>NC_090929.1:234070889-234380103 GCF_040938575.1 Ambystoma mexicanum
GGTGGGGGTGGAGCCATGCTAGCAGCTGCCATGTTTGTACTAGTCTGTGCTGTTGCTTCCCAATAATGAAGTCACTCTCAGCATGTAATATTAACATTTTCCTGTTTTTGTTCTAGTAGTCATTAAATGTCTTATGCTTTGCTAAGATTCCCTTTAATCTGCAGATTCTATGCTGTGAACCCGTTTATTTGGTATTGTGCCATGTTGCAGGCCTATTTGTTTAACCCGCTACTGGGTCTTATTGTTGTGGGCTGGGTTGCTATGGCAGCCTTCCTGTTTCGTGCTTTGTATCGAGGTTCGCAGGTCCTTTCCTCTAGCCTGCGAGTCACATACCATGCCTCCTCCAAAATCTGTGAGGCCTGATGCTGCTCCGTCCCACTGCCTCTCCTTATCCCCCTCACCTGCTGATTAAGCCGAGGAGAGTGTCCTTAACTTGACGCTCCCCCACGGCCGGATATGCCTCCCTGACCTCCTGAGTCATTGCGCTCTCCTCGTTGCCACGGAAGGAAGCCAGGCACGCATGTAGGTAAGGACAATTTCTTTATTCCACGGGCCTGTGGGGACAAGCACGGAGCTGCCACACGACCATCAACGGTCCTCGTATCCCGCTCCTGAGCCTTCCAAGTTCTACATGTGAAAGGCTCGGGAGACGGATTACAACAAACACCAATCTATTTTTTAATAAAATATGTATTCAAATTATAGTGAATTTCCAATGAGGTTTGTTTTTTCAGGTTTGTTTGCATTATGGACTCAGGGACTATGAACCGTTGTGATTCGTTTTTACAGCTTATAAATGACATTCAAGGATTACAAGCAGGGAAGCCTCGGTTGGCATCAAAAATATCTTTTTTAACCAGCAAGAGCGTTTGATGGTAGCAAGGTGTTGACGCACAAACACGAGAATTTCAAATGACAGGTCTGCTTGTGTTTTTTAGGTAATGAGTACATCTGCTAGTGTTAATGGAGTTATTTGTGAAAGATGTGTGGGGGACTGGTGGCTGATGTTTCAAGGTGGAAATAACTGAGTAGAGAATTGAAGCCTTCACAAAGGCAACAGGGAGTCAACGACGGCTATTTTGATGGTCTGCAAAATCTCTGCAAACAGCTATGTAATGATCCTGAAGCAGAGGAGCGAGCCCTCGGTTAGTCTGTAAGGTTTGACATTCAGATGGCATTATGGTGAACAATCCTAATAGTGATCCATTGAGGTCATGGGGCATCTGCTGTGGTGCACAATGTTACCAGAAATAATGAAGTTGTGGCAAGGGACCTTGGTGTGTAAGGGTAATGCAGACACGAGAAAGCGTTCTAAGCTAATTAGTAGTGAAAATGTCAAAAATGTCAGATGAGTTGGTTTTGACAAGCCACATGTTAAAATGCTTGTCTGAAATAGGTAATGGCTTAGGTGTATTGTATTATGATACTAATAACTAGTTTTGATGCAGTCACAGGGGATTATGAATGTGCTAAGAAATGTGGGCTAGAGTCAGTGATTAGATTTAGAGCGGAGGCAGAAATTGAAGAGAGGGAGGGGTTTAAGCAATAATGGCTGGAGGAGCAGGAACTCCCAGTTAGGTATTCAATGTGTGGTGCGGCAATGGTCCAGATGGGAAGTTAAGAGCTGTAGGGTATTTTGTGGAGATTTGGGGCCTGACGGTATTTTATTACCGCCGAAAAATAACTTAGCAATAATCACTCTTTGTATTCAGATTTGGCCATGTGCAACAATAATACAATGGACATGCATTATTTCAGCACCCAGACCTGCATATTTGGTATACGTGGTTGGTGGTATTTTGGTGAGCATAATTCCCTTGTTTTATTTGTGGCCCCAATGTCCAGAATCCCTTATCTTTGCTTAGATTTTTCGTGTGATCACTAGAGAGACCTCAGACCTGCATTCTAGGAATACCACATTTCCAGTGATAGTGTTGGTGTGCCACCATGGGCGAACTCACTGACTTATTTACGACAGAGAGCTATATGTGGTAGTCTTGTGGTAATTTCCACTACCTTATATACGGTAGGGAGCTATGTTCAGAGAGTCTCTCTTCCCGTTGGCTCATGTACCTCCAACAAGCTATGCTACAGTCACTCACAATTATTCATACTGATTCTGACATGCACACATCTGTCTTAAAATGACCATTGCACTGTTTAAAAATCTCCCCACATCATCGGCATTGCAATGGTAAATAGAAAATAAAACACCCGTCTGTTTTCAAATATTTTCTGTATTATAAAAGCTGCATTTAGACACGATCTCATTCTTTACAGAAATAAATAAAATGGTACAGTCAAAGCATTGTCTATGACACACTGCAAAGAGCGTGGCGGAGAACAGAACTCAAATTGCAACATTGGTATTTGATTAAGACACGCACAGGAATCCTACACTGACTGCATATTACCGTACACACTCAGCTCCCACACTTCTCATTACCTTATCTTTTTAGTTGTTCTCTTTGTGAATGTGGCTCTCTTGGATTAACTCCAGCAAAAAGGAACGCTTGCCTTCTCAAGCCGGGGTCATTGCCTGGAATTCTCAGCTTTTTCAGATAGGAATGCCTCAGCCAGTGGAAAGGTTTTTCTTTCAGCTCTCCCCAATCTCGACTGCAGCAGGACACAGGAATCTGCATTCAGTCAGGACCCCACAGCCAGGTCTTCTCCCCAGTAGTGCAGAAAGATGTCTGCCTGGAATTTTCCCCGTTACTGCCCACTAAAACTTTCCTCTCAGCCCTCTGTATGACGTGTCCCAATGAAATCCATCATCTCTCATCCTCCTACTCTTCAACAATAGCTTCGCTTATACATTTGCAATTGTTGCAAATCTGACTTCCTTCTTCCTGCAGTTACTGTGCACAAAAACACGGAGAATCAGGCAGAGAATAGAAGAGAAAAAAAAATCTGCACACACATTTAAATGGTTTTCAGAGTATGCCTAATTCTGCAGTGGAGAACACATTTTATTAGTGGGTTATATTAAATAAGGTTTTATTAGTCAGGTTAATTGTTAATAGGTTAGCTGTTAATTTTCAAATGTGTCTCTAGCAATATAGGCATTTCAGGTGAAAAATAGTGTGCATTTTTAAATGAGCACGTATGCTTTTAACTGTAAAAATAGATTTGCATCTTATATGTTAAAATCGTTTTTGACTGAATAGCCTGTCTTTCCTTGTTAATCTGGTAACCCATATAGCAATGCACCGCACCCTTGTGGTGGTGCTGCAAAAAAAATTGTGCTACTTGTGCAGTATTGCTGTACTCTGTACTGTAACACGCCAAATATCCTTACATATACCCTCCTTTTTTTTTTTAGAACTTGGCTATAATCCAAGCCAATTCCTAAAAACAACTTGTTCTATTTTTTTTTACAATATAGCAATCCAACAAAATGAATATTCATGTGCATCAATGAAAATTTGCAATCAACATTTCATCTGAGTCCATCAGTTCATAAAATGTTCCACATTTGCCTTCTCAGTGGAAGTGGCATTACTTTAAGTTTAAATTTTCCAAGTCAATTAAAAACAATGAAATAAAACAACTAACTAAAACAAATAAGTAATATAACAAGTTAAAATAAATAATTAAAATAATAAATACGTGGAACTTCATATGCCGGAACTTTTGTTTTGTCTCTTTTGGTATGTCCCGACCAGCGATGTTATTCGGTTCATTCGAGTACTCTTTCATCTTGGCAATCTTGAATCCACAGTAGTCATCTCTTTTGGCATTCCGGTTATTTTGTCTTCACCTCCACCTGGAGGCAGGCATCTTTTGGTCTTCATCCAGGGGACTCCAGGACTCCATCGTCTCCCGTGGCCTCTGGTCCCAGAACCTCCGACCAAATAATGTTAATTGTCTAAATCAAGATAGAAAATAAACAGATTAAGTACATAGCACAATACTAACTTTATCCTTTTGCCAAAAATAAAACATGCTTGGTAAAAATATTTCGTTTTTTTTTTTTCTTCTGAAATTAAACACAAGTTAAAAGAAAACAAACACATATAAAACAGCATTCAATATTTAATACACTTTCTCTCTGCACACCAACCACGAGCTTCCGTTATATGTGCATTTATTTATTTATTTATTTATTTATTTATATTATATATTTTTACATATATTACAGTGTTTATGTGCCATCATAACAATCAACTTGTTTTTAACTTCTTTGTCACTGCCTCCTGATTACACCCATTTATTTTCTCAAGGGACTCTATCTGTTTCTACATGCTCAAGCTGCCTGATCTCATGCCTGGGATGGCATGGTTTGATTTGATTTACATGGACAAACTGCTCTATTGCTGTTTCACCTTCATTTTTCAAAATTTTATACACTACAGGAGAGACTTTATCTATAATTCGAAATGGCCCCTGCCAGGCTGCTAGAAATTTAGAATTTTTCTGTTTACTTTTTCCAAAATGAAACTTGTACACTTGATCCCCTACACTGTATTCCTTTACTGATGTCTTTTTGTCATAATATGACTTTGCACTGTCAGCAGCTCTTTCCAGATTTCTCTGCACAAAAGCAAATGCATGTTGCAAATGCCTCCTCAGTTCATCAATATATTCATGAACTGTGGATGCACTCACTAGAGTTTGCTCATGTGTTCTGTATAGTAGGTGTTGTGGTAACACCATTTTCCTACCTGTTAAGACCTCATGGGGGCTAACACCTGTTGCTTTGGCAGGAGTCGACCTGATTGCCATCAAAACCAATGGTAAACGCAAATCCCAGCTGGAACCTGCTTCTGCCACAAATTTCTTTAAAATATCCACAACAGACCTATTGCTTCTTTCAACTGTACCTGAAGACGCCGCCCGATATGCGATATGTAGTTTCCTCTTCACACCCAGTATTTGCCATACCTTGCTCATCAGAGTACTTGTGAAATGACTTCCTCTGTCTGACTCAATTCTTTGCGGCAACCCAAACCTTGAGAACACATGGTTCACCAGCAATGTGGCTGCTGTTTGCGCACTACAATCTGGTGCAGGAATGCACTCAATCCACTTTGACATCAAACATACCACACTCAAAATATAACGGTGTCCCCTGCTCGACCTTTTTAAAGGACCTACATAGTCTATTTGCAAATCTGACCATGGGAGAGTTAGGCCTCTTTTCATCAATGGTGCTCTATGCATTGGTGAAGCAGGTTTAAATTGGGCGCATACTAGACATCCTCTAGTATATAATTCCACATCTTGGGACATATGAGGCCAGTAAGCATAATCTTTTAGTATTTCTAATGTTTTTTGTGAACCTCTATGGCCTGCAGTTATGGCATCATGTGCATGGTGTAGCATTAGTCCTCTGAATGAAAGGGGTACTACCCACTGTATTTGCCCTGTTATGGACTCTCTAATCATGAGTCCATCCTGTAATCTAATTCGTGTTTTGTTCTTTAATAACACCCTCAACTCTTCTTTTCCCATACAATCATTTTCTGTTAAAGGATTTTCTTCAGGATCTATCAAATGATTATAATAGATTCCCAAAATTTGATCATTCTTTTGTGCCTCAATCAAATCTTGGTCTGGCGTGTCATGACTCCACTGCACCACCGGTTGATCTACCTCCTTTGGTGCTTTAGAACGTGTGACTGCATCAATTTGTATTTCACCCATTAAATAATCAATAGGTAGCAATTCTCCCATCACAGCCCCAATCTTAGCCAGATGGTCTGCCTTATCATTTCCCTCCTTATCCTCTCCTGGTGTTTTTAAATGCCCACGAATTTTTCTCCAGTATATTGTTAAATTATTTTCTGACACCAATTTGTCTATGGCTTGTATCATTTTTCCATGTTTAAGTGGCTTTTTGTTGTATGTAACCATGCCTCTTGCTTTCCAACCAGGCAAATACTCCACAAAGCTATTCCGTGCATAGTCAGAATCAGTCACCAGGACAATTTCACTGAACTTTTTATCAACTGCAGTAGCAATTGCTTTATAGATGGCTGCCAATTCCGCCACCTGACTGCTCCTATCTCCAATCCTCATCCCTATACTAGGAACGCCTTCACATTTCAACCAGACATTTCCTATTCCTGCCACTAATTGTTTATTACTGTCATTTTCAATGTGAAAAGCACAACCATCCACATATACAGTTGGTAAATCCTTGCATGTTTTTTCATCAAAAGCTTTGTGTGATGATTGTTCAAATTCCTGCAAACTAGTTTCCACTTCCATTTCATTTGGTATTTGTTCAGCTGCACAGTCATGTAAGTCAGCTAACCCTTGAGCAATTGGGCTCTTTTTATTTTGTCCATATCTCACTTCTACGGGAAAACCTTGTAATGCCAGCGTCCATGAAGTGATTCTGGATTGCGCTAGATTGCCTGATCTAATTCTTTTACTCTCTAAAAATTGCAAAGGTTGATGATTTGTTTCAATAATCACCTTTTCTCCCTGAACAATGGGGCGAAAATGTTGTAGCGCCCACACAGTGGTTAATAGGGCCTTCTCACATTCATTAAATTTCATTTCAACTTGGGAAAATGCCTTACTTGCATATGCAATGGTTTTGTGATTCAAATCGTGTTTTTGTGATAACACTGCTGACATACAATGTTCAGAAAAGCCTATTTCTATAAAGAAATCCCTGTCCTTTATGGGGTATGCTAAACATGGTGCCTTTACAAGACATTCCTTCAATCTATCCACTGCATCAGACTGCTCTCTTTCCCATCTCCAGGGAGTATTTAGTTTAAGCAGTTTAGTTAATGGTTGAGTGATTTCTGCATAATTCTCAATGAACTTTCTGTTATAGCCTGTCATCCCTAATAAACTTTTTACTCCTTTCACATTTTTAGGATCTTTTAATCTTTGAATGGCCTCTATTTTCTTCCTTTGTGGATTTAGCCCATGTTCAGTCACTTCATGCCCTAGAAAGTTCACTTTTTTCTTGCACCATTGTGCTTTTTGCAAAGATACTTTGGCGCCTGCTTTCTGCAATTGGCCAAGTATATGTCTTATTTCATCAAAATGGCTTTTAAGGCTTTCATTTTTTATCAGGACATCATCCACATAAACTATTGTTCCTCTTTCCGCTGCATCCGGCATGGCCTTTCTCAAAAATATGCCAAATTCACTCCCATTATTGATGTACCCGAACGGAGCTCTAAGCCAGGCATATTGAGTCCTGTCAAATGTAAAGGAAAATAAGTGTTGTATCTCCTCTGCCAATGGCACACACCAATATCCAGAGGTGAGATCTAATGTGGTAAATACCTTTGAACCATGTATCTGAGCTAGGCCCTGATCAATGAATGGTAGTGGCCATCTAGATACTGGTACTCTTTTATTTAACTCTCTTAAGTCTGCACACAGCCGCCATTGACCATTTGGCTTTAACACACCTAAAATAGGCGTATTGGATGTGCTATGAATGGGCCTGATTATTCCCCGTGATTCCAAATTTTTAATAATCTCTGCCAATGATTCTAAACATGCCAGCGGTAGTCTATACTGGCGTACAAACACTGGATTTCTGCTACAACCTTCTGGTAGTGTGGCCACATGTAAATCAGTTAAACCACAATCATAAGCATCTTTTGCAAATACATCCTTAAACTCCATAAATATTTCCCTCAGGTCGTCTCGATCCTCATCGCTGTCACATGCATCCGCTAAGGAGATCTGCTCTTCTACCATTCTGGAAAATTCTGGAAACTCTTCTGGTAAAGGAATCTCAGCGCTTTCCTCTAACTGTGTGGCTGTGTCTTTTTGTAGAGCTGCCACTTTTAAATATTTTGGCATATCAGCTTCCACTTCAATGGGCTGATTTCCTGTTTCATTTTCATTTAAATTAAATATTATGCAATCCTCTTGATGGCAGCACACTGTCTCATTTGAATCATAAGGATACACAGAATGAATTTTAAATATTCCTTTGGGCTGAGAGTCCAGGTGTTCTGGCAACTCGCTCTTGGCATCTACATATTTTTCAGGAATATTCCCAATCACCATGTTATTTAAATCTGCCGTATAATGTGATTTTTGTATGGCCATTCCTAATGGGGAGTTTTCCTCTAAATGAATATCCTGACAACCTTTATTATTTACCATGATTTTTACAGATCCCTCACCAATGTCTACCAATGGAATGTATTCATAATCCAGGCCTTGCTGTTTTATGGATTCATTCAGGCATACAAATGCATCAGAGCCTTTCATCTGCTGTCCATTTTTGCATTTCAGTGTTATTGCAAACTGTTTTGTAAATGCAGGAACAATAGTATTTTTCCTCATTTGTAATTCGACTGCATAAGGAACTAGTTGTGCACAATGATAAGCCCTTCTTTTCTCTTCAAATTCAGGTGCCGGACCACCTAGGCGTGACCATATTTTTTGATTAAGGAAATCTAACACCATACACATTCTGTGCATGATGTCATTGCCCATGTAAAATTCATTTTGTGCTCCACTCACTATCCATACATTATGGTAAATTATTTTCTGCCCAATGCTAATTTTAAGCATGCATCTGCCTGCAATTCGGTTTTCAAAGTCTGGACTGTCCAACCCAGAAACATATTGGTTTTTAATCCTAAATTTCGGGATTTCTTCCCTCTCCATAATTTTTTGCAACAATTTCTCATTAATGAAACTCCTTTCATGTTCAAGCGCTAAAGTGGCTTTTATTGTTTTAAGATAATCATTTATACCAACGTGAACCCATGGTTGCTCATCTTCCATGTGTATTTCTGCCAGAGTGGTAATGTGTTTTTCTGAATCTGTTTTAGGAACAATATTCTGTTTGCATGTATTCTCTTTTAAGTAAAAACGTAATGTGTGCTCATCTATAGCAGTCTGCCAATCTTTCCTTGGGTCCAAGTATATTTGTACAGGTAGTTTTTCATTGTCGCTCTGATCTTTGTCTTGACACATTAATATAACAGTGACACTAGGTATGCAGCTATTCTGGAGATATACCTCCACAGCATCATTTGTTTTGGCAACGGTGTGACATTCATTTATATTGCTGTTTTGTGATTTTAGTTTCTTAGGCCTCAATGGTTTTTTGGTTAAGGACCACAGCACTCCATTCACCCCATCTATGAGAGGAGACAATCTTTTCAGGCAATCTGTCCCCATCAGAAATGGAATTTCACAAATAGATGTGATCAATACCTCTTGTTTCATTCTGTGCTTTCCTATTTTTATGTCAACCTCAGTTACACCTATGATGGGCACCTCCTCCCCATTAAAGTTATGCACTGGGCCTTGATTTGCCTTCACTGTGATCTGACCCTGTGGAGGCCTCCCTTCATTGATACTCTTTACCAGCTCCTTGGACATAATTGTGGCCTGTGCGCCAGTGTCAATCATAGCAAAGGTGTGGCACTTTTCTTCTACAGTGATGGGTGCATAATATCTGTCCTCAACTTCCTCTAATACACATAAGAAATGTGAATTCTTACTGATTTCAGGGCTCACCTTTCTCAGGTCTTTTTCACTTTTGGCTAAGCACATTGGTAAATGAAAAGACATTTTTCCCTCCTTTTTACCCATTTCTGTGCGAGATATTTTATTCATTTCTCCATGTTCAGAGGTTTTTTGGAGTGTGGCCACCGTTCGCCCATCCATCTGGGTAACATCAGAGACCACATTACAACCTTCCAACTGAACATGTGTAACAACATCATTCAGCAATTTGTCATTTTTTAATTCTGTGCATTTGTGATCATTTAGTGTCATATCAGCCCTTGCAGCCTCTTCAAAAATATGTGGCTCAAAGAATTTTTCAGGTGATTGACTTGTACCCTCCTTGTGAGTATTTCCTTTTTCTGTCTGTGTTTGGTCATTGTTTTGCTTGCCCAGGGAAGGAGCTATGGCATCCCCACTTACTCCCTGTTCACTGGTATTCCCCATGCATGAGTCATTTTTCTTAAATCTGTTCCTTTGTTCTTTTGGAATTCCTAATGTTTCTTTTTCATTTGTGCAGATCTTTACTGTTTTATTTAGCTCTAAGTTAAACCGTACCTCTTTTTTAGAAGTATTTGCACTTTCTATCACAATTTCATTTACTGGTACTTTCATTTTTAATCCATTAGTCACCTCAGAGTTGTCATGCAAAATTATATCAGAGCAATCTGTCATTTTGGCACTGCGATTATCATGAGTACTTAGTCACTTTTCGGAAGCCCCCCGGTCATTGCTATGGCCATCAGCCCCCTCTTTGGAAGGTTGTTTTTGCGCTGTATAGAGCTTTCCTATTTGCTCAGCTAACATTTTCACTTGGGCCTCAAGGCACTGGAACCTTTCCATCTCTCTAGGATCCTCTTTCTGTGGCCTAGGTCGATATTGGTTGTTTTCCCCCTGATTGGATCTATTCTGATACCTCTCAGGTGATTGATACCGGTTGGGATGGTTTCTGAACTCTTGATTCATTTGTGGAGGGGAGCGGGTTGCACCCATCCTTTGATTATAGTCCCCTGGTGGGGAATCATTGTACTGGCGTGGACTGTAGTTCACGTTTTGCCTCATGTCCTGTCTCTCAGATTGTGGGTACTGGCCCCTATGTTGATTTCCATTATCAGTAAATCGATCCACATATCGGGGCCTATCCTGATTACCATATATCATGGTGTTGGGATCAAACCTACTCTGTGTCCCCAATGACTGGTAGGGACCATCATTTCTTTGATCTTGATTTTGTCTCTGGTTATTGTTCATACCTGCCATATCAGGCCGATATCTTACCCGGGGTTTATCCCCTAAATATCTAGGGCTGATGTAGCTCTCCCTATTACTAGGATCATGTGTTTGGAACATTGGTACAGGAAATGGCGATCTTTGTTGATTACCCCTTTGTTCAGGTGTCACATTATTTTTACCTTGGCTTTGAGCAGACTCAAGGGACATTTTGGCTGACCTGATTTCCATTACTGTGGCTGAGGGTTCTTTAGATTTAGGCCTAGTATCTTTCATTTTATCACTTTCTCTACCCTGACAATAGAGTACCTCATATAGCTTGGTGCTTTGATGTACAATCCATTCAAGGGACTTGTCACGGTCAAATTCACGGACCAATTGGGATATGATGTCTTTCTGTAGCCCATAGAAGTATGCAGTTTTAAACTCATTGGAATTTGAGTCAAAAGATACATCAAAGCGAGAGAATGCTCTTTTTAAGTCTTGTAAAAATTGGCGAGGGGATGTATTAGGTCCAGCAGTAATAGTGTACGCGACTTTCTTTGCCTCCTGCAATGACTGAAAAGGAGAAAAATGACGCCTAATTTCTTTTTCAAACTCCAGCCATGTCATATTCTGCTGTTCATTTAATCCCCTTATGATGCTGGCCGTCGGGGCATCTAAAGTTAAATGAAAATATTGTCTGTACTGTTCCTTAGGTATCTGGAGTGCTTTAGAAATGTCATGTACCGCTTCTAAGTGATCCTCAATGCAGCATTCACCTCCCTTTTTAAATGGTTTGATCAGGGCTTTAATGGATTTCATTATTTTTATGGGGCTACTTGTTGCAATGCATGGAATTGCACTATTTTGTGATTCAATCCTGTTTTCAGGTGTATGAGATTGGTGGCTGCCCCCAATGGGAGTATCAAATCCCCCAAGGGCGCTGCAACCAAGTTCAGTCACCGGCCCAGTCACTGGGGCACTAGCTCTTTGGGCAGAGCTAGAATTCACCTCCACTCCATTGAATGTGGTACCCTGCCGCCTCTCCTGGGACCTGGGAATGCACATTTGCTGTTCTAAGTCCTTACACTTTTTAAGGAGTCTAGTTGCTTCATTCTGCAAATAATTATTTTCATCGCTCATTTTATTAATCACCTCCTGCATGTCGCACATTTGCATTTGGCATTCATTGAACTCTTTATTTCTTTTGTCTCTTTCTTGAATCATTTTAATCATTTCTTGTTCTGCACTCTGGAGATCACCTTCTTTTTCACAATGTTCTTTTTGTAAAATCTGCATTTCTGAAACAACCTCATCTTTATCCTGCCTAATGTGATCCACTAAGGCTTTTAAGTGTGTCAATTCTTGCTCACTATCTTCAAATTGTTTCTTGCTTTTGGATAACTGAGTATCAAAGTCTCTGCATTTTAATTGCATGTCTTTTTGGCATACATCCAATTCTCCTCTCAACATTTCCTGATTTTTACTTGCCCCATCTAATTCAGTCTTTAACCTGTTAATTAGCTGAGTATCATTCTCTTGCATTCGCAGGGACTTGTTTAAAATAAACCATATTTTGCCGCATAGCCGTATTAAACAGTCTTTCTCTGCACTTTTATCGGCTGCATTCAATAATCTTGTAAGGCAGACCTGAATTATGCTGCCTTCTGCAAAAATATTGTCTAGTTTTTCTTTCTGCACCTCACCCTGAATGCGGTTACTCCATTCTAACGTGCTATTCGAAGACCAATTCCCATGTGCAAATAACTTTGCCTCTAAATATTGCACTAGATCTGAGAATGTGGTTTCCCTTTGTGACATTCTGAAATTCGTTTTTAGTGGCACACTGCTATTATAAAATGGGTTCCCTTTAATGTGCAAATGGCAGTGTGAGACACGCTTGCCACGCCCAGTAGGTACTCTATGATCACTTTCCCGGCCTGCAACGCACCATAAATATGTAGGGTATTTTGTGGAGATTTGGGGCCTGACGGTATTTTATTACCGCCGAAAAATAACTTAGCAATAATCACTCTTTGTATTCAGATTTGGCCATGTGCAACAATAATACAATGGACATGCATTATTTCAGCACCCAGACCTGCATATTTGGTATACGTGGTTGGTGGTATTTTGGTGAGCATAATTCCCTTGTTTTATTTGTGGCCCCAATGTCCAGAATCCCTTATCTTTGCTTAGATTTTTCGTGTGATCACTAGAGAGACCTCAGACCTGCATTCTAGGAATACCACATTTCCAGTGATAGTGTTGGTGTGCCACCATGGGCGAACTCACTGACTTATTTACGACAGAGAGCTATATGTGGTAGTCTTGTGGTAATTTCCACTACCTTATATACGGTAGGGAGCTATGTTCAGAGAGTCTCTCTTCCCGTTGGCTCATGTACCTCCAACAAGCTATGCTACAGTCACTCACAATTATTCATACTGATTCTGACATGCACACATCTGTCTTAAAATGACCATTGCACTGTTTAAAAATCTCCCCACATCATCGGCATTGTAATGGTAAATAGAAAATAAAACACCCGTCTGTTTTCAAATATTTTCTGTATTATAAAAGCTGCATTTAGACACGATCTCATTCTTTACAGAAATAAATAAAATGGTACAGTCAAAGCATTGTCTATGACACACTGCAAAGAGCGTGGCGGAGAACAGAACTCAAATTGCAACATTGGTATTTGATTAAGACACGCACAGGAATCCTACACTGACTGCATATTACCGTACACACTCAGCTCCCACACTTCTCATTACCTTATCTTTTTAGTTGTTCTCTTTGTGAATGTGGCTCTCTTGGATTAACTCCAGCAAAAAGGAACGCTTGCCTTCTCAAGCCGGGGTCATTGCCTGGAATTCTCAGCTTTTTCAGATAGGAATGCCTCAGCCAGTGGAAAGGTTTTTCTTTCAGCTCTCCCCAATCTCGACTGCAGCAGGACACAGGAATCTGCATTCAGTCAGGACCCCACAGCCAGGTCTTCTCCCCAGTAGTGCAGAAAGATGTCTGCCTGGAATTTTCCCCGTTACTGCCCACTAAAACTTTCCTCTCAGCCCTCTGTATGACGTGTCCCAATGAAATCCATCATCTCTCATCCTCCTACTCTTCAACAATAGCTTCGCTTATACATTTGCAATTGTTGCAAATCTGACTTCCTTCTTCCTGCAGTTACTGTGCACAAAAACACAGAGAATCAGGCAGAGAATAGAAGAGAAAAAAAAATCTGCACACACATTTAAATGGTTTTCAGAGTATGCCTAATTCTGCAGTGGAGAACACATTTTATTAGTGGGTTATATTAAATAAGGTTTTATTAGTCAGGTTAATTGTTAATAGGTTAGCTGTTAATTTTCAAATGTGTCTCTAGCAATATAGGCATTTCAGGTGAAAAATAGTGTGCATTTTTAAATGAGCACGTATGCTTTTAACTGTAAAAATAGATTTGCATCTTATATGTTAAAATCGTTTTTGACTGAATAGCCTGTCTTTCCTTGTTAATCTGGTAACCCATATAGCAATGCACCGCACCCTTGTGGTGGTGCTGCAAAAAAAATTGTGCTACTTGTGCAGTATTGCTGTACTCTGTACTGTAACACGCCAAATATCCTTACAGAGCCCTGTCCTGTCACTACATGGGCTCTGGTATTCAGAATACAGGTGTCAGTGTGAATGACAGCGTGTTGGTGTTGTGTGGAACCCTGGGTGTATGTCAAGTGTGAGTGTTTTGTTGTGGACCTGTTACCCCGCCCCACCACCTGAGTGCCTGCTTAAGAGGATGGTTTGGTGAGTGCTCTTCTTCTAATGGGTTTGGATGTATATAACCCACTATTGTAGCTTGATGATTTAATGAAGAAGTCTATATACATGTCAATGCCTACTGCCTCTTCCATGTATGACATCCTTTATATAACAGGCACAAAACCTGACAACCTGGGAGAACTCTCTGCCTCTATAAATAGTGTTACTGTGAGCCAAACCTTCCAGAACACCCGCATTAGCAATAGCGAGTTGACAATGGGATCCAGTGATTTTACCGAAGTTTTTTTATTCAAGGTATTTTTCCCGAAACATTTTTACCGGAAATGTTTTCCAAAAATATATATTGGGGTGGTAAGGGGTTAAAACAAGTGGGGAGGGTTGGCGAGGGTTAAAAACATAGGGACATGGGCATTTTGGAACGGGGGTCGCCCAAACTCCTGGATCTTGACATGAGGAAGTAACTCAACCGATGGATGCCGCGCAGCCGTGCCGAAGTGGAGAAGTAAAGAGAGGAGTAAACACCTATCCGGAGAACCCTGATGGAAGAAGGATTATCTCAGATAGTCAACAATCGTGCAGAAGGAAGCTGATAACTGAGAGATCAACAGTGCAAGACGGCCCAAGGGGGACAGGCAGAGTGAAAAATCTAGATCTCTGATAAAAGTGCCCTCCTGAGAGTAATCAGGCAGATGTCAGGATGGGTGTCACAAGGATGAAGTGTGGTGTCTCACGCACAATCAATGAGTCTGTATGTATACTGTGGGTATTAAGGGAATGGAATGGTGATCATTCAGGGGAATATACATGTGGACAGGGGTGAGAAAGGGGGAGGGATGAGCACGCTTCTCACAATATCTGTGCAAAGGAAGAGAGAACTTAGAATGGAGATACATTGAGGGGTCCATATTGTGCAGCTCGGAGAGGAGAGAGAGTAGAGTGCAGGGAGAGGAGGGTGGGGAAGGGGGTTTGCTCTTTGTTGTTAATAGTTACTAGGAAAGTGCTCATTTATGGAATGCACCACTCACGCAGGGTGGAAGATGCAACATTAGAAGTTAATCTAGTAAGAGCACCAATAATGTCAGTAGATGGATCTCACCATGGTATCCTTGAATGTCAATGGTCTCAACCATTACATTAAATGCAAGAAAGTTTTACAATATCTGGGTTCCAAAGGTACAGACATAGCGCTGCTGCAAGAAACACACTTGTTGACATTAAAGGCAGAGAAGCTGCAGAGAGGGTGGGTGGGGAATGTATAACAAAGCTGCCGGGACAAGAGGAAGAAATGTGGAGTCGCCATCCTTACTAGGAAGTCCCTATCTAACAGAGTAAGCAAAGTCTGAGCAGATGGTGAGGTGAGGTTGGTGGTGGTCAAGATGCATATAGGAGAAAAGGCCTTAGTGATCGCTTCACTGTATGCTCCCACCAGTGTTAATCATGCATTCTTCTTGAACCTGAACTTACGGTTCTTTAGTAATGTGCATGCAATGGATGGGTTCACAGAATAACTCGGAGTCCAAATAATCGAACCAAATAGGAAGATGGCAAAGGTTGCTGTTTTATTAACAATTATCTAAAACAGGGAGGTTACAACGGGCATCAACAGACGTTCGCTCAGCTGTCGTCAATTTTCTCATTAAACATTGACTTTATACCAAACATTTGTCAGAGGTGACATCATCTTACACAGCAAATAATAAAAACCTATAAGCGATTATAATTGGTTCAAGGGGAACATCTAAGTATACATTCCATAAGCACTAGGATTGTGATTGGCTGCCCTACTGTCAGGTGGACAACTTATGTCTACCTCTAAAACTTGTCAACCTCAACACTATTAAGTACACAGTTTATCATTGGTTTTCAAACTATAAGGCCCTTCATTATATGGCCCTCTACAAATGGTTGGCATGCTCGTGCCATGTCTGGAACATTCGGTTCACTTAGCAGCACGTAAGCTCAGACCCAGGTGAGCTTGACTTTACCTCCCCACCCAATTAGCATGACATGTCTCATCACCCATGCCTTCTGCCATTAAGAGATTGGGCCTCATTAGGAGTGTTGCGGTAAGGCAACAATGGCGCCGGTAGTGCTACCGTTGCCGTTACCTCGCTGCAACATTCCGAGTTTGCTCACGGGTGCCGCTCTGGACGCCTGGTCAGACCAGGTGTGCAGAGCGGCACCCACGAGCAGAGCAGGATGGTAGCAGCGGTACCGTAATTAATGATACCGCTGCTGCCATCCTCCCCATTCCCATTGAGCCCTATGGGGGCTCAAATGGGAATGGGGACGTACCGGGTCCCGCAAATGGGAATTACCGGGCCAGCAAAGGGCGGAATGGCCCGGTAATTCCCAATTTTCGGGACCCGGATCCGCGTTTGGGGGTAGCCATGCCGGTAAAAACATCATGGCTACCTCCAAACTCGTAATGAGGCCCATTGTCTTTGAACTTGGCCTTGCAAAGTATCCTTGTCTGTGAGAATATATGGGAGTACAGGCTCTCACTATCGTTGTTCTAGGACTCCAAGCTCAACTCTATTTCCATCTTTGGCTCATGTTACAGCAGACCACAATTTGGTCTATTCTTCAGCATTTGAAAGTCTTAAATGAATAAAAACTGGCACTCTTGGTGTACTGTCCTTGCCCCTTAATAAGGGATGATTCATCCATCTGACGTTTATTGCTTTCAAGAATAGATAATTGACCTTGGCTGCTTCTGTATTGATGCCAGGCCAGACAACCTCGCCAGGCACTTCCACCATTTCAGCTTAGTCTTGCTGCAACACAATTCTCTTTCTTTTCTCTCCATGGTTTCTGGCGTACTAAAATTCATGACACCAATGTCTAGCTTCTATACAATGGCAACTTCGCCTGCAGTCTATTCACTACATACAGCCAGCTTCTATGATGACTTGGTCTACTTGCATTTCAGCGTCTTCACAATTATTGAACAGCTGATTTTCTGTAGCACTTCGCATATGTGCTATCTTCTTCTCCCACATGAAAATGTAATTGTTTCTTAATTTCATCATCAGGTTCTGTAAGGTTTATGCATTCTTTTCAGCCAGTATTCACAGGGTGTTTCACTTGTCTTTTGTGATGTCACTAGCTTCTCTCTTTTACTCTTTTTGATATTCCTTCAGGGAGTTCCTCCCTCAGATTGTCGTCTCTTTGGGGATACATTTCAAAGGGTTTCCTCAGTGGAAACCTTTTTTCAAAGATTTGCTGTGGTATTGGCACAACTGCTGGTGTCAAACACGGCACAATCTCAGACTTCCAACATATAGGAGGTAGGGGGGCAGGACTTCCTTCAGAGGCATGCAGCTGCTCCTCTACAAACCTATCTAGAGTCCTGACTGAAATGTACAAGAATCAAGTATTGCTGGATGGACTTTGGAATTTCTGGCATTAGATCCATTTCTAGATAAGTAGGGGAGACACATTGGTGGGCGCAAAAAGGATAGGGACATTTTGAAACATGGGCTGGAGGATCCCTGGAGGCTACTTAACCCAGTAGCTAAAGAATACACGTTACCCTCCTGTGTGCATGGTACGCAATTGAGACTGGATTATATTATAGCACCGAGGCGGGTCCTGACTCACATTGTGCAAAGTGAAATCCTTCCGGGCGTGGGGGTTTCTGACCATGACCTGGTAGTAATCACTGTAGACAATCTGTTAAGGTACCAATGTTCCAATAGGTGGAGACTGAATGTCAGCTTGTTGAGAAACCTGACGGATACATCGGAAACAGTGGATTTGGTGGAGGACTATTTGGACCTGAATGAGGGGTCTGTGAGCTCGGTGGGTAACCTATGGCAAGCAGCAAAAGCATATATTAGTGGAGCGATAATCCAAAGGAGCGCCAGGAAGACGAAAGCAGATAAAGAGTCCCTGGAGTTATTGGAGTGGGAAATGAAGGGATGAATGCAGCAAAATGAGCAATGTCCTAGCAAGGTGACATTTTAAACAATTAATCATTTCACAAAGAATGTGGAATACTCCATCCTCAGGCTACAGACCATGCAGTATGAGGAAGGGTAGAAGACAGAGCATCTCCTGGCAGCTCATCTTAAGCAGAGGGAGGAACACAGGGTGGTTGCAATGACCCAATCTAAAGACACAGGCAGGCATGTGACAGAGGTGGTATTACCAAGGAATATTGTGCCTTTTATGAAGCCCTGTACACTGTGGATATTGTGGTAGATAGGGTAACAGTAGTACTAATTATGGACATGCTGCCTATACATCAGCTGGGAGTGGAAGACCAGTACATGCTGGGTGGTCCAAAACAACTAGAGGAAGCACAGGAGAGTATTGTTGGTATGACCAATGGGAAATCACTGGTAGCAGATGGCCTACCACTGGAGTTTTATCAAGTGGGTGGTGCTGAAGTAGTAGCAGTTTTGACAAGGATGTTTAATGAGGCTGGCGGATTCTGAGGCGCTAGGGCAGAACTTAAAGCAGCACTATCAACTGTTATCCAAAAACCGGGTAGGACCTGCAGTTATGTAGCAACTACCGACCGATCTCATTGACCAATACATTTATCAAGATTGTAGCGAATATATTAGCCACAAGACCTAAAAGGGTTATCCCAAAACTGATTCATGAGACACAGGTTGGCTTTGTACCTGGTAGATCAGTGAGGGATAATCTGTGACTATTGCTACACTTGATATGGCAAGAACGGGTAGGGATGGAGCTGTAAATAGCACTCTCATTGGACGCTGAGAAGGCGTTTAACAGGGTGAGGTAGGGTACATTTTCTGAATGTTAGACAGGTAGGGTTTTGGACAAGAATTCCTTCAAAAAGTTCACCTTCTCTACCACATGCCAAGTGCCAGAGTGGGGTGGAGTGGAGTGGCCACCTATTGGAGCCATTTAATATTAGCAGTGGGACAAGAGAGGGTTGCACCCTTTCACCTCTCCTGTTAATTCTGGTACTTGAGCCCCTTGCAATGGCCATTAGGCTAAACCCTCCCATTAAAGGGATTGAGTTGCCATTGTGGGACCATAAAGCATTACTATATGATGATATTATGCCGACATTGGCGGACCCTAAATCTTCAGTGGCTGAGTTGATGCAAGTCATAACATCTTTCTCCTCCTTCTCAGTGTATAAGGTAAATTGGGATAAGTGTGAGGCTATGCCTTTAAATGAAGGAATTTATAAAGATGGTATAAGTACAAGGACGACCATTTGCCTGACTGGCTTTGTACTGCTGGAATTCCAGTGGAACAGCCTGAGGTTAAAGTTTGCCCCAGGTCCAACCATTTCTTTATTCACTTTGCACTTCCTGTGTTTGATCTTCAACCTCAATCTTATCCATCCAGAGTGCCTGTGGTTAAACAGGAGTTTAAGGAATATTACAACTTCCACTCTTTAGACTTTTGTGGAATCATTAAATAATTTACTTTCTCATACTTCGCCTGATGATACAGCTAAAAAAGAGCATTTTCATGATTGTATTACTAAAAACAGATCCAACTCTGAAGAGCTGTTCAAAATACTGAAGGAATTAGAGAAATCGATATTGTGCCAGTGGTTCACATCACAAAGGCTCAGGCCTGGTGTACTAGGGTCCAGTGGGCCCTTTCCAACAAGGTGTCAAACTTAAAGAAGGACATTTCTGTTAAGAAGTCCTGCATGCCTGCCCCTGTTCACTCTTGTTCTCCTGTCAAGTTGACAGTACTCCTTTATGAGTTCAGGAACGTTACTGTATCAGGTGTTTTGGAGGTCCTTCAGACTCTAAAACCCACAGGTTGTCGTGGGGACACTTGCCCAGCCAAGGGTTCTGAAAACATGTGCATTAAGTCTTGCCCCCGCTATTATGGAGTTGGTCAATGTCTTGATTCAAGCTGCACATGTCCCAGTCTCCATTAAGCAAGCCTGGATAACCCCTTACTTAAAATAGCTTCTCTGGATCCTAGCATAGCAACTCATTATTATCCCATCACCAATGTGGCCTTCCTTTTGAAAATGTTGGATAGATTTGCATATTTACAAGTCCAGGCACATTTTGAAGAGCACAACCTTCTTGCCCACATCCAGTCTGGTTTTAGAGCTTATCGTAGCACAGAAACTGCTCTGTCAGACCTTAAAGCAAGCCTGTCCCTGAATATGGATACTGGACATGTTTCATTGCTGTTGCTTTCGGATCTTTCAGCATCGCTTGATCTTGTTGATTTTAATACTTCATTTAATAGAGTTCAATCCGAGGCATTTGAATCTAGATCAGTGGCTGACTGGATGTTATTGTTTTTATCTGACAGATCGGCCCGAGTTGTTACTAGTGATGAGACAGCCACACCATGTGAGCTCCTGTATCGGGTTAAGATGGTGTATGATAAAGATATTTTTATACACAAATGATGGCGACGATACTCAAAAATCATTTCAATCGACGTGCAACTATTTGGCAGATTCCAAAAGGATTCATATGATTTTTAGTCTCAGCCTTGAATTGGCTCCCAGTGAGGCAGCGTCTACAGTTCAGGCTGCTGACTATTGGTCACAAATGCATGTTTGGAAAGAGCCTTGTCTATCTCAAGCAAAGACTTAGCCTGAACCTATTTGTATTGATGCTAAAATCCAGTCAAAGCACCTTCCTATCTGTCCCGTGGTTTAAGCAAAAGGGAGAGCTGGTAAACACACCTTCAAATTTCTTGTTCCTTTTTTTCAAATAGTCTGCCTCCTCACAAGCATTCAGAGTCATTGCTCGTTCCATTTAAGAAAGCACTTAAAACCTTATTATCTTTGGCGCTTGTTTTATTTTATCTGTTTTATGCTCTTAAGGGTGTTTTATCTCAGGTTGTAATTGTGTTTTAGGTTTTGTCTTATGTGTTATCTGTTGTATTTGTGCACGTGTCTTTTCTCTGCGTGTCTGCTTTTAGGGGTGTTTGATTACTTTTTAATTCTGTTTTAGGCTTGCCTCTTGTTTATATCTGTTTTAGGTTCCTATAGCAACTGTTTGCCTCTGGGCCTAGAGTGCTTTACAAATAAATAAATAAATAAATAAAGGGGACTCAACTGCGCTGGGTGGAAGAGCAGCTTAAGTATCTGGCTATCTTTTTGAGCAAAGGGCTAGTGAATACTTCTAATGACAATGTTGATAAAGCATGGTTTTGGAAACAGTCAGACTTAAGGTGGTCTTCGCTGATTCTTTCCATCTGGGGATGGGTTCAAATTGTAAAAAGGGTGGTGATAGCCCGTCTGAACTACATATTTGGTATACTTTCACTAAAGCTACCAAAAATGAACAAGTTATCACAGGAGATAACATAATGTACATGGTAAAGCCGATGGCCAAGATTGAAGATCGAACAACTCAACTCTATGGGCCTCATCACAAGGTTGATGGTATCCTGGTGGTAATTGCACAGGGATATCACAAACGCAAATAATGTTACCGCTACTCGGTCCAGTACTATTAGTGCTGGATCACGAGTAACAGTAAGGCAGTGAAGAGGAAGTGCCAAGTGTCATCCGCACACCAGCTCCCCCCTTTGAAGTGCCAGGTATGTTCATGACAAAATATGAGACGTTATGATGAGCAGATAAACCAGCAGAGAGCCGCAGCCCGCAGCGCAGCCCAGTGCATATCAGAGTAACAGCACCCATTGAAGTACCAACACCTAAGAAACATGAACAGTAAGGTACCCATTGAGAAAACCATATCTACAGGCAAGACAAAATGATGGTTGTTAGAATGTAATACCCGAAGAAGCCAAGAAGATATTAAAGGAAGACGAATGGTGATGCCATAACAAATCGGACAGACGCACATATAGAAGATATAATGACCTGAGGATACTGACAAAGAGATGAAATTTCATGGATAAGTGACATCTTGAGCCTAATGTGAAGCAGTTGATGTCAAGATGCAGAAACCTATGCCATATGCAGGATGAAGATATTAAATTAGTTTAAATGTGTACAGAGGCAAGAAATCGCAAGAAGCAAAGAAATCGTGAAGCTTGTTTATGCTTAGTAGTAATAGAGATTGCGGCAAGCGCCAACTATATAAATATATATATATACCTCAAAAGCACTTTATAGATGAGTGTAAATCCACTACGCACATGAGCTGAAATGAACAAAGGTTACTAAAGGTCTCAAAAGGAGAGTGCTGCAGGAAACAAATCGAGAATTAAGATGGAGAGAAACCCAGCTGAAGGTAACCATGCCAAGAAGCCAAGGTCATATCGGGTTGAAATAGGCCAACAGTGGATATAATTAAAGAGAAAAAGAACAGAGTATCCTGTTCAGAAAGGTCAAGATAAGCCACAGATGGTCAACGACTGGCAGAATTAAATCAAATACACAAAATTGCATGAAGAAGAGGTCGATTTTACAGTGTCCTGATCACGTGGCAAGACAGGCAGGAAGGGATCAGATTTTCACACCTACGTATGGATCCCTGCCATACCCATACTCCTTAACTTTCTCAGACCAAGAAGCAAACTCGAGGCCAAACTACAAATAAGTAATTGACACCTGACCATTGAGGTGATGAATGATTGTAACATAATTGCAGGAAAGCTGGGGTGCAGACTAACTCCCTGCACCTGACTGGTTATTCTGCATGCTGCTAGGCGCACGTGGAAAAGTATGAGTGGGGTTGATGCCAACCCAATCATAGTGGACCATGTAATCTAGGGTCCTATAGTTAGTAGAACCAATGAGACGTCGTACTTTTAGTGACGTTTATAGTGGCCATTTTGAAGGAAGGGCTTAGTTGCCCCCACCTGACATTGATTATCCAATCCCCTCTCCCCGTTACCACATACAGTTATAGCACCTATGTTAAACCAATCACGTTACCTTCCTATAACCAATCACTTTGCATGTTAGGTTTTTAAGATTGCGCATCAGTGATGATAAATATTTCATATAAATGCTGTGTTTTTTATGAAATTAAGTGGAGTTTAAGCGAGAAGGAAGATCGAGCGGTTGCTGATGTTCATTGAACTCCCCGTTTTTTGTACTTAAACGGAATCCCTTTGCCAAACTATTGAGTTGTCATAGTTATTTCGTGCAGGAGTATGAATCTGCATCCCCATCTATCTCGAAGGTGCTGCTACGCATCTTAAAGGGCTGTTTGGAGACCCCCAGTCTTACGGGTTGGCTGGGGTCCATCCAGTTCACTTGGTAGCAGAGATCAGATGGTTAGGATTAGATAAGACACCCATTGACCATCGACATAAGTAACTTCGGGTCCTCGGCAATATCACAAGTCCTTTGCCATCCAACTGAAAGAATGAGAAGCTCCCCGAAGATAGTGGTTAGTTTAATTCGGAACCCTGCAGGTTGGGTGTGAAGGGACCTTTGCTTTCCCCCAAAAACCCTTCCCACATCTATGAGTAGCGGATCGAACAAGCGGCACGGAAAGGCAGTAATGAAGGCGTTGATCCTGCACGTCCAGAGAGGAAAAACATGCGAACGGTGAGTGAAAAAGACTGAATGCTTTGGCAAAAATTGCATGCCTTAAAATAAGTAAAGGGAAGGTAACAGAGGGAGGTGGGACAAAAATAACGCCAGAATAAGAGTGTAATATATATATAAGGGGAAAATATTGACTCAATGGTGGCTGAGCAATATAGAGAGATACCGGGATTGACCGAGATAAGAGTTTACGCCCAATTTCCTAGGCTTTAAAGAGTGCTAGCAGAAGCCTTCATTTATAATCTTGAATTGATAGGATGAAGTAGACGACCAGATCGATTAAAGAAATTGGCTTAAATTCCACGTTGGAATACAAATTTGGGGCAGGATGCATATGAGAAAGCAGATGGCATGATATTTGTGTAGCCGGCTGGAGTCTGTCTGTCTGTTTTATGTGTTTTAGTAGATCTATGATGTCATAAGGTAAAAAACCTGTTTAAAATAGCATGAAAATTGCACGATTGTGATGATAAAATATTGCATGGTATGGATTGATGGTTGTAGTTAACAAAAGTAAAAGGGGAGTACAGCAAAGCTTGCAACCACAGCTGAAGGTGACACATTTTCCACAGGGACAGTCTCAACAGTCGCCAATGCAACTGTCACAAACAACAGGTACAGGACAGAAACTAAATGCTGTAATATGAGATGCCACAAGTGATGGGGGAATCCATTCACTCAGAATGGGACAAGATTACATATGGACTAGGACAGCTCACTGGGAGACCTGATGTGTTCTATCCTATCAGTGACACCGAACCCTCATGAGGAACCAAGGGTAGATGTCTGTATAGGGGATAAAGAATATTTCTTCTTAGTTGACACGGGTGCGACACGCTCGTGTATACGTGAAGGCAAGTTTTCTTTGTCTGGCAATGCCATAAATACTCCGGGCTTCACAGGAGCAACAAGTTGTGTTCCTTTTACGAAAGAACTTTGAGTTTCCATAGGAGAATGTGACATGAACGTGCCACTGCTATATTCAAGGCAGACACATGTGAATATATTGGGACGAGACGTAATGACAAAGTTAAACATGACAATCTCGTACACAGAAAAGGGCATAGTATGTTCAACTCCAGGAATGCATTATTTGAACTTGTGCGAAATGATTAGCGCATACGCAGGACAAATGGCTATGTGAGCTATTCCATTAGAACCCGAAATATTCGCTTATGGAGTGCGTATATTAATGTCATGGCTACCAGGCCTTGCAGATAAAACAATGAGAACCCCAGATGAGTTTCTGTTTAGGCCAAGAATACCTATGCATCAGGAAAAGGGACAAGTGTTTCCCTTAACAATACAAGCAGCCATAGTGCGAGGAGAGATGGTTGTGATGATGAAGGCAGACAATGGTGCGCAGTAAGCGCCATTGGGGAAGGTTACAGATTGACTGACGTCACTGATGATGATCTATTTGAAGAGCAAGTAGGTGAAGATAAGATGTCAGTTGAGGTTAATCTCATTTATTGGGTGCAAATGATCCCAAGAGAGGTGCCCCAGAGAATGATGTTGGCACAAAAACGTCCTGAATATTTTGATAACGACATCGCAAAGGTGCCTGTCTCAGTATGGACTACAGGCTCTTAGAACGTAGGCTTACTGAAAGGAGTCAGAGAAGTGAAGATTAAATTGAAACCAGGAGCAATATTACCAGAAGTACGACAGTATACCATGTCTAGGGAGGCAGATGAAGGGATTTTTAAGACAATTCCTGTCATGATGGAGCAGGGCATCTTAGTGACATCAGAGTCATCATGTAATACTTCGGTTTAGCTGATTAAAAATCAAAGGGAGAGGTTTGGCGTTTAATCCAAGATCTTCGCCCTATAAACCAGATAGTCGAGGCTGAGTTCCCTCTAGTCCCGAACCCGTCCACAATTCTATGTAATATACCTGTTGGAGCGAGTTATTTCACGGTGATTGATTTGAAAAATGCATTTTTCTCAATCCCATTGCACAAAGACTCACAAGATTTGACATCATTCACATTCAGACAAATTCGTCTGAAAAGCACGAGACTGCCTCAAGGTTACTGTGAGTCTCCTTTGGTTTTCAACAGAGTCCTGCTGATGGACTTAAGCAATATTGCATTAGAGAGTGTTGTCTTGCAATATGTGGATGACATTCTAATTTGCAGCACAACAGAGGAAAATTGCAGACACGTTTCTATTCAACTATTCACTATACTGGCTGAGGAAGGATATAAAGTTGACAAAGAGAAGTTACAGTATTGTCAACAAGAAGTGCTGTACGTAGTCCAGATGATCTCACATGAAGGAAAAAAGGTTACCCCTGAAAGAGCTGAAGACATTTCAAAGACAGCCAACCCACACACGATAAAACAAATGCAGAGATTGCTAGGATTATGTAATTATGTCAGGGCGTAGGTCTTTGACTACAGCTCCTATACCAGTCCCCTGTTACAAGCCTTAAAGAAAGCACAGGCAACGAAAGAAAAAAATGTGTGGACCGAGACCATAGAAGAAGGGTTTGTTGAACTGAAAAAGGCCATTTGCATGGCAACAGTTTTAGGGATCCCTAATTATGCAGTGGAATTCTACCTGTTTTCACACACGAATGGCAGTGTTATGACAGCAGTGCTCACACAGGAAACCACGCTGGGGTACAAGCCCCTGGCATACTACAGTGAGAATCTAGACCCAGTGATGAGGGGTCACTTCCCGTGCGAACAAATTTTGGCTGCCGCAGCGTTCGCCATTGAGAAGGCTACAACCATTGTGATGGGATGCCCAATGACGTTGTTTGTCAAGCATGCATTATTTGGCATTTTAGAGAAACCAAAAGGCACATTGACATCTCAGAGAGCTTCTGCTTATGAGGTGGTCATATCAAATCCAACGATTAAAATAGTTTGATGCAAAATAGTGAACACAGCTATGTTTATAGTCGAGCCAGTCACTGAAGGACAGCCAATACATGATTGCGCGAACTATGAAGAATTCTATGATGAGATTCCCAGGGTGAAAGAAAATGCATTAGCGGAGGGAAGAATCGTCTTCGTTGATGGTTCTTCGAGGATTGATCAAAATGATGAACAGAGATATACAGGCGCTGCTGTAATGAAACACATGGCAAATGGAGAATTTCGAGTACACATTAGTGCACGATTACCCTCACATTATTCAGTACAAGCTGCAGAATTATTGGCATTGATACTCGCACTCGAGAATCACGTAGACCAGGAAGTGACGGCGTACAGTGACTCCGCCTATGTGACGTCAACAGTACACGCCGGCCTAGCGCACTGGAAAAGGAGGGGCTACCTCTGAGCGGACGGCACGACAGTGCAGCATGCAGCATTATTGGACAGGCTCATTAAGGCACTACAACTATCAATGGGCATAGCAGTTGTAAAATGCGCCACCCACACGAAAGGGACAGATTTGAAAATAATAATGAATTTGGAAATAACTGATGTGCATGAGAGAATGATTGTTGCACGAAGTGAGCCGGAAGGATATAGCTATATGGCAATACTCAGTTAATAGAGGTTAATAGAGCTTCAAGGAGAAGCACCACAGGAAGAGAAGAACCTATGGAAGTGACAAAGGTGTTCTTTAAACCCTTACAAGTGCTTGTGGCGACAAAACAGCAATGGTAAACCAGTGTGCCTATAGCCTTATTGAAAATCGCACTGGAACATATACACTATCCAGCGCACATGACAAAGGAAAATCTAGCAGCAACAATTGCCGAAGACTGGTTCATACCGAACTTGGCAGAACACGTTGCATTTTATATGCTGAACTGTATAATCTGTCAGCAGTTCATGGCTGGGCATACACTGCGTGCGATTAGAGAAGTTATCCCAAGGCCTAATGTGCCTTTTCAGCACTTGCATATCGATTATGTCAATATGATTCAAGTATGTAACGGGTACAGGTATCTAATTGTTGTGGTGTAACAATTCTTTAGATGGATAAAAGCAGGTCTATGTATACACCCAGACTCTACCTGTGCGGCGAAATTCCTGGTAAGGGAGATGTTTCCCAGACGGGGAGTTTGTGAAGTCATGAGGTCAGACAATGGTCCTCATTTTGTTAATGCAGTATTTGAACAGATTAGCTTGTTGCTTGGTATGAAGCACAAGTTTTCTTTGGCGTATCATCCTCAAGGGAATGGCATATGCGAGAAGCTCAATGGCTTGTTAAAGGAAAGGATAGCCAAGTTGAAGCTTACTGTGCAGTAGGGATGGCTGCACTGTCTTCCACTGGCACTGTATGCACTCAGAAACCAGCCTGGCTCTGACCATTATCTCATGCCGCACGAAATCATGATGGGCAGGAGGATGCACATGCCATTAACACCTTGAAATAGAGCTAGATGTGATGCTCAGCCAACAGGAGAAGTGTTAGGATCGGAAATGCAAAATTACTTGAATTACATGACATCTTGTCTTACTGTAATTTCAGGACAGCTGCAGCGATGACAAGAAGGGTCTAGGGCAGTACAGAAGGAGATGCTGTATCAGACAAAGTTCCAGAATTACGTGTTCCTCCAATATTCCATGGGGACACGGCCCTGGTGAGAAATCACACAAGAAAAAAGTAGGACATGGTGGGGGACGTCACAACCTCTGCAGTGAAGCTAAAGGGAAGGAGAGCTTGCATCTTTCTGGGTGATATCAAGCCATAAATCTGAGAAAACCCTCTGCCTGCACCCCAACACGTAGAGACTACAGACAACAGGGAAGAACCACAGCACGTGCAGACGAGACCCATGACGAAGAAGCAGGACGCATGACCAGCAAAGCAAAGACAAAGAACTTTTTGTGCAAGTTGTGGCTTAGTTTTGGACACTTCCTTGGATCAAAATAAGGGAAAAGGACATAAAATCACAGACACTCTGTGCATCCTAGTTGCAGGATGAAGAAGAAGAATTGCACGTATAAGCCACAAAATAGCTTGCTGACTTTGAACTTTGGACTGAGGCACACTGAAGCCTTGATAAGAAAAGAGATGCCAATTTTTTATTGAGGATACATCAATTGGAAGAGAATACAGTATCCTGATTCTTTCAACACAGAATCCCTGTTTGGACTTACTTAAGGTGTCATGCAATAGTGACCTCACCAAGTACATTCTGATCTATTTCGAGTTAGTATTGAGGTCATACCCATCATTGGTGGGAAGGCTCACAAACATAACAGAGTTTCTTCAAGATCCTGAAAACGAAAAACAATAAAGAGGCTGCTCACAGTGCTTAAAGTAAGGCCAACATGTAAGTAGGACTGGAGGCATACATTCCCCACAAGAAAATCATGAAAATTGTTTAAGGGTTTAATGAGTTAAAACCTTTCTCTAGACATAAACTGTGAAGATAATAAAGCCAATTTAATAATTAAAATCTCCTTATTAGTTAGATTGCTCAATTCTAGTACATCAAAGGACTAACTACAGAATTAATGGTTTGGGGAATTCGGGCCACATACTGAGTATTATGTAAATTTGTTTGGTATTTGCATTAATTATATCCTGAAGATTTAAATATTCAAACACAGCGTGTCCCGGCATATGTTAACGATGCGGCCTACATGGAACTCTTTCACAATGAGGATCCCTTGCCAATTTAAACAGTATCAGAGAAGGTGCCTACAGAATTAAGGGTTGTAATAAATACAGAGATGTGAATTTTCAGGACACAAAAGCATGAATTTTCAATTCAATTTTGTTTTTTGATCATGGCAAATTAATGTATGTTGTTATACTTACCCAGTGGTGGCGAGATTGAAAATTGATGAAATCATCCCCATCCTTTCCCTTTTTACAGTGCAACACTTCTCTAACTTCGAAGTGAGCTCCAGCATGGAAATCAGATTTAAAATGCTGGTCAAATCTCAACCCTTTTTTGCCCTTGAAGAAGACTAGGGGGGCCCGGACATAGGTTCCGTTTTGATAGTCAGAAGAAACATTTCTTTCCCCAATTTTCATGTGTTAAAACGCATGTTGGATGACGATGCACATGATTATTTGTATGAGTAGAGATCAAAGATTGTAAAGAAAAATAAAACACACACTGAGATTTTTATTTTTAGTTTTGAAAGATTGACTTTATACATTCATGTAACAAATTGTGAATATGTTTCCTTCACTTCTAAGTGTTAATGTAATCTGCAAAAGTTTTATAGTTAATCTTAAAATGTTTATTTTTTATTTTTGTCATGTCTGGTGAATTACGCTAAGCAGTATTTTTAGTTATTTCATGCATACAGCAGGAATGTTCTTCTTTGATTTTACATCAAAGGCCTGAAGTAACTCACTGGCCTTCTTTGACACCCTTTACTGTAGAATAACCCCTGTATATTGACCCAAGTAACAGTAATAACATGTTGCGATATAATTGCATGTGGGTTGATGAGGCATTTAAAAAATAATGGAATTGATTCCACATAAAATTAATCAACTAAATACCTAAGTCCTAGCTCCCTACTGCAAGCAAACGTAGGAGCTGATTGTGGGACAGCCCTCATTCTTCTACTAAAATTATTCTGGAGGTTCTATAGACGCTAACTGTTTTTGTCAATACCTCACCCACCTGTTCCATATAAAGTCACACTTTAAACTTTTGCTTTATAAGCAAATAAGTTACAGGTTTGGTATTAAAACTCAAAGCCAATTTCAGAATACCCACAAAAGCTTTGTTCCTTCAGTAACACTGTTTTATAGCTTGATCTACATTTGACAAAGCAAAGGCAAATCTCAGAACTAAGTAATGGAATTTTGAGACCATAGGAATCCAATTATTCCCAGTAGTAAAAAAAAGCATGATGACATCATTTGCTTTAAACCAAATATCATTGTGGCAGGGATATTGGAAGGACTTTTTAACCCCAAATTAATTTATTTATATACAGGCAGGAGCAATGCTCTTTTGATCACAAAAGAACGCACAATGGGTTAGAAATCAGATTTGACGGAATGCATTAAGCATTTTACAATGGGCTGAATTTGGGTGCCAATCTGACCAGGTTGTGGAGGGGAGTAAATGGAACAGTTACCGGGGGCACCAGATGCAATACATCAGTGGATGTACATAGAACAATCAACATTAAAAAAAATTAAGTGCAGGCAGGTGGAACAGTTAGCTATGTTACGGATGTGACCATGATGGATGGAGTGCTAGAGTGGCGGCAGAGAAAGGGACAGTGGCAGTTTAGAGGCAAGAGAAAAAAGCAGCTCAAAGGCAGATGAGATGTTGGTTAAGAGGGTAACTCAGAGGCAAGGAGGTAGGCTTTTAGTTTGGTTTTGAACTAATAGGTGTGGACTGTTTCTCGAATGTCCAGGGGAAGAGAATTCCATGCAAGTGGACCAATTAGAGAGAAATAGTGGAAGCGAGAGGAAGCACAGGGAGGGCGAGGAGCCACAAGAGTACTTCAGGAGGCAGAGCAGAGATTACAAGAAGGCTTGTAGAGTTAAGTTGAGGAAGATAGATACAGTGGTTTCTTACCATGGACAGATTTGTGAACCAGAAAAAGAAATTTAAATCTGGCCCTGTTTTAAATCATCAGCCATCCAGCCTGGTGACGGTACGAAGAAGTAGTGTGTAGTGAGGGAGAACAAAGAGAGTCCTGGTAGCAACATTATTGATCTTGCGTGAGAGGATAGAATGCATAGTTGGGGAGACCAAAGGGGACGCTCACACAGTAATTCAGTTTACAGAAGTCAAGAGTTGTTAAGAGTTTTTGGCGGTGTTTAGCAGAAGGAGGTACCTGATTTTCCTTTTATTTAGGAGATTGAGGCGAGCTGCTGTTGCAGTTTTGAAGATGAAGGTGTGGGAATTAAGATTTCTAGCTGAAGAAGAGTAAGTGACAGTGTCAGTTGGGAACTGGCTAGGCAAGGGAAGAGATGAGTATTTGGCAGGGAAGAAGAACACTTCTGTTTTGGTGGAGTTAACATGGAGTTAACATCAGTGTGACATCATCCAATATTTAATGACAGAGAGACAGCGTACAATTTTGATAGTGAGATCAGAGCCTTAATGAAAAGAGAAGAACATTTGGGAGTCGTCCATGAGGAGTTGGTATGAGAACCCAACGGAATAAATTAGTGCCCCAAGAGTAGAGGTGTAGAGTGTAAAGAGGACGGGACCCAAGACACATCCTTCTGGAACACCAACCATTAGCGGAGTGAGAAGTGTTGTTGTTCCAGGAGACAGATAATCAGTGAGGTGCCAGGTAGAATTCAATCCAGGCAAGGGCTTGATCAAGAATCCCAAGAAAAGAGAGAGCATTAAGGAGATCAGAGTGATCAATAGTGTCAAGGGCAGTAGACAGGTCAAGTAGAATTGGAATAGGGTATAGGTTGGAGTGCTTAGCAGAGGTTATCAAGTTCATTCATGAGGGCAGTAGGGGGTCTCAAACGTTGTGGATGGCTATAAAATTAGTAATACGGTCAAGCACAACACTTACGAGTACTTTAGTAGAGTGCAGAAGGTAAGACACAGGGTGAAAGGTAGCTGGTAGGTTCAGGTCAGCCCATTGATTTTTTAGGAGAGGGGTGACCGTGGCTGTTTTGAAAAAAGAGGGACAGCAAGTGGAGTTGAAATACAGGTTCAAGAGCTCAGCAAGGTGAGAGGCCATTAGAGAAGCAATAGGCTTGGCTAGCTGAGGAGCAAGAGAGTCTGAAGGGGCACACGAGAGGTTAGACTTCATCAGTAGAGATAGGACTTCTTCAGTGGTAGTGACTAAAATGAGAGATATAGGCACTGCCATCTACATAAGCTAAAATAGGTATATTTCAGACCATTGATTACTGGTATGTCTTCTTTCCGATTGCACAAACCTCAAAAAGGGAGTTACTAAAAACATCTAAATCGAGTAGAACTAAGAAACATCCTTATAGAACTCCAACAGGGATGGGAAAATAGTTTTTAACCAGAGGGTAGAACTAAAATATACAACAACAGTTATTTTCATGTAGCAAGACAAAGATATTTCGAATAGTTGTAAACAACCCTTGCTCATCCAACATATGCCATGATTCTGTACACAGAAACAAAATCCATAAATGCCACATACACTGGTATAATACTAACACAAATGCTGCTTTGCCACCAGCAGAAATGCATGACATCCCTGTTGCTGGGTACTAACATTGATATGACATGATATTGTATTTGTAACGCGCTCTTACACAAGAGTTTCAGAGCGCTCCTTCTAACACCCGCTGGACTGGGGTCCACATTCCAGTTGCATGCATCTAATCTATTGATCTTGCTGATAAAACATTTGAAAAACATTTTGAAAGAACATTCTAACAATGATATTGCATGATAGCTGATTGGCAGTCCCCATGCCCCCTTTTTAAATACTGGATAAATAATTGCTTTCCGACATGGATCTGGTAACCTTCCTGTTTTTTATATCACATTCAAATTATTATATTACAAGGGGCCCCAAACATTGGGTTACATCCTATGAAAATCAGATAGTAACTCCTCACATGCGACTGTAATGCATTATCTCTGCTTTTCATTAAGTGCTCTCACTTCATACGCACTCCTCTTGAAGCTACTTTCCATTCTATTGTAGCTAGAATTCTTTGAGGCTTCTAGGAGCCCTTTCTTGGCAACTTTACACTGTGAAGCTCCTTATCCAAGTCACTGTAGCATAAAACTAGGTACTACAAACAGCCATAAAGGTGTTATGGATGTCTGAACACGTTTAGTTAAACCCTGGGACATTGTTGTGGTCTTTGAAGGGAGAGCAATAAATGGACCAATAACATAGTTTTGAGTCCGATATCATTCAGTTGAGGCTACCTGATCTATGATAGATAGACAGTATATCCAGAGGAATCATCAGCATCACTTTAACACTTTATTAGATGTTTTTATGTGTTTTAGAAGGAGATTTGTAATGTTGTAATGGTTTCAGCCAGATGTATGTTAAATGAATTGATATCAATGTATTTGTGATTATTTAATAAAATGTATAAACTGTAGTAATTAACTAGCATCTCCACCCTGATAGTGGTACACTTTTTAACAATACCCACTCCCACTGCAACATAGACAACTTGGAGTCATACCTCATTTTTTCTGGAAATTGTAGTGCATCGAGACATAGGCCTGACTTACCCAACAATTCTTATATATACGTTGATCCGGAGTTTCCCTAACTTGTAAATGGAAGCTGAAAGTGGGCCTTCTTTGCAAGGTCAGTGATATGAGGAGAGAAGGAAAGAGAGGAGTCGAAGATGATACCACGTTTTTGACCTCACACAAGGGTGAGGGGAGGGGGCGCAGGGAGGCCATAACAGGTCCTCTTCTCGTAATTCATACCAAGGAAGAAAAGGACCTCCAGCGTATTTAACCAACTTGCTCTAGAGGTAGAAGTAACAGATTTACGTACCGAATTTCATCTAAAGTGATGTTTTTAAATAATGTACTCATTCAGTAAACTATAGGGTTCAATTTCAAAATCTAAACACAATCCAATTAAATTAGTAAATGTGAGAAAGAGTTACTCACAAGCTCTCTCCCCAAAATTCTGCAACATTTTATTTAGTGGTGACAATTACAGAGTGACTTCTGTAATATCAGCAACCGCCCACTTTCCTTGACTTTCCTTGAAAGGGGAAGCATTGAATGTCGCTGTTGGCAGTATATTGATTTTTAGATTCAATGCATACTTACAGTACCCCCAGTTATCAAAATAAAATCAACAGTGGAGAATTCTCACCATGAATGTCAGATTACCAGGCAACGCAAAAGGAACCCTCCGTTTTACATGTTTTGGACTACAATCCACAGAATAGTTAAACAGACGAAGACCATCAGCGGGGACCACCCAGAATAACTTGCCCGACCCAAACTGGGATTTACCTCTGGATCAAACACTCATTTGCAGCCAAAGTATATACCTGGCAATTCAAATCACTCCATAATGTGATCAAAGGTGAAAGTGCCCTGATTGTATTTAAAATTAATTTAACATTTTAAATTTAAAATTAATAAGAAATAATCATCCAAATGGTATGTCTATCAAAGGAAATAACCTTAATAATCAGGATTGCTGGATGATGTATTTGGTCCCATGTTGGCATTGGCTATACTCTTTGTTACAGCTGCTGATGCAACGTTTTCTGCCATTAGTCTGGGAGACCTTATTAAGAAATGTCTGCTGAAGTGGCTCTATGTGACTAACATCAAGATACCATGGACATTGCTCTAACATAACAAGGTCCATTCAGAGAAGAGGACACAGTATTTATTATTGTACAGGTCTCTTGATAGGTTAATTACATATAAAATGACTTTACTATCTTCTGTGGGGTTGGCGGAGTGGGTCATGCTGATCGAGGATTGCCCCCACAAGGGATGGAAAGCGCTAAAGGGTAATTCTTTTCCCTACATATTCTTCTCAGAAAATAAGTGATTGTGGACAGGTGTTGTAGCCTCTTGGGAGTTCAATATCAGGGGAGCCCTTGCACATTGATACAGCAGGGTCACAGTTGAGATGTAGTGGTGTTGTTGATTAGAACTGGACCTTTACAGTCGGAAAAAGAAACACCTGGTTTAGATATTGTTTCCTGTCCTGTTCAGGTATCTGGAAACAAGATCACTGACATTGGACGAGGAACGAGAGCTGGGAAGCTCTTTTTCACTTTCTCAGTAACAAGTACATTTATTATCAAAAGGTCCAATGACCTTGGCTCTTCGGCACTAAAATGTGTGTTATAATTTTGAAGAAATTCTTTTCAGGCGCCAGGTGTGTTGGATGTTGGTGCCTGAGTGATGCAGGTAGACCAGACTGAAACCAATAGGACTAATATTCCAGTGACACCCTAGGAATTCTGAGCATTTCATTTGCACAGTGGTGGCTTTGGGGACTGTGGCAACGAGATCGAATTACTAGTGTCGTCTCCAGTGATTTTAAAACAGAGAATGACTTTAATAACGAAACAATAATAAAAAAAAATATCGATTTACATTTGTTTTATATGGTGTGCGGTATGGGGTTAAAATGGGTTGGGAAGGGGTTAGGTAGGTTTAAAAGGAGAGGGAAACAGGGGTTTGGAGGTCCAGCCAAATAAAAAAAATCAATGTTTTTTCGTTATAAATGTTTAATTGTAAAACCATTCTCTGTAATTTAATTTGCTAACATCACATATAACAACTAAAGTTTGGGAATGTTAGGCTGGCGATATGTATTGATAGATTCTACACATGTTTCATTGATTAACAGAACCCTTTAGTTGCAACTACATAATCTGTACATAAAGTGAAGTCATTGTTCTCTGATTAAGGGCTGATAGGTCTGGGAAGGGAATTGTCCATGAGAATCTGTATAGTGGAAGCACACTTGCATTTGGGAAGAAGAACCTTGATGTAATGTTGATAGTAGGCAAATATGTTTAATATTCCTCTTCAGTAACAAGAGTTTTCTGATGCTTCCCAAAAGCCTATGACTAGGGTGTTGCCGTCACACAGATATTCTGGCTCAGCTATGAAACAAGAGCAAAATACAATGGTTGTATTTGGCCACATACACTCTGAGAAAGAGAAAATAAGGACAATTTACTGGAGATCTTTCAGAAGTGGGCAATCATTCCTTTTCAATCCTGGGCTAGGGCATTGATATTTATTGTGGCCAATAAAACTCCTGAATTGCAGCCCTTTGTGTATTATCAATCCTTAAAGTGCATTACATGGACGGACTACTATCATTTACAGGTGATTTAGAGATAGTTTGTAATCTATACATGTAGCTGATTATTTGACTAAGCTGAATTTGTGAGATGCATGTCAGTTGTTAAGCATTGTGACAGGTGATGAGCAGAAAACTGCATTCCGGACACCCTTTGGGTAGTGCAAATATTTTGTGATGTCCTTTGGGTTATCCTATGAACCTAGCAAATTATGTTTTAAAATCAGGTCAAGAAAAATGTTACTGATGTATGTCAAGCTAATTCAGTAATATGAATTATTGTGGGGGAGATGTGACGCTAAATACGCTGCTCTGTGATTTTTAAAGGAAGGTTTTTAAATGTGTTTTATGTGCTTAGTGTAACATTGTGAATTTGCATTTGAATAATTCCCATTCTATTTTCCAACAGTGCATTTTTTTCTGATTTTCTGAACCAGCCTTGTGTTTAGACAATTGGGCCTCGTCACGAGTTGGGCGGTATCCCGGCGGTATTACTGCCAGGATACCACCGGGGCTATTAGCGTTACCGCCAAACCACCCAAGGTTATTAGCACCGGAACACGGGTTTGGCGGAACGATAATTCCCCATTCCCCATAGGGCGCAATCTCGCTGCAAATTCGCAGCACATTCGCAGCGGATTTACCCCCAGCTCTAACCCGTGATTTGGCAGACCCTTAAATGCAGCAGTAATAGTGTTACTGCCACATTTAAGGGTTACCGCCAAACTCGTGATGAGGCAGAATATGTTGATGTATTTCGACTACTACTATGCAATGTATTAGAAGTACTGAAAGGGATAGATGGCTGGCGAATCGTCTCTCTGCAAAATCCCAAGAAGAACAGTTTCAGAAGGAGTTTAGTGGAATAGTTGGGATACACTGTATCTGCCTCCAGACTGGGAATTGACTCCAAGGAAATAACAGGCATACAGGAATAGCCTGCACCAGGTTCCCTGCTAATATTCACAGGCAGTGTATCCAGAATTATTATCATTTGCCCTCAGAGAATTCTCAGTTGATCAAGCATGTTGTACATGGCCGGATGCACCGGCAACACATGATACGCAACGACCTTCTGTGGGGGTAGCAAGATGCTAGTATTCGCCAGTGATAGGCGATAACAAAACACAGAATCCCGATCCGGACTACACCCGCTGGTCGCACTCACAGGCCTCTGATATGGGAAAAGAAAAACCGAAAAAGGCAGGATCACAAAGCAAAATCGACCAGTTCACTTCAGCCGCAACAAACGCACCGACGGTGCATGAGCAAAGGGAAGCAATGGAAGAGGAAAGAGAAGTGATATCCCTGAAAGACATTATGGCGGCAATTGCCGACTCACGAGCTTCCATGGAGCAAAAAATAGATGGAGTAAGGGTGGATGTCTCACTACTACGCAACGATCTCCAGAAGTTAACTTCCCGCAACGGAGAGGCCGAACAGCGCATTTCTGGGATGGAGGATGGGCTGAGGAACCTGGAGCAGCAGCTAAACAGAGCTACTTCTCGCCTAAAGGTACTGGAAGCGAGAGTAGATGAAGGAGAGTGCAGATTGAGACGGAACAATGTGCAGATCCTAGGCTTGCCCGAAAGGGCCGAAGGCGACTGTATGGAATTGTTTCTGGAACAGTGGCCCACCGACCTGTTCGACCAAAAGAGTTTCTCTAAATTCTTCTCAATAGGAAGGGCCCACCGAGTACCCACCGGACGGCCACCACCGCGTACGGTAGTGGCTAAATTTCTAAACTACAGAGACCGGGACGCTTTGCTCCAGATGGCGCGCACGAAAGGCACGATAACACATAATGGCTCCAGGATTGCCTTCTTCCCGGACTATACAAGGGAAGTGCAAAAGGCAAGGCAATCATTTGAGCAAATCAAGAAACACCTCTGTGCTCAGAATGTTAAATATGGTCTAATCTTCCCAGCCCAGCTGAAGATCTTCCATAAAGGGACAACGGTCCACTTCACTGACCCGAAAGAGGCATGGAAGTGGGCAGAATTACACATAGATGGCGACTGGAGACCGAACCGGAGAAACAGAAATGTGCAGCCTGGCAATCCACCGGCCAGAGAACCCCACCCCGACCGACCACCAGATCAGGATGACATCTTGCCGCCACTCGAGGGGGAGGGCTAGGATAGGGAACAACGCAGCAGCGACTATCCAGACAGCGGCACTGAACTGATGTGAGATCGGCAACGATCGAATGCAACGCAGCAAGGTATTTGACATGGATGCAAAGACATTTAGCACCCGTTTCGGAGGCACACAAGCCCCCAGTTCCTTGGGAGTAGTTGTAGAAGTTGTAGGGGTTGTTAAGTACAGTCTGAACAGACCCTAGTCAAGCTCGGACTGATGTTCGGGCGACAGGTACTTCAAGTTGGGGCGGAGTATGGGGAGGGGGCGGGGGAGGTTGGTTTTGGGCCAGGATTTGTTTGTTTAGTTCATTGTTTTAGGATGGCCCTGGGCTTCAATAGGGCGCAGGAATTAATGCACACTTCGGGTCGGGGGCTGGCTCCCACCAGGCAGACAAAAGTCACCATTCCGAGACACATACAGCACCACTCGACACACCCAATTCCCAACCAACATGACAGAATCTACCAACGAAAATAAGACCAAATCCATTAAGATTATGACCTGGGATGTGAATGGGCTGGGCAGCAGTATTAAGAGGTGCCTGGTACTACAATATCTGGATCGATATGCGCCCGATGCAGCCTTCTTAACGGAAACGCATCTGGCAGGCACGAACTGCAACCTCTTTAAGCGAACCAATTACCGAATTGCATTACATTCGGGCTTCTCCATGGGAGCCAGGGGAGTATTGATCCTAATACACAGGCGACTACCACTGAATCTCCTATCCGTTACACAGGACACAGGGGGTAGATTTGTGCATATAACAGGGACTCTCTGGGAGCGGTCCATATCCATGCTAGCTGTCTACGCACCACCAACCTTACACACCGCCCTAATTAATGACATAACGCCTATAATCACGGCAGATCCCTCGAACTTGATAGTGGTGGGGGGAGACTTCAATGAAGTCATGAATCTGGAGCTTGCTTGCACGCATATCCGTAGGAGAAATCCCTCAACACATACCAAACTGGCCACATTTGTTGACGCGATGGGACTAAAGGATGTGTGGAGACATCTAGACCCTGGCACAAGAGAATACTCGTTTCTCTCTGGAGCACATGCCTCATTGTCGAGGCTTGACTATTTTTTTCTCCCGGCATCCGAACTACACCTAGCAAAAGATGCACAGCTCCTAGCCAGAGGCATATCAGATCACTCCCTGCTCATGCTAGAGCTTAATACCTATAGACCGGTCCCTCCGCCCACATGGAGGCTAAATAGTTACTACCTGGGCTTTACCGATCTAGTAGAGCATGCCCAGAACGCCACCAAATCGTACTTTGAATTGAATATATCTTCTGTGGATAGCCCAGTAACACTGTGGGAGGCATATAAATCAGTACTGAGGGGGGAACTCATCTCCCGGATCACAGCCCATAAGAGAAAACAGACTGAATCAATCCGGGCAGCTGAAGCCCGAGTGCAAAGGGCAGAGATAACTCATCTATCCCAGGGTCTCCTAGAATCTCACCGTGCGCTACAGCTAGCACAAAAACAGCTACACAATGTTGCCCTGGACAATGCCAAACAGGCACATACAGCGATGTGTGCCAGAGTGTACAAGACCGGGGATAAAGCGGGCAAAATGCTGGCATGGCTGGAGAAGCGATGAGGGGCTCCGACATGTCAGAGCGATTAGATCGCAGGAGGACACACTAATAACGGTGGATCGGGACAGCGCGGAAGGGTTCGCAGTCTACTATAAGGAACTTTATAAAGCACCAACCTCCCCCATTGATACCACAGCCATATCGGGAATCACCCTCCCCTCTTTGACACCCAATCAAAGAGCCCTGCTAGAAACTGACATTACAGAGGATGAACTGTCTGCAGCCATGGCAGACCTCCAAGCCGGGAAAACCCCGGGACCCAACGGTTTCCCCATAGAGGTGTGAAAGAAAATAGGCACAAATTTAATTACACCACACTTACTGAAAATGTATGAAACCTGCTGAAGCGAAGGGACCCTCCCACAATACCTGAGACAGGCCACCATAGTGGTAATACCCAAAACAGACAAGCCCCCAGACAGATGCAGTTCATACAGACCTATCTCCCTCATTAACACCAAAACCAAAATCCTAGCAAAAACACTAGCCAACAGGCTCCAGCAAATCATACCCTATTTAATCCATCTGGATCAATGTGGTTTCATGCCGCAAAGATCCACGTGGATGAACATACATCGATTATACACAGCAATAGAAAATGCGACCACCATCCAGGGCCCACTAGCCCTACTGGCGGTGGACTTCGAAAAAGCGTTTGATTCGGTCAACTGGGAAGCGATCTGGGAAATAATGCGAAGAATGGGATTCGGCCCCCAATTCATGAGTTGGGTTAAACTACTATATAAATCTCCATTAGCAGTCACAAAAGTAAATGGTCACGTATCGAGCCCCTTTGAAATAGGTAAAGGGACCAGACAGGGATGCCCCCTTTCAGCTATAATATTTGCGATAGCAATCAAACCACTCGCGATAATGTTAAGAACCAATGAAACATGGAAGGGATTCCGATGGTCAGAAACTTGGGAAGATAAAGTGTCCTTATATGCAGATGATTTGCTGGTATACCTGAGTGATCCGGTCAGATCCTATCCCATAGTGACCGACCTACTGCAGAAATACAGCTCCTTCAGTGGCCTAAGGGTTAACTGGGCTAAATCCACTCTGTTCCCACTAAAGCAGGAGGAAGAATCGATTCCGCCCCAATGTCCCTACCAGGTGGAAAGGGAACAATTCAAATACCTAGGTATACTAATAACGAATAATCTGAACGATTATATTCCCAGAAACTTGGACCCAGTGATGACAAGACACGCGGAGGACACCCGACACTGGTCATCCCTTCCTCTGACACTACTAGGTAGAGCAGCGCTCTTTAAAATGATGTCCCTGCCCCGACTCCTATATATTTCGCAGACTGCCCCACTATATATTCCCCCAAGCGAATTCAGGAAAATAGATCAAGCACTCCGTAAACTGCTATGGAATGACGGCCACCCGCGCATAGCACTCACCACGCTCCAAAGATCCATATGGGAGGGCGGAATAGGGCTGCCCCGAATGCAGACGTACTACTGGGCCAGCCAATTGACGAAAGTGAATGACTAACTGCACGGGGACACAGCTGCGCCACATGACAGATCATTAGAAGCCAACACTCCCGAGAAACCTGTCATGCAATACCTTTACAAGAAAAGGGCCCGAACAACCACCTCCAGTATGCAAGCACATATAACGCAAATTTGGGCACAAGCACATACATTCGTGGGATGGAGCGATAAACTATCACAGGCGCAGCCACTGTGGAACAATAGAAACCTCCCTGTTGTATATACGCTCCCCAAATGGCCGAACTGGTCTCAGCATGGATAGCTCACATTGGGTGATGTTGTGAAAGAAGGCAACATAATCCCATTCACGGAGCTACAACTCCGATTTGCACTTCCCCAAACCGAACAATATCACTACATCCAACTGCAACACGCACTACAGGGCAGCCCCCTGAGGAAACCTCCCTGCCGGAATATACCCCCATAGAGAGGAACCTATTTCCTAAACGAATCACCCACAAAGTGACATCAGTCTTGTACAGTGCCATAAGTTCCTTTGGCACGACAGATCTGCTATCGCTACGGAACAAATGGGAGACTGACGTGGGTGCTATACTACCGGAGGAATGGGTTATGGCACTGATGTTCCCCAGGGAGGTACCCGTATCATCAAGACTTAGGCTGATTCAGCTAAAAATACTACACAGCGTATACTACCCTAGGGTTGCCCTCTACAAATGGGGAAGGATAAATGATCCAAATTGGCTGCGATGTAAAACGGAAGAAGGTACCTTCTTCCACATCCTGTGGGAATGCACACGCATCCAACTATTCTGGGAGGCATGCTGTAATGATCTATCCAGAGTCATGGGCAAAACGATTCCTAGAGATCCTAAGTTATTACTGTTGGGAATGGACGATGAAATTGATCTGTCTAGATACGATACGAGAAGCTGTTTTTGTTCACTACTACTGAACTTATGAAAAGAAACATTGCTCAAAAATGGGGATCAGATCTGACATCGAGTTATGAACAATGGAGGACAGATGTGGACGTTTGTGTTGCAATGGAGCGAAGGGTATACTCGGCCAGAGGCTGCCCGGCTAAAGCGCAGAAAGTATGGCAAAAATGGGAAGACGCTCAATGAAAGCTAACTCTGGATAAATGGACACCAAGATATGTTGAAGCACCCCCTGACACCCTTGGTGCTCGCAAGACAGGGGAAAGCAAGGTAGATCCCGCGTTGGGACAAATGGACTCAATTATAAATATATGTGTGTATCGGGGGGAGACAGTCATTGACCCTTACCAGCAGTGTGCTTGTATTGTTTGTTCTTTTGTTTATTTGTTTAAATACCAATAAAATATGTTATAAAAAAAGGCATGTTGTACATGGGTTTTCGCAGGGCGAATGAATTGAAAAGAACAGTGTGCCTAGGAAAGCAGCCAACAGTGCATTCCAGGGTCGAATACTTTAAAACCATTCATTGTAGAAATAGACACATAATATAGAGCAAGAGGTGTTGTTTTGTTGCAAGTACAGTTATATAATACATGGTTACTTATTATGTGGCCTTCGAGATGTTTTGGACTCAAACTCCCATCAGCTCTAGCCAGTATAGTTAATGGTGAAGGATCCTGGGAGTTGAAGCCCAAAATAATTGACGGGCCACACAAGGAGTAACTGTGGGTTGACATTTCAAATTTTGTATGTTGCACACTTCTTAACTACTCGGGAGTCTCAGGAGGATAGCTCAGGGGCAATGTGGAAGCCTTGAAAGCAAGGCGACCCAGAGTACCACAGGTTCAATACCGGGTCCTCACTTTGAAACCTCTGGGTATTAAGCGCTTTATATCATATCATATCATGCTCATATATTTCCAGAAAGTTGTTTATTGGCACTAAGAGAAGCCTGTTAAGTATGAAGACACTTTTGTCTGGAGCATGTTAGCCATTTGAGATCCATGCTGATAACGGTAGTTTGCACGTACAAGACAGATGTGAAAAATGTTGTCAAGCCAAGTGAGCATACTGTTTTTGATCAATGTGGCATTGCAAGTATGTGTTTGCCTGGTCAAACAAAATACGAGTTCAGGCTTTGGGAATGAGGCCCCACAATAGGGAGTGTTTACCTCATTCACATTTCCATCCGAAAGGATTGTCGGTCTGGTGTAATCTTATTTGAGAAGGGCTAAGGAGAAATTTTTCACTGGAGATGCATTATCCCTTTCGCCATACTCAGGAAAGCTATCCAAGAAGAATGGCAGATTTGTTTTGGGGACAAACTCGTTTTTCTCACTTTCAGAATTCCAAAAGGAGTTAGGGCAAGATAAGGCAAAGAGGCCACCATAAGATTAACCAGCTTGTTCCTTGCAGGTTTACTTGATTTCTATAGTCCTGCTTTGGAGGACTGGATCATCAGTGATGTGCCTATTTCTATTACATATTCATGGGAAAGGGGTCTTCAACCGTTGTAGATGTTTTAGATTACAACTCCCATCAGCCCTACCCAGCAATGGGGGTCATGGGCGCCATAGACCAAAACATCTGGAGAGCCACATGTTGCAGATTGATAGCCTAGGACTTGGAATATGCATACTATTTTTCGGCCTATGTGGTAAGCATCTAGAGTAAGATTATTTTGGTGATACCCAGAATGCTCAAAGTTAGGTTTGATTTGATGGCTATGAGAAACCGCTGGTGGCTTGCAGACGATTTGTCAGCATTGGCTGGGGTTTGTCTCAAAGCATTAAGGACTGTTTGATGGGCATCAGAACATTTGGTTGCAGGGCAAGAGTTAGCCTCTTTGCTGGTGACTGAGATCTGGCCTTTGGCTTTATGCTAGGTTGTTTACAAATCCAAGATGTCTGACATACTTTTTGTTGCCTTTATAGTAGGCTGATGGTTTTTAGTATTCCTGACCCATCATGAATGACATGTGCTTCTTTCATGTTATCTGGCTCAAGAGTAGTATATAAGGTTTCGGCAATCAGAAAAATAAATGTGCAACAACTCCAGTTTGTCTTTCCCCACATAATTGTGGTTCTTCTAGTATTCATTTGGTTTTTGCTGTAGTTTATGAAGGATATCTGGAAGTCTTTTTTCACTGGAGGTTTTCCTATCTGGTGCTTTTGCCTTCACAAGGAGGAATCACACATGGGCCACCCTACATACCTCTTTGTATATTCCAGAGACCGCAGAGTAACACCAGGGAAGGGTTGCTCATACTTTCACAACAAATCGAAAAAAAGGGAGACGCCGGACACCTCAGTCCCAAAAAGAGAGGGAAGCGCTGTGGGCAAGACACAAAATCAGGGTGTGGCAGACATCCCATTGTGATATTAGGATATCAGGCTGTGCCAGGTTATATGTAGAAGGAAAATAATAGCACTCGCTTCAGTGCTGGGAGAGCGGTAGCATATGGTGACCGGGAATCAAAAGGGGCTGAATGTGAAAGGACATGTGAAGAGTAAGTAGAATATATGACAATGGTTTTTGATTTTTGTAGTATTTATAACGTTTTTCTTAATTAAATGAATGTATGAGATTTTTTTAACCATTTATAACAAAATTCTATCTATTGACTGTTAATAGAGAGGCTTTCTAGCGTTCTCGATTTAAGTTCACTCAGTGTATGAACACTTTAGTAAAATTCCTACTGGGCTTGTTATTAAGCATATACTTTTTGCATCTATTTGCAATCTGTTCAACAAGTTTTCAGAAAGATATATAATTGATCTTGTTTATTTTTCATGTAATTGTTCCCATGGTACCATTTGGACCTCTTGATATTCTCTACTGCATTTTTCCCACAATCAGACTAAAACAAATAACTTTTCTGGCTTCTTCTTGAAATATATTTGTTTGTTTGATAACATATGGTCTCATTACAGAGCAAGGATCCCAGTTCCCCGAACATGCAGTCCAGAGAATGATATAAATATTTCCTGAGATAAACTGAAACACATTCGAAGAAAGACATGCAATGATTTAGCAAAATGAGCTAGCCACTTTCTTTAAACTGCTGCTTATGGGTGGTCAAGTACATGTAATGGGAGCATGCACAGGGTGTGCAAATGAAATGTCCTCATTTGGATGCTGAATAACCCCACCCCGCCCCCCATGCAAATGAATATTGGTCCCTTTGCCAATGTCTGGGTACCAAGATAGACACTCCCACTAATGTAGCTATCAATATATGCGTCATCATGTTGTTCTATTCTCTTCCTGTGTCAGTTTGGCCTCGAAGCATGATCGTGTCTGATGAAAGAATGCAATGCTTTCTGCAAATGATGCATGATCTGAAAGGCAACCTTTACTTCCTGTAATTAGCTGTCCTCTTCTTTCCGCGAACCAAACCTCATATGGGGAACTATATTGCTATTATGTTTCTAATTCACACATCCATTCTGCGTCAGAATTTCTTTAATCCCACTGCATTGTTTATATTAATGTAATGTACTTTGTGTTGTTCTGTGTTTTGTGCAGTGCCTGTATGCCCAAATGGATGGCGATTTCTAGTGCTGGTGCTGAAACTCAAGGCGAGAAAGAAAGAAAGGTTGTGTTGGTAGGGGTGGCTTATGCCCTAAGTAAGAGAGGGAGAGGATGTAGTATTTAGAATTTACTCTAGAGCCACCCAAATTGATCAAACCTAGAAAACAAGGTTGTATTGGCTTCCTTGATCTGTAATGGTTAGGAGTTTTTCTGAGGTCTGATTTAAGAGTTCCATTGATTAAAGCAAGACTAGATCATGTTTTGATCATTTGGAGGTACATTGAAGCACCTTGTTTATCTAGTGATTCAAGCATGCAACCCTTTTATTACAGACATATATGACAAATAGAAATACCTGCTGTAACATACATAGGGCCTCATTACGACCCAGGCGGTAAGTTACCGCCTGGGCCGTGACTTTACCACCATGGCGTAAACTACGTTTACGCCATGGTGGTTGGCGGACTTACCGCCCCATTCCGAGGTTGGCGGGGGCGGTAAGTCCCCAATCCCCATTTACCCTTCCCCATTCCCATTTTTGCCCCATAGGGCATAATGGGAGTGGGGAAGGCGTTAATTACGCCACCGTAAATTACGGTGGCGTAATTAACTCCATGGTCCCTTAGCGCCATGGATTTTAACACCTGCTAAAAGCAGGTGTTAAAACCTCCATGGCGCTAAGGGACCTCGTACTCAGGCAGTAAGGGTCGGCGCTGTTTACGCTGCCATTAACCCCTTACCGCCTGAGTCGTAATGAGGCCCACAGCCATGAAATGCTCGATGATTTAATTCATAGGAGCCAAACCCCTCATTGGAGATATCTGTCCCTGTCCCCTTTTTTTATAGGGGAATTTCTAAAGAGTATAATAGAAAAACAATGTATATCTTTAGAAGTGTAGTCACTGCGGGGCGGTATTGTGTTTCCTGACAGCTGGTGGTGGGGACGAGTACTCTCGGGTGGCAACAGTTATCTGCGATCTATGGTAGAGACCCTGGTTGATGCTACGTGGACTATAGGAAGTCATTTTTCGGTGTTTTGCACCTCGCTCCAGTTATGTGTCCGGGAAGAAGAAAGGCGTCCTCTTCAATAACCTGACAGTTGCGTGAAGCTCCTGCAAAGAGCATGGAAGGGCAGTTACTGCAGTTGCTGTGGGTGCGATGGTGCGAACTACGTGAGCGGTAAGTATTTACTTACTATGACTACCTACGAGTTGCGGAACAAGATTGCCACACGTACAGCTGAAGTGCGCGATACTAGACCCATGACTGGCAGTGAGCAGAATAGGCGAGGCATAGGGCCTCATTACGACCCTGGCGGAAGACCATGGTGCTAATAGCACCATGGTATTAGCACCATGGTCCATGCCGGTAAATTACCGACTCTGCCATGGGGAAAGGGTCAATTACCACCCCATTACAAGGTTGGCGGGGCGGTAATTCCCCCTTCCTCCATGGCCCTTCCCCATTCCCATTTTTGCCCCATAGGGCTTAATGGGAATGGAGAAGGCGCTAAGTACGGTGCCGCAAATTGCGGCACCGTAATTAGCACCAAGGTCCCTTTGCGGGTCCCTACTTTAACGGCTGGTCTACACCAGCCGTTAAGGTCGGGTCCCGCAAAGGGACCTCGTAATTAGGCGCTAATAGGTTAACGGCTCTGCAGACTTTTACGGCGCCGTTAACCCATTAGCGCCTGGATCGTAATGAGGCCCATAATCTTGTCTTATGAGCCACAGTAAGTCGTTGTCCGTTTATTTCAGAGGGAGGAACAGCCAGTAAACACACTGGTTATTTTCATAAACCTCCGGAGGAACCCCTTAGGCTCCAGAATGATTCTGATGGAGTGGAAGTCGCTGTATTGGTGGATGTGACTGCAACCAGCATAGCGTCTCCCCTGTAGCAAATGAGCTAACTCATAGAATGGACTCGATTTCAGATGTTTCAATCCTAGCAAAACGTGTTTGTCTATCTTTGGAGCCACAACATAACTAAAGCTTTAGGGGTGACTGCAGGAAGGAAGTGCTGGTATACTATGCGCAGCAGAGTGGGAGTTCTTCTGCAAAATCGCCAAATTTGTTTGGATGCACACCTCTATTCAAGATTCGTCCAGCAGTCCCTTGCAGTTAGACTTTGAGGATGCTTCACGCTCGATCTCAGGGAATGGGGGAGCCATGTACATGAAAGTCAGCAGAGCGTGGGCTCTCTGCATGCCAATATAGGGGCTTTTTCCAATCTTTCGAGCAAAAATGTGCCTCCCCAGACTGATTAGGGTTCTCCTCTTACAGCTATACATTTTATTTTCAATCTGCTTCTCAAAGTATATGAAAATATCAATTTGGATGTGAGGGAAATAAAATCTATGCTGTGTTCCTTGATCTCCAAAATGAGCTTCATAGAGAGGTATATTACTGCCCAAAACAGTGTTCAGCCGGGCTCTTATGTCGGGCTTTGTAAGAACATTGGTAATTAAAATGTGGCTGATTTACCATCTATCATTTTAAATACAGAGGTTATTGCAGTAGTATCTTCACATTTAAAGGCCTCTTTCTAGAAAATGAGTGTCGTAGTGGTACTCGTGGATTGTGATAGGTGTGATGGGTTGGCTGCCTTACCGCAACAGGGTAGCTCCCCGGAAGGGGGTGGGGGGATTGGCTTGATGACTTCTACTACTGTTGAGGAAAGGTTGAATAAGACTGCCGGGTCTGATCGGATGAGTGTGGCACTCTCAGCCCAAGCTTGTGAAATAGATGGCAAAGGAGTCTAAAAATACGAAAAATCCTAAAAGCAAGGGGAATAATGGATCGAGGAAGTTTTTGTGGAACAGAAGATATGGTGGGATTCAGGGGGGTGGTCCCGTCCTATCACAAAGAAAAAGAAAAAAAGACAAAAGCAGAATGAAGAGCTAGTCAAAACCTGCCTTGCCTACTGAGGCTACAAGCTCAGGACGGGGTACAATCATTCAATATTTACATAAGTCCAGTGTGCAACTGGTGGAGGTGGTGAACATTAATCACTCTACGTATGAGGAGGGGGATGATGTTAGTCAAGTTTTAGAGCACCGAGGTACAGAAGATATGGATGCCTCACTTCTCTTGTCAGAGGCATGAACCTGGCAGCAATTCTATAGAAGGCACTAGTGATTCACAGAGTACTCTCACCTGTGACAGATAATGCTATAAGAGCTACACATTACTGGATATTGCGGGTAAGGCCACTTGAATTTACCACAGTGGTTCAGAGTTACAAGGCTACATACCCAACACCAGCTGCAAACTGATATAGCCTTCATATAAAATCGAAATGTATTTTGTATATACTGTTGTCAGCGGTCAAAGCCCTGTTGATAATGGGCTATGACCTGTTTAGGTGGTTAGGGTCTGCATGTTCTGATAATTGTCAAAAGGCTTGATATGATATGTTATGATATGATGTGTCATTTATAACGCGTCTATACACAAGTGTTTCAAGGCAAGACAAGGTAGGGAAGACAGAGGGAAGTCAAGACAAACAATCTTTCTATGCTATATGTCATTCAGATCGTGCAAGTGCGACAGTGCAATGTGCAGGGGGGAAGGGAAAGGGGGATGTGCCAGGGAGAGGGAGGTGGGAAGTGCAATCAGGGCCGTAAGTGTTCTGAGTAAGTGCAGCCAGGGCAGCGCTGCTCTGGCTAAGTGCAAGGAGGCAGGGAACTGTAAAGGTTCCAGTTACAGCCGAAGCATGTGGTAGGCTCAGAGGCAGGCTTCAGGGAAAAAAGCAGGATGGATCCCTCCTATAGGAATGAAGGCCCCTAGATCAGTATACATGGAGGAAGATGTGACTAAAAGAGGGAGTCAGGAGCCTGATTGGTTGTGGCTGCCTGCCTTGCTACAGATCTCACAAAAGAAGGAATATAGTGTCACACATATTATCCTATTGTTTTCTTTGCTTCCTGGAACAGAGGGGGTTACAGCCACCTCCTGAGGATGGGGAGGATATGGATTTACCGAGGAAATTCCAGAACATAAACCTTAAGGAGGTTTGGCTTAAAGAGGCCTCCTTGATAGATGGCTACAGATTCTACCTCCAACCTGTGGTCCAGGGTGATGCAGGGAGACCCTCTGTGGGCCTTATCACCGCCATTAAGAATTATTAACTAACCGTCAATAAACACTGCGCATGTGACAGACAGGAGGACAAACGAGCCAAATGACAGATGAAACAGCAGCAATTGGTCAATGAGACGCTGACTGGTAAGGAGATTGAGATTGACATTGAACCCACAGACAAGGTGGCAAGAATAAAGGAACGAGTTAAAGAAAAGGAGGGAATCCTACCCCATTAGCAGCAGCGGATCTACAGTGGCAAACCAATGAATGATGAAAAGACAGTGATGGATTACAGGTTATGTGGTGGCTCAGTGCTCCACTTGGTGCTGGCTCTCCGAGGAGGCATGGTTCAGTGGTGATGGTACCTGAATCCCTGCTCATTGCATCCCTCGAACCTTAGATAGAATGATCTAGGTTGGCTAAGTAGTCAGTTATTGTCAACCCACCATGGGATTTTGGCTGTTGCATTGACAATAATGGGGGAGGGTGGTGACCTGACAAAAGACCTGTTGTCACTCAACATATACTGGAATCCAACTGTCATATACGATCATGATATAATAGAGTACGTGGCTGAGTTTTTACAAGACTGGTTCAACGCTGGCAGAGGTGATGTGGTGGTCATAGTGGAGGATCTCAATTGTTATTGTGGTGGAAAATTTAGGGGGTGGATAGAAAATTTGATTTCAGTAACAGAAGGGCACATATATTAATAACAAAAGTAATCAGGATGCGAGATCCTCAAACAGTTCCGGACTGAATGGCAGCCTCGGGCAGCACTCACTTGAGTTATCTGTTTTATCAATCTCTGATACTCAGATGTGCTTGTCATTAGGGAACTCTTCTTTCACATCCTTGACGAGGGTGCACCGTTGCACTTCCCTATGTTTTTGTATTGAAATCTGTCCATTGCCGCTTTCGTGCTTAGCGAAAGCAGTGTAATAATGAAAGAAACTGTTTTTGAGATCGAAATAAATATGTCCAAAAACTGTGGAACTGTTTGAGGATCTCGCATCCTGATTACTTTTGTTATTAATATATGTACCCTACCGGGATAATCAGGACTCCGCCAGGCGCCCTGTAATTTTCTCTAGCAACAGAAGGGCGAAACATAATGCCATTAGATGGAGGACTCTGATAAAAGTATGGGATCTGCACTGCTGACACGATTCCTATGCTGATGGGAAGGTTTTAGGGAAAACGTGGAAAATGGGCTTTGCGTCCTTTACTGTAGATAATGTTTTTACCCAAGCTATGTTAGACCTGTGCAGAGGCTTTCAAATCCTCAAAACTAGAAACTGACCACTCCCTCCTAGGTAGTGCTTTCCTTCTGAATTATCGAGTAGGAGAAGTTACTCTAGCGATTTATATGTGTGTAAACAACTCGAGAAATCATGTAATTTGGAGGCCAGGACTCATTTATAAATGTGATAGGGATTTGAGACATAGTATTGAGTCTCTTAGCCAAGGAGACATTGTGGACTATGTTTTGGCTCCTAGATTTGTGCATTTTATGAATTCAAAAATTGAGGAGCTATGGAGGAGGATGAACCCATTTGGTTTTATGGGGACTGACGTGAGGAAATTACTGGTTAATGGAGTTATTCCTGAGAGAAAAAGCGTCACTAGAAAGCTCTTAAAAGGGGTAGCATTTGCCTGAGATATGAGGACAAAGGTAAAGAACTGAACCGAGGGTTTAAAAATGTGATAAAGGGACAAAAAACGATTGACTCTACCAGCTAGAAGGAGAAAAGATGTTGAGAACTGTATGTGATTGTGACTCAAGTATTTTCTGGAAGATAATAAATGAGGATCCTGAGGTTCAAGAATACATACAGATTAATCCAATATCAGTGATGGTGTGGATAGAATACCTGCCAGTGATGTCTCCGCCACTAAACAAGGGTATGGCGGGTGCAGTAGTGCAGGAGGGTCATTCTTGGAGTTCAAAATTTGATAAAGATGATTTAGAATTACTTATTAGGGCAGCACATTCTTTGAGGGCAATGGGGTCGGATTGCCTTCCCAATTGTGCATTAAACGCCAACCCTAAACTTTTGGCTGAAATCCTGGAGACTCTCTTTTGGAATAATCTGGAACTCAGGCTTATTCAAGAGTCATGTAGAATCGCTATCCTAATTCCTATTTTTACTTGTGGCTAGTAGTAAACATTTCTCTTTAATAGTTTTAAGTGCTTTAAATGATTGGATAAAATACACAGGTAGATTTGATGAAAACCAAGCCAGGTTTAGGCAGTGTTTGGAGATGCAGTTAATTTGGTTCCTACTTACCCTGCTGATCAAATCTATGAAATGGTAGAAGAGACCACTATACATGTCTTTTGTTTATCACTTGTTGGTTTTCGACAGGGTAAATAGACAGTGGAGGCTCTCTGAAAGCCTGCTGCAGATCTTGATAGCCATCCACTCCAATACTAAAGTACAAGTGAGGCTGGATGGAATGTGCAAACTGTCTAAGCCAATACCAACAGACAGACGGGTTCGACAAGGTTGGGCACTTTTCAACCTTTAACTCTCTGACCTGGATGACTGGCTGCACGTAGCTAAGGCTAGCCACCGCCCGCCCCCCCATTTAGGTTTGTTAAGACTACATTACTTGGCCTATGCAGATGATTTGGTTATATTTGACCACGCACAGGTAGGGCTGCAACTTTCACTGGACTCCTTGAGTGAATTTAGGGATGAGCTTGATTTATCAATCAATGTTCAAAAAACTAAAATCATGTACTGTGGGAATCTGAGGAAGAGACCCTCTTTTGTACGGAAAATCCATGGAGACGTCCTGGAGTTGTTTGATTAGTATAGATAATATGGCTTCGCTATTTCTTTCTCGGGAAAATTATGATTCCACAGGTAAATTCCTTATTCTATAAGCTAAACACACTAATGGAAAGTAACACTTCCTACTGCTTTACGAGTTGGGTCAAGAAATGTGAACTAATATTGAAGGGTGTGGAGTGATATATAGAGTCTTTAGAAGTTAAATTAAAAAAGTTATCTGGGAGTTTGATTGGTATATGGTAAGAGAAATAAATAAGAACTATGTCCTATATCAAAACATGCTCTGTAGTGAGAAGCCTTTGTTTGATTGTGAACCATACATCAAGAGGTTCCCGGGTCAGAAACTGGGGAAATTATTCATGCAATTTCGTTTAAATATTTGGGGCAAGAATGGGGGGTTGAACCTTCGAAAAGAGTTTGTAGATACTGTTATGATAAAGATTCAGTCGAGACCTTAGAACACCTCCTTGTAGCCTGCCCTTCCACATTATCAATTAGATTTAAGCATTTTAATACATTTTTATATTACTTTAGGTTGTAAATTATTTACCAACATTTGAAATAGAAGCCACATCTCTCTTATTCTGGCAACCTTGAGATGTATAGATGAAATTCTTAATGTTAAAAACATTTGTGTGTAATCTACAGATGTATAGATGTAATTTTCATGTTTTGAATGCCTTTTGCTGAGAATAGTCACCATTTTGCCTCAGAAAAAATGACGTTACTTCTTGGAAAGGGCAGCACCCGGATTAAAACAAACAATCTGTTTCTTCAATGAGCACCTAAGCAATTTTTAATTAAGAGATGCACAGAGGGCAAGATAGTGTGACAGGTGCATGGAGCTAGAGGGAGAGAGACATGGAAAAAGAGGGACATGCCCAGAGTGAGAGATAGAGAGATACATACAGAAAGGTAGAGAGAGAAAGAGAGAGAGAGAGAGAGAGAGAGAGAGATAACATGTAAGAGTCACACACAAAGGGGGGGTAGAGAGAGTGAGAGTGGGACAAAGAGAGAAAGGGAGACAGTCAGTTGGATAGGGAGATGAGATATAGAGGGCAGAGGGAGATAGAGGGGTAAAGGGAGAGAGACAGGGAGACTGAGAGGAGGTGGGTTATAGGGAGAGAATCCAGATCAACACTGATAGAGAGAGAGAGAGAGAGATATATATATATAGAGAGAGAGGGAGATAAATGGGGAGAGGATGCACCAGACTTCACTGACAATGATAAAAAGAGTGAACAGATCATGCAGGAGTGAGAAATAGAGAGAAAGGGAGAGAGTTAGGCCCCATTGAAACAACTAAAAAGAGAAAAATGGACTGCTGTGACAGAAAGAGAAAGTGATATTGATAAATGCAGGAGATCATACTGGCAGGGAGAGCCAGTGAGATTGTACCAGACCCCACTGACAGAGGGAGTTAGCACAGCAAGCAAACCCTGACAAGATGACTCTTGACCACAGAGAGAGAAAGAGAGACAGAGACAAAGAGTGAAATAGAGAGTGAAAGAAAGCACAAAGTGAGAAGAGAGAGAGATGGAGAGAGACAGAGAAAGAGAGAGAGGGAGGGAGAGAGCTGGATCAGAATATGACAAGCTGGGCACTGCTAGTATAATATTATGAAGAACTGATATGCTGCAATTTGAAGTCACATCCAATGAACACAATCAAAATAGCAGGGGAGAGGAAAGGACTACGGCTGATTTACAGTATGGGCACCAGTTCCCAGTAGTTATGATTATTGCATGATGAAGTATACTAGAGCCAGGCAGGTTTCACAAACTTTCATTTATTCTTCAAGTATCATCTGAAGTCCCACCAGCAACACAGGATCCCTCCTTTCAGTAGGCTCTCTATCTATCAGTCATCCTTCCAATCTAGAACCCTCACTACTCAACATTCTCTACATTACATCATAGACACTTTGCTGGCTGGGATCACGATAGATGAGTTTAAGTGTCAATGGAGGGTACTTTCCCCCTTCAGCTGTGCCTGGATGACTATTAGAGACCTCCTTTAACAAGGCCACCTTCCGATTCCTCATGAAAGAGAGGAGGATGAACTTGGGATACGGGTCGAGTCCCACAATGTCATGATTTTTGTCTCTGTTTTCTGCATCCTGAATGGACTTGCCTGATCATTCTGGTCATGCAAGACCTATGGCTCTGTCCCTGAATGTAAATCAGGCTGCCTCCATGGGTACTCCAGTCAATTTCCCAGAAGGCCTTTTTTACACTGCACAAAATGTACAATTGGTGCTACTGGTTGCAGAGAGCGCCGACAAACTGATTGTGAATTGCCTGCATGTTCTGAAATTCCATATGTAACCCGCCAGAATGTCCTATATTACATTTGCACCATGGGGAGGTTGCTAACCAATCAGGTTACTTGGAACTTGGACTTTATTCACAGGCACAAGTCTGTGTTCTGAGCAGCCTGAGCCCTGTATATCCCTAACCTCAATGGCCTCACCGCTTTAGCACCCGTGATGAACATACGTGGGTTCTAAAGCTCATTCCTTAACCCCTAAATGAAAAACAAAACTTACCTCACTAATCCACAAGGGAACTGAGGTTTGGTGACATGTCTTTCAGTGTTGATGACATTGTTGTAATGTGTCTTTCTAGCTGAGTGGATGACATCACTGCTGAATGGAATGTAGTGATGTCAGTGTGAGTGGAGTGTTGGTGTGTTGTTATCTGAAGGGGGATTCTATGCTTGACGGTTGGAGGTATGCTGACTTGGAAAGGGCATGTCAATGTTTTGTTCCTGGCAATTGAACTACAATAAATCTACTTAATAACTTACCTGCTGGTCCGGGTGTTCATCAGCTTCCAAGTTATTACATACATCACAGTCTTCAACACTGAAAATGGACTTCACCAAATCCCTGCTCTGTTGTGGGTTGATCCGGTCCATTTTTTTCTTATTTTAACAAGCCTTTGCACCCACATATGCCCAATGAGACTGCTAGTGGTGATATAACCAAGTACTAGGTGTGGCCGGACCCTGCCGGTAATGACTATACTACCTGAGTGAAGGGACCCTCGCTTACCTCAGGCCCTCATCTTGGGTGGGTGGCCATTACTGGCAGTGGCAGAGCATTTTCATTTGACAATCTGCTGGTTATGCAAGCCAGTACAGTAAGCAGACTGGTGTGTATAGACTGCAGATTGCCTAGAAAGCAAAATGCCAAGGCTCCACCAGTGTAGAGTGTATTCACAGCCAATTTCCAGCCACGCTCAGGCAGATTTATGGACTGAAAACTTCTGTTTATTTATATATACTTTATAATATCAAAAGAAAAAAAGGTCACGATGGCATTATAGATCCCACACTTTAGCCCTACTAGCCGTTATGGTCCCATAAACCTTGCTAAATTAACTTGCCATGCTTGGGCCTTGTCTCTGTCTTCATGGGCCTGGGAAAGTGTCTACAAAACGTAATTATAACACTGGAATGTTGGCAGTCATTGTAAACAATGGGCCGGAAGAGGCCTAAACCACTGTTACAAAGATTGATGATTCTCTCACGACATTGTACTCAATCTAGCATTAAGTATTGTGTGATGGGGCAACCTTCACTGGTAAAGGCCCACCAACTTGAGCCATGGTATGCTGGAGCAAAGCTAGGGCCTCAGCGAGGGCCTTGGGCCCTTACTGGTATAGCTCGCCCATCTCAAGGAGCTTAATGCCAATAAAAGCACAGGTCTTCATCCAGGGTGCTAATTGTGTTTTTTCAATGTCGCATACTTAATTTTCCTATGCAAAAACTACCAATCAAGATGCCTACTTCCAGACGCAGGACAGGGCGATCAGTCTCAAATCCCTTTTCTATTTCTAATGTGGTCACCTATGGGGGACAGTGGCAGGAAGAGAGACAGGCTTCACAGCGAAGGTAAGTTAAAATAAGTGGGTGCTCTGGGGTGGGTTGATCGGTGTGAGGTGCTTGAGTGCAATGGGGGAGGATGCAGTAGGGGACTGCAGGGGCATTTGGCAAAAGAAATGGGAGACCACGGTGGAGGTGCAACAGGCAGGCATGGAACACAGGCTTATACTGTCATATTCAGCCCACATGTTTGTCCTCATGATTGGTTGGCGCCTCTCCTGCGGTTGCCATTGATCAGTGACCTCCATAGCCAATATTTTACTAGGACAATGATATGATATTATATGATATGATTGTTTATTTATATAGCGCCTATACACAATGTGTTTCAAAGCACTTCACGACAAGGGAGGGAACAAGGGAAAATACAATGATATTCTTACAGGCCATGAACAACAAGAATGTGAAATTAGCTATCATACTCGGCCTGATGACATTTTAGATAGTGCAAGAGCTAAAACACAGATAGGAAGGAAATGGGAAATAGACAGGCGACTACCGTCCTAGGCCTGATGACATTTCTGGTAGAGCTGGAGATTAACAAGAGGTGAGGGAGAGGGGAGGAGAAAGGAGGGAGAGGAACAAAACAAGCAACTATCGTAGTAGGACTGACGACATTTCAGATAATGCTGCAGAGGAATGGGGGGCAAGTAAAGGGAGGGGGGAGGAGACAAACATTTTTTGCTATCATACTAGGTCCAGGGACAATTGTGATAGATTAATTGCATAGAAAAATGTAAAGGAGGCAGGAAGAGAGAGGGAGAAGGGAGAGGAGGAGAAAACAGAGAATAAAACAGTAAATATATATATACATATATATATATATATATATATATATATATATATATATATATATATATATATATATATATATATATATATATATATATATATATGTATATATATATTCTGTGTTTCTATCACCCTTGTAGGTTCTATGACTCTGGGCATCTTTGACATTAACTTCTTCTTTTTTGGTCAGCCATGTACTGTGTGATTTTATATGTGTTCCTTGTTATCATTCCGGCTTTTGTATATAACATCTTTCGAGGTTGCGATTGTTTCTTTTTAATGATGCCGATACTTTGCAATTGTTGCAATTTTGGACTCCGCAATAATGGCCCGGTATATTTGCACATTAGTATGCTGCTTGCACTTGCACTTTATTACTATTTTTTAACAGGGCCATCATGCTCTCTCTTGCATTGTTTTAGATTTGTACATTGCTACCTCGTTGTAGCGCACTTGCGCTAGACAACTATGCTGCTAAATTACATGCATTTGCACTTTATTCAATTTGCCTGAATGCTGCTACTTGCCTTGTTTGCACATATTGCTATTGTCACTTTTATCTTGCAATTTTGCACACTAATTGGCTGCTAGAACTGTTTTTAATATCTTATTATGCCTCATTCATCGGCATTAGTCTTGTATATCTATGTCCTATGATTCTCCAGATTGATGTCATTTATCCTTTAGTGTTGTTGTTAGACGGTGTGTTTATTTCCATTTTTATATAATGGTTTTATTCATTAGGGGCGAATGTGTAAAATATTTTTCTGACTGTGTCAGTACATCATTGATTCCAATTGTGTACTACTACTGTTGTTTATATTTGGTGGTACCCTGGAACCATGGCCCTGCCCTACATGGAAGTCGTGCTCCCGATTACAATTCATGGCCATTTTGCCATGATTCACATTTCTATGCACTTACTGCAATTTTTATTGTGGCGCCACTTGGCCTTTAATTTTTCTATTTTTGCCATTCCTTGCCAATATGGCGGCCGCCTCTTCCATTTGTCCAGGTACCCATGTAGTTCCAGGGAAATAGTAAAAGGACTTCCTTTGTCATATTATAAAAGTGCTCTAGTCCTTCCTCTCTTCACGTGAACAAGCACTCAGTTGAGTGTGAAACGCGTTGTGTGCGGGTCGTGTGTACTGGCGTCCTGCCTCTGTTTTTGCCGCTGCTCCCCAGCCATATTTTGTGTATTTTTTGTTTATTTTTTGGTCACATTAAATACTCTAAGACCTTTACTCTCTTTGTGAGCTGTGCTATGTGTGTTTCCTCATGGATTTTGGTCTTTTCATTGACCGCGGAGAGTGCGGTTCACTTTCTCCTCTTTTTTGTTATATATATATATATATATATATATATATGTATATATATATATATATATATATATATATATATATTCAGTGAAAAAAACTTTGTTAAAGGGACGTTATGGTGAAGTTGCGCTACTAAAAACCTATGAAATTCAGTGAAAAAACTTTGTTAAAGGGACGTTATGGTTCCAAGCAAAACCGAAAAACCCTTGAAATTCGCCAGTTATGGTAAGCTAAGCAACCATAACTCGCGCCACCACCGTGTTTTTGTTTCTGTTTCTGCCTCACCTTCTCTGTAATAAATTATTAATATATGTTAAATAAAGTTTAATTTTTATATTGTATTGTGCATAGTTTCCGTTTTTTTTTTTTTAAACAATAAAAGTGTCTGCGGACAGTGCGAGTGTTCTGAAATGTTCGTACATAAACGAAAATGGAGGTGTCCTGAAGAACACCACACCTGTTCGTAATGTTCGCTAGCAAGTTGAAACTGTCCTAAGAACACAATTGGTGTCCTGAAATGTTCGTAAATAAACGAAAATGATGTGTCCTGAACAACAGTACAACTGTTCGTAGTGTTCGCTAGCAACATGAAACTGTACTAAGAACACACGTGGTGTCCTGAAATGTTCGTAAAGAAACAAAAATTAAAGTGTTCTAAAGAACACTATATCTGTCCGTAATGTTCGCTATCAACTTAAAACTGTCCTAAGAACACAATTGGTGTCCTGAAATGTTCGTAAATAAACGAAAATGATGTGTCCTGAACAACAGTACAACTGTTCGTAGTGTTCGCTAGCAACATAAAACTGTACTAAGAACACACGCGGTGTCCTGAATTGTTCGTAAACAAACAAAAATTAAAGTGTCCTAAAGAACACTATACCTGTCCGGTACTGTTCGCTAGCAAGTTCAAACTGTTCTAAGAACGACATTGGTGTCCTGAAATGTTCATACGTAAACGAAAATGGAGGTGTCCTGAAGAACATTATACCTGTTCGTAGTGTTCGCTACCCAATTGAAACTGTTCTAAGAACACAATTGGTGTCCGGAAATGTTCGTACATAAACGAAATTACACGTGTCCTGAAGAACACTATATCAGTCCTTGCTGTTCGCTACCAAGTTTAAACTGTTCTAAGAACACACGCGGTGACCTGAAATGTTGTGACGCAATTTTAATTACTTCAGAACCCGAACAGTGTCCGTAGGACATCAATGCGCATGCGCTAACCAATCTCTGTGCACTTGGTGTCCTGCGGACAGGCGCTTCCTTCGCGGACTAGTTCGCGAACGGATCATATGACCGCGCCCACGCTCATCGTGTGTCCTGAAATGCGGACACTGTTCATGTCCCCGAACAATTTAAAAGTACATTTTCAGTTAATCCATAATATTTTTCAATAAAATCTCACCATGGCACAAGTCCCACATAGCAATCTTGAGTTTCTATATACCTTTTGAAACTGTCCGATCCTTTTTTTGTGTTCGATCTGTCCGCGGACAGTGCGCATGTCCGCGAACCGCGCACAAGCACCCCTATAAAAGACCACGCCCAAGAGCTTATTCCCATTGTGTTTCTGGCTATTCTTCAGAACACAGTGATTTTTGCTTCCACCTGCAGACTACACCATCATCGAGATGGCATCCTTGGCTGCTGAACTGCCACTTGGTGCTGCACCTGCTTCAGCACCACCCCCACCCCCTCCACCACCACCACCTCCCCAAGGGCCTGAAGAGGGGAACAGGAGTGAGGATGCGGAGGAGGAAGAAGAGGATGATGAGAATGAGGTAGAGGAAAACCCTACTACCCGCACTAGGCGTGAGTCTTGGGTGTGGCAGTTATTTACCATTCATGGTAATGTTCCTAAGGCTCGTGCGAACGGTGTTACCTGCAATGAGTGCAAAATGATACTCAGTCGCGGGAAGCACGGTAGGTACAGCTTTGGGACCACTACTATGAAGCGACACCTGAGGTCATTTCACTCTGGGGCTATTCGCAGGGTTGTACCTTGCGAAGAACGTAGCAGGTTGATTTCCTCTACTTCATCCTCTGTTTCTGATCCTTTCACCACAAGGACCACCTCTGTGGGACAGCGTCTTCCTCAAGCTGCCTCACAGGCCATACAGAATGCTGATGACCCTTACCTTTCGAGGGTCACAGTTGTATGTATGTACTGTGACACAGTACTCTGCAGGGGGGAGCTACTTCGGAGTACTTTTGAGACTATCATCTCAGAGCACGAGAAGACCTGCTCACTACCCAAATAAAACCCACTCTACATCTTCCTCTCTCAGCTCGCCCTTTCTTATCCCTGTGGTTGGTGTCCCCCCTTTACCCTCCTTTACCCTCCTCTCCTAGTGTGTCGTGTCTGAAAAACCAAAAAAAATACAAAATTACAAAAATCTCAAAAAAATAAGGCTCTTTTCAGAGCCGCCTTTCCCAGTTAAAAAATAGAAGTGAAAATAAATGAAGCAGGGCTCTTTGTATTTTGTAGAAGTCCGCGGACAGTTTGCGAACATTAAAAAAATTGGGTTGCTACTCCATCACAAACATTGTAATTTTCTCTGGAAAGAAGTGGTGGCTCTGAAAAGAGCCTTTGGGTGGTGTTTGTAAGTCAAACATTGTAAATGCTTAACATCTACTTCAAAATCGTTGTTGTAATTCCAAAAAAGGTCGCAATGCATTTTGTACATTTCTCAGAAAAATCTGATTGCCAGCATAAGTAAGATGGACTCCATCTCTGCGAAAAATGTATGTACTACAAAACATAATATTTTCATTGTGAAAAGAAGACATGCCAAAATCTCTTAGAAAGGCACAAACAGCCTTATTAACATTGTGCCTTGCTTTTTCCATTTGTGGACCAAATGAAGAAGAACGAAGCCACATTTGTCTCTGCGCAATCCGTGAAAATATCACTTGAGAATTAGGAAACATGTCCATAACCTTCCTAAGTCCTTCTTTCATAGCAAATTGCAAAAAAATTCCAGTCACATGTCCTAAACTGTTCCCTCCACAATGAATTACAATTATGTCTGGATGTTGCTCTGTCTCCAAAGTAGCACAGAGAGGTAGCAAGTCCAACCACTTCATTCCATGTACTCCATGCCAGTGTACTTCCACATGTGGGAATCCAAGATCTACAGCTACTCCACAGCTTTCTGCATGCACCTTCAACCAATGTATCCACGAATCTCCTAAAATCCAAACAATCTGTTTTCTGAAACACACAGCCATAGCTATCTTTTGTTCTCTCAGCAAAAAGAGTATCTGAGAAAATCTCTCCTGGCACAACACACCCACCAAACTTTCCTGACCAATCCCTTTCAGTGCTTATTCTCATTTGCATGACTTCTGAACCCAAAAATCCCCGAATGTAACTCCCGATGTCCGCGAACTACCGCCATGTCCGCGGACATATCGTAACATGAACAGCCCTTCTACCATTTCCACTACACTCTCTCTGCCATTCCCTCATTGGATGTACCTCAAGAATCACATGACCATGCACCAATCACATTCAAGACCTCTACATCTAACTGCATCTTCATAGATCAGCACTGCAAATGTACTCTGAATCTCTCTGAGTACAAGTGTCATCTCATTGGCAAGCAGCATCTACCAGAAATACTGTACAAGTCTTCAAGATTTCTACTTGCAGCTCCATGCATATCCATATGCATGAACACAAACTTCAGGTATGCATATTTTCTGTATAGTAGATGAACACATTTTCAAACAGACTTTTACCTTGTAAAATCTGTAAAATGAATTTACTGTACTTTTTTCAATTTCCTAAAATCAACTATCACTTATAAACCTTTATACTATTTACTTTCTTTATACACGCACACTCAAATCATGTGAAATTAACATTTTTTAAATGAAATATATAGACTACATCAATTCAAACAAAATTGCATGCAAACACAATCTATGTTTAAACCTTTATAAAAAATACTTATACAATTTCATATTTTTTGTTTTTATTTATTTATTTACTTAGTTACTTTAAATTAGACATGACATTGAGGCGCTATTACCTAGAACAGTTTACTTACAGAAATAGTGGTATTCACTAATATATTATAAATTTCACAAGACATAGTAAAGACATTTTTTTTTTGCTACAGTTAGTCATTCAATACAATTTGTTCATTAAGAACATATCATATGTACTGAACTGATGCAATGTATCTTTTGTAAATAAATTAATTTAATGGTTTTAAAGAAGGCACTGAGGATTTCAATTAAAAAAATCAATATCTAAATTAAAAACAGTGCTATATACAAACAAAGTTACTAATTTGAAGCTTTTACAATTGCAGTGAAGACCAGTTTCCTGAAAAGAAGCAGCCGAATTCGAAGAAGAAAGAAAAACTAAGAAGTTACCTGTTAATTTAAAAAAAAAAGTAAGTAAAATATCACCATAATATTTGTATTATTAATCAAATATACTATAACGTTAATACGAGCTATTTCGGTTTCTAAAAATAGATATTTTGGACCATTTTGTCCCAAAATTTCCATGTCTTAAACAGCGATTTACAGCCAGAATGGCCCACAAATTTCTATTTTTGGACACACAAATTACCCAACTGAACCACTACAATTTTCATATTATAGAACAAACAACTGTTTTAATTGTATACATTAGATTTACTATTTGTACTTTTCCACACCACTAGCTTACTTTTTTTTGTCATCTGAACCCCAGTTTAGTAACACATACATTCAAGAATACCTATCCCTACTAGTTTTAGTTCCCAATGCACAATCACACACCATTACATACATCTTTATCATCTTACTCAAACACTCTTGCACACAGCACACATACATTCCAGAACACCCCAACCCATATCTTCTTTATTTTTTCAACAGACCCTAAAGCATGCCTACCAAAAGTCAAGTTCGTAGAAAGCAACGCAAAAGTAGCGCAAATGAAAATAAAGGTGTCCAACATAAGCATCCATCTCTAGCAGAATTTGTAAAAAAAGTTGAAACAAAACAGCTAATACAATCATTTAGTGAAACACAAGAAGTTTCAAGTACAACAACTTCGCTTCCTCTATCAAAATGTAAAACAAACCAAAAAACAATTAACAGAAAATCAGCTATCAGTACAGATAAAACTACTTCTTCAAATTTTAATATAGTGCAAAGTAAGCATACCAAGAAAAGTATTTTAGCCAAAATATACCGTCACAAAGTCCTTCAAAATCTTATAAAAACAGGAGAGAAATCAGGTTCAAAGCTTAAAACCTATCGTAGGAAATTAATCTTAGAAGCATTGATGGACAGTGCAATTCTTCTCAAAAGAAATGTATTTATTTTACTGTTAAACAAAATGAAACCACTAACAAAACTAATAACTAAATTACAAAGAAGACTTCTCAATAAGTGAAATATCAACAGAAAGAACTTCTTGAGTATCAGCGGAGGTGAATGGAATCACACTACAAGCACAGAACCATATTTTAATGAAGAAGCGTACAAACAAAAGCAAACAAATACAATTGCCATACATAGCAGTGGTCGAGGTTATGAAAAAGTGAATAATACCATAATGGAACAAGAAGTACTTGTTACAAAAATATGCCCTGAAAACTTAGAATTACCCCTCCATTCAACTGAATCAGATCATCTAGTGTACAAATGGCCATGCACGTCAATGTGTAACATTCCCAAACAATGTTTCAAATCTTTACGCCAATTCCTCAATAAATATGTAAAAAGCAAAGACAAAATCAAAATTAAATTACTGCAAAATATAGATAACTGTCCAGTGCGCAAGTACCCAGGACTACAAGGACATTCATTCGCCTGCATTACAGGACCTACTTGTAAAACCACTTTCCATGATATCAAAAGGATATCAACACATCATTCAACGATAAGAAATCTAGTCTATAAACTGTACTATGCTAAAAGTCCTGCTTTAGCACTAGCAAAGTTAAATAACATCATTCTACATGGTACAGCAAAAGACCTACTTGAAGAAATTCACTATATCCAGAAAAAATATTTTGGAAGTGAAAGCCATTTACAGAATGAAATAGCTTTAAACCAATTAAGCAACAATTCTACACATGGCAACCTTTTGCTAAACACATACAAAAAAGAAATACTAAAATTTAAAAGTACATCAGCTGAAGTACCAAACCATGTATCTGTATGTTGCCGTAGAATTTTTTATAAAAGTAACACAAAAACTGTGGACCTATCATACAAAATAGAAGCCAATGAAGATTCTAAATGGTTTGAATTAGCTCTCTACCTTGTAGCAGAAAACAAATATGAAATAACTGAGCCCTTAATACTTTGCAGTTATTGCAGTACAAAACTTGACAACAACCAAACTCCTTCACGTTCTATCACAAATATTTTGGAATTATACCCAGTACCAAAACCTCTACAACAACTTAATATATATGAGAGCATCATAATTCAAACAGTACACCCATTTCAAGCAATAATACGCCTTCAACCAAAAACAGAAAAATTACCTACCTCTGAATTGGTAAAAGGCATTTGTGGAAAAGTAGTTTATTTACCATTAAATCTAAAAGAAAATGTGCATACTCTAGGAGTGCAACGTCCAATGCAGCAATCTTTAATTATATTAGTAAATGGAGTACCTACAAAAGACAAAAAATATGGCAACAGCTGGTAGATTTATATAAAGTTAGACAAGCCTTCCAATATCTTAAAGAGAATAATGAATATTACAAAGAAATTAATATTGAAGAAAACTTGAAAGATACAACTGAAATCATTCAAGAAACAATTTGAGCTACTAGATCCTGCTACAATATCAAATACTTTAGCCCATTATACAATTCATCCTTTGCCCTGTAATGACACCGTACAAGATGTACTGGAAACTTACCAAATGCGTCAAACAAAAGGATCGCCAATCAGTATATGGGAAAAAAGTATAGAAGCACGTGCTTTTCCTCTACTTTTTCCTACTGGCAAAGGAGGAAGGTATGATGATAGACCTATTCAAATATCAGCTTCAGAATACCGCTCATTACGGATGTATTCTGAAGATCCCAGATTTAGACAAAATGTGGAATACATATTCCACCTACTCTTTGAAAGTGAACTAGCAACTTTATGTTACGGAGTTGCACACATATTAAAATCAGGATCACACTTTCAAAATATGACAGCTACACAATTATTAGAGAAAGTGCAACAAAAGGAGGAGGTTTTACAATCAAATATTACAAATCTATTAGCAAATATGCGTGGTACTAAAGAGTACTGGTTTCAACGTCATGGAGATGTACGTTGTATGATCAGAAACCTTGGCCCACCCACTTGGTTTGTTACATTAAGTTGTGCAGAATATGCTTGGGAAGATTTACATGATTTCCTACGCATATCAAATAAAAACAAAACAAACATAGATATTCTAACACCTGGAGAACTTTGTTCTTTGGATTCTGTTAATGTTTCAAGATATTTTCACCATCGCTTCATTGCTATGCTACATTTTATTTGTAATAAAACAGTTCCTCCCCTTGGAGAAGTGCAACTTAACTAAAGCAGAAAAGACAGAGCTCCAAGACCTCTGGTATGACCTGTCATCAGATAAAACAGTATCTCAGAAATTATACAGCTTGGGCATAAAAATGCTCACCCGTAGAGAATGTGGATCTTATGAAGCAGCTAATCGTTTAACTGGTACTTCATTGTATGGTAAATCTGAAAATATAGTATGGCTAAGTCTTGGTCCAGCTAAATCTAGAAAAAGAGTTCTAAAATCATATGAAGATATAGAAACAATAGCCAAACATGATCCCAACAGCCAAGACATTTTAAAAAACAATTTATTTGAAACATACTACCCAAACAGAAGTAATACTTTGGAAAACATGTGTCTATACCAAATAGCCCAAAACTACACATACAAAAATAATATGAAACCTGATGAAAAAAAAGGTAAATATAGAGTGACAGACTGTGAAGGCAGCTTAGTTAAACTCACTAAACCAAATTTGATTAATCATATCAAATTGTCATTGAAGACTCCTCAACATAAAGAAGTATATTACATGTCCCTGCTACAACTCTTCAAACCATGGAGAAAAGAAGAACAATTACTAGATAACTATGACTCATATGAGGATGCTTTCAAAGCAAATGAAAGCACTATAACTGATGTAAACTTTACACAGTACAAAACAATGTTGTACAATGAACAGCAACATGAAGAAGAACTCCAAGCCCAACTAGATAAGGATACTCCTGACAGTAGTCAACCTTCTGTAACAGGAAGCCAAGAACCACTGGGAGAACCACTAATAACAAATGAGGCAGAATTAGCTATGATAGAAGTAGAAAACACTATGTGTCAGTATGAAGATAAGGAAGACTTAACTATACTACAATCAAAACTAAACAATGAGCAAAGTAGCATTTTTCAAGAAGTAACAAAACAAATTGCACATGGTGTAAAACATGAAAATAAAGAATGTTCCTGCCATAATTATAAACCTATACTACTGTACGTCAGTGGTGAAGCTGGTTCTGGCAAAACATTCCTAATCAAAATCATTAGTAAGTTCCTTCAGCAATTGACAAACAACAAACTGTCAGCTGTTGTCACTGCCCCCACAGGTTTAGCTGCCTACAACATAGGTGGTGTTACATTACACCGATCACTACTATTACCAGTAGAACACCAGAACAAATTAGACTATTAGAAACTTTCTGCAGAAGCTGCAATGGAATTACGCAGAGTATTGAAACAAATGAAAATGCTCCTAATAGATGAAGTGAGCATGGTCTCCAACCTGATGTTAGCTTTGATTCACCTCAGATTACAAGAAGTACTCAAAACAGACTATGAAGAGCTCTTTGCAGGAAAACACATTATTGTTTTTGGAGATCTGCTTCAATTAACACCAGTAAAAGGTGAACCTATTTTTAAAACATTGGGCACAAACTCTGCCATAAAACTGTTGGCAGCACTGGAAATGTCAACCTTTGGCAACATTTCCAATACAGAGAATTAACAGAAAACATTCGCCAATCTGCAGATCTAACTTATGCCAACATTTTAAAAAGTTTCAGAGTTGGTATACTTTCTAAAGAAGCAGAAGCAACATTGAAAACCCGGCACATTAATGCACTTTATGGCGATAATGCATGTGCTACAGATGTTATGGAACAATTAGCCCACAAAAATGTCAATTGTATGTCCTTAATGCCAATGACCAAGCCACAACAAGACTAAATAATTTAGAAAAATCAATCTCAAACACAGCAGGCTTAGAAAAGATGTTAAAATTATCCTTAAATTGCAGAGTAATGCTTAAACGTAACCTTGACGTGGACCATGGACTAGTTAATGGAGCACTGGGTACAGTTGTTGGATTTCAAACATACCCACGTGACAACAAAATTCAGTTTGTGAATATACTCTTTGACAAACTTTCAGAAGTAAAACGGATAGGACGCTCAACAGCTAGATTCCTTCCCTTCAAAGATATGTATGTACGCAGAGAACAATTTTCTCTAACTCTTGCATACGCAGTCATGATTCATAAATCACAAGGTCTTACCCTAGACAAAGCAATGATAGATATTGGTAACACAGTCTTTAAAGAAGGCATGAGCTACTGTAAGAGGATTCAATTCAGCACTACAGCCAAGTTAACGCCTAGTCTAGAATACTGAATGAAAACCCTTATTGATATATCTTTAGGTCCAGTTCATGCGTTCTGGATGACTACCCTTGTATAACACCCCTCTCTTGGAATCCCCCTGACCCCACTGAGCCAAGAAGTAATTCTGTTTTGCAAGTTTAAAAGGTTTATTTGATAAATTAATATATATATCACACTTTTTAATAAATTAATAATTGAATATCACACTTAATCTGATATGGTAAATATTAACAACGGAGAATCTGGCACTAGCACACTTCTTTAATCACTAATGAGTTGACATGAAATGGATAAGGTAGCACACTGGTAAATAGGAACAAAAGTATAATGTGGTAGAGGATGCTTTATGTAGGCTCAGGTGGATGCAATATTCAATGAATGCAGTACAGAAAATACTCAATATGATTTCAACCAAACAATGTAATCACTTTTCTCTGGCTATTCACTCCCCCCCTCTTTATGCAATGCAAGGAAATGGGAGGAAAGCACACAGCTCTCAGAAATGCAATCAATGTAATCAGTTCAATCCAGCAAGCTTAAACAGAAGTTTGAAACACAGATAGGGGTTTTGAAAACACAGGCAAATGCTTTGATAGGTGCTAGCAATGAATGAGAAATATGCTGGAAACGCTCTTAATTCCCTTTTAGAGGTTCAGGATGAGTGGTATCTAGTTAATATTAGTCCAGGCTCACACTAGCAATGATGCAGGGATAGTTAGCAGGTTAAACGAATTTCTGGCAAATGAAATCAGGCAGCAGCAGTTTTTACATGTGAAGAAATTGCAAATCGCGGTAAAATTCGCGGATGCGCCGAGCGCTATTACAAAGGAACCGCAAGGAGTATCTCTACCGTTTTGGGGTCCTAGGAAAGCCTGGGATCTCAGCTTCCAAATGAAAGTTATTGCAAGTCTCTAGCCCAAACGGTTGCGGAGATATGAGTAATTTAGTAAAGGTCGTTTTTGGTTTTGTAAATTTTAAACGCACACTTTTTCAAAATGACAAATTTTACTAGAAATGACAGGTGACAGATAGGAGGCAGTTCTACTTAGGTTAAATAGATTGAATTAGATGAATTTAAACTAAGAGATGTGTTCTGAGTTTTGCTAAGTACTCACAAGAGATTTTGAACAGGAAAGCGACTTGGTCACGATCTTCAGTCTGGTCAGGTCTTTCCGGATTCTGCTCACAGCGCCTGGTCTGGTCTCGGCTAGGCACAGCACTGCTTTCTCTCTGGTCTGGTCTCTGCTAGGCACAGCACTGCTTTCTCTCTGGTCTGGTCTCTGCTAGGCACAGCACTGCTTTCTCTCTGGTCTGGTCTCTGCTCTGGATAGATTGAAGTCTCTAGTTTGGCTTTCTGGAGTTTGATGGAGGTAAGTATGGATTTTTCCGGCAGGGCTTCCAGCGGCAGATGAAATTGAATGTCTCTATGTGTCCTGACTCTCTGCTTTTATCTGTTTCTTGAGAATGGGTGTGTGTGTTGCATCACTAGACTTGCCCCTCTCATTCGTCATTGGTCAGGCTTCCATTCCTCCGCTTGATTGGCAAACTGAACTGTGAGTCAGATTGATGTCATTTTATGATCTCTTGAAACAACCTCCCTTATCATCTGTGCACCCAAATATATATATGATCAACATCCATACTTCAGAGTTACACAGTTGTTTGAAATTACATATACATGGTGTGGCTGAATTTAGCCATGTCTATGTCCAAATCTGCTCATTCTCGGAGCTTGCATTCAAAGAGTGTACATAATTGACTTTTTAACTGCTTTTTCAATTTCCGACATGGACCCAACTTTACATACATGTGTGCAGGGGGTAGGGACATTAACTGATGAAGTTTCAGATTTTTAACATGCACACATTTAGAGTAATATCCACTTTTCCGCTAAAACCCCCCTGAACATACCACCGGTTCCTACCACGTCTTAAACTGTGGGCAGAAAAATCACAAGAATTATGGTATCATTTATAAAATTTTCACATGTCCGCACTATGAATTATCCCCCTTTTTATAAAACCATATCCTTGCTGCAGGGGTTTGTCTTTTCAGGTCACATGGTACAGAAACCAGTCTTTCCAGTTTCTGCCAAGCCAGCTTGCTTCTCACAGGCAGTGCCCCTCCCAGCTTCTCCAGGAGGAAGCCACTTTTTACGACGTCTGTAATAAAAACCTTTGCCTGAGTGGAGAGGGCTTTGTTCACTCTCTGGCAGAGCACAGGAAATTCAATTATCAGATAGATGGCATATCCTTAGTGTGGGCAGCAAAAGGAACATTGGCCTGGGAACATAGTTGTGACTCAAGTTTCACTCCTGATGGGATCCGTTGCTAGGCAAAATCAAGTTCCTTAAGCCAGACCTTCAGCTAACTTTTTGTTGCTTTTAAAATAACTTGTAATTTTACACATGCAGCTAGAATGCTGATTCTAAGTGCAAAACTATGACATTTCAACAGTTACAAAGGCATGTGACACCAAACATAGGTCACTCATTTAATTTAACATTTTCGATTTTGGTGGTTTTAAATCCAGTTGCAGTTAGGCTTAAGCTGCTGACTCCATAGCATTTTTGTTATAAGCATTGTTTTTGGGCTCTTCATTTCCCAGATTTTGTAGGCACACAAAACTCCATTCTGCCAAATGTCTGCTGGTGTTCAGTGAATATTTTGCACATGTTGCAAGGTTTGAAATAGGCATTTTGACTTGCCTTCAGGGAAACAGATTGGTTTTAAAACGCCGGCTTTTGGATAGTGGTGAGTACTGGTACTACACCCATTTTTGGGATTTAAGAAATGAATTCCCCACAATTCTAGGTTGCATTTGGCAATCAGCATTGCCATTCCCAATGGTTTCAGACTACTGTGCGGGTAGTCCAATGGTGGTTTTAGGCAGTGTCCTTCTGTGCCCATAACATCGGCAAAAATGAGTGGCAGCCTATTCTTCATGAATTTCCCTGTGCATTTTCTGGGAAGCTCTGGCCATCATGATGTTTTCCATGTCAGTACTGCACAGTTTTGAGGTAGGGCTAGGATGCATGGGTAAATACATCCCACAAGCCCCCCTCTTGCGATGGCCATTCTATTTCACGAATGGGACTCGCAAGACCTGGGATGTTTCCTCATCTTCTTCCAATAGATGGCACAGTTCAGCATCTTTTCCTCCATCCGGTCGGATCGATCGGTTCTCCTCGCCGGTCCTGATGGGAATATTGGGCGGTCCACTGGGCCCATTGAATCTTCGTTCCCGGTCTCCGGATCGCCCTCCTCGGCCCGTCTTCAGGTTTTCTTTCTCCTAGGACGACAAAGGAAGAGCGGCAATACCTATTCATAGACGTTTTTCCACCACTGTTGAGATAGTGGGGCAGCATATGCATTTCATCATAACGAAACATTACATTCTTATTTTGAAAAACAGTATGACTAAGAGACAGTTTCATACAAATCACAGTATGTTAGAGACTAGATGTGGTACGTTTTATGATTGGAACTGAATTAGTCTGATACAGTACCCGCTAGGATTCCAGAGGATTCCTCCAGTTGTTGCAGAGTGTGCCTGGGATGGCAACACTTCAACTGGTTTATGTGTACCCACTTGTCTTCCCCCTCTGCCGAACCGCCTTTGGGGATGTGGATTTTGTAGGCGATGATCTCAAATGGTCCCTTCCATGTAGGCAAAAATTTGCGCTGCTTGGCCTGGTTCCTTTGGAAGTTGTATAGATAGACCCGGTCTCCCACCTGATATTCCTTCCTGGAAGTTTTCAGGTCATAATGGGTCTTCATGCTATCAGCCGATCTTTCTAGATTCCGCTGAGCATAAGCAAAAGCATGTTGGAGGTGTTTCCTTAAATTCTCCACATACTCATGAGTAGTGGAGGCATTTATTAGTGTCTGCTCTTGGGTCCTGTAGAGCAAATGCTGAGGAAGCACCATCTTGCGCCCAGTCATCAACTCAAATGGTGACATTTTGGTTGCAGATGAAGGGGTAGATCTGATGGCCATTAGGACCAGAGGTAATCGGATATCCCAACTTGGCCCAGAATCTGCCACAAACTTCTTTAATATGCTCACAATGGTTCGGTTATATCTCTCTACTGCCCCAGAAGAAGCTGGTCTATAAGCAATATGCAGCTTTCTCTTGACCCCCAGTATCTCCCACATCTTTGTCATTACTTCACTGGTGAAGTGGCTACCTCTGTCTGACTCAATCCTTTGAGGTAGACCAAAACGGGAAAAGATGTGGTTAATCATCAAGGCCGCTGCAGTTTCTGCCTTGCAATTTGGGGCTGGGAGACATTCCACCCACTTGGTAAACAAGCATGTCACGGTCAACATGTACTTATTCCCCCTAGCCGAGCGAATCACAGGGCCTACAAAGTCGATTTGTAAATCTGACCATGGCAGTGTCATTCCCCTCTTTTGTAAAGGCGCCCGGTGTGTGAGGGATGATGGCTGAAATTGTGCACACACAAGGCAACCCTTCAGGTACTGGTCGAGGTCCTGCCCCATGTGTGGCCAGTATGCAACCTCTCTTAAGATTTCCAATGTTGTGTGAAACCCCCTATGACCGGCAGTGGCCGCATCATGGGCGTGACTTAACATCAGGCTTCGGAATGAGGTAGGAACCACCCACTGATCGTGGCCAGCTTTGGATTTCCTTACCAACAAACCGTCCTGGATCCGGAACATTTTGGGACATTTCATCAACACTCTTAGGTCCTCTTTCCCAATGTAATCGGTATCCGTCAGGGGAAAGTTCTCAGGGTCCTCAAGGTGCTGGTAAAATTTACCAATTATTGGATCCCCCTTCTGAGCAGTAATCAAATCAGCATCAGGGGTCTCCTTACTCCATTGTGCAATTGAGAGGTCGTTGTGAGCATTTGTCTGGGACCTAGTGATGGCAGTGACCTGGATTTCCCCCAACAGGGACTCAATCTCAATTAGATCCCCTTGGATGGCCCCGGTTTTGGCCAGCTGATCAGCTAAGTCATTTCCAGTTTTGTCTGGTCCCTCTACTTTGGAATGACCCTTGATCTTCTTCCAATAGATGGTCATCCCATTCGAGGTGACCAGATCATCAATGTTTTGGATCAACTTCCCATGTTTCAAGGGTTTGTTGTTAGCACATACCATGCCTCTGGTCTTCCAATTAACCAGGTGCTCCACGAACCCGTTCCGTACATAATCCGAATCTGTGATTATGACCAGTTCGTGGAGTTGATGCTGGACAGCAGTGAGGATGGCCTGATGCACAGCCATCAATTCTGCCACCTGACTACTTCGGGGACCAATTTTGTATCCAGCGGAGGGTTCTGGGGACTCATTCACCCATGCATTCCCTACGCCGGCCACCAGTTCTTTCTCCCCGTTGTTGTCGACATGGTAAGAGCATCCATCCACATACACAGTGGGCATTCCCTCACACTTGTCTTCTTCAAAGACTTTGTGGGGGGAATTAAGGTATGCCTCCATGTTGTCCTTTATTTTTAGACTTTCGTCCTCGAGACAGTTTTCTCTGGCACAATCATGCAAGTCAGCCAGACCTTGCGCGAGGGGACTCTTCTTGTTTTGGCCATATCTGACCTCCACAGGAAAGCCTTGCATTGACAGAATCCAGGAAGTAATTCGGGAATTACTCACATTTCCGGCCCGGATTCTGTCACTTTGGAGATATTGCAGAGGCTGGTGTGGAGTCTCCACTATGATGTGTTCCCCCTGGATAAACGGGCGGTAATTCTTCAATGCCCACACCGTTGCCAGGAGTGCCTTCTCACAATCGTTGAATTTTTCCTCCACAGAGGATAAAGTTTTGCTCGCATAGGAGATTACTTTATTGACCTTGTCATGCTTTTGATATAATACTGCCGTCAAGCACGTATTAGAGAACCCCGTCTCCAGGAAGAACTCCTTGTTTCTGACAGGGTAAGCTAGGCAAGGCGCTTGTGAGAGGCTTCTTTTGAGTTGTTTTACTGCCTCGGCTTGTTCTGGACCCCATTCCCACTTGACCCCCCCCCTTCAGGAGATGAATCAGGGGTCTGGTGATCTCTGCGTAGCCCTCAATGAACTTTCTGCTGTAATTAGTCAGTCCAAGGAGGCTCCTTAGTTCCCGCAGAGTTGTGGGGTCTTTCAGTTTCTGAAGTGCTTCCACTTTCTTTTCCTGGGGACAAAGACCCTGAGGAGTAATCTCATGCCCCAAGAAATTAACACGGGTTCTACACCACTGTGCTTTCTGAAAGGAAAGTTTTGCTCCGGCGGCCCTCAACTGTGTCAGAACATAACGGATCTCTGCTATGTGTTCCTCCACAGATGAACTTTTGATGAGGACATCATCTACATAAGCCAGGTTACCCCTCGTACCCAGGTCGGGCATGGCCTTATGTAGGAAAATATTGAACTCATTACCGGAGTTAAGGTATCCGAAGGGAGTCCGGGTCCATGTGTACTGCTGGCCCCCAAAGGTAAAAGCCAGCTTGTATTGGTCCTCCCTACTGACAGGCACGGTCCAGTATCCATTGGTCAGGTCTATTGCAGTGAATACCTGTGACCCCTGAATCTGGGCCAGCCCTTGGTCAATGTAGGGAAGAGGCCATCGGGAAGTGTGGACCCGTTTGTTGAGCTCCCTGAGGTCAGCGCAGAGTCTCCACTGGCCGTTTGGCTTCAATATTCCCAGCACCGGATTATTGAAGGTGCTGTGGACTGGACGGATTATTCCCCGGGACTCAAGGTTCTTAATTATTTCAGTAAGGGACTCCATTGATGCGAGAGGCAAGCGATATTGCTTCACAAACACTGGAGTCATGCCAGGGTCCGTGGGGATTGTTGTGGTGTGGATGTCGGTGCGACCACAGTCATATGAGTCTACCGCAAAGAGATCTTGGAAATCCAAGAAAACTTGTTTCAACTTTTGCTTTTGTTCCAGAGTCACACAGGCATCAGCTAGGTTGACTCTCTCTTCCACCATCTGCCTGAAGCCTGGAAAGACTTCTGGTTTGGCTATCTCCGCGGCCTCCTCCAGCTGGGTGGAGAAGTCCCTGGTCAGAGTGCTGATTTGGACCGGAGGCTTCAGGTGGGAAAGGCAGCCCTCATGGACCTGGAAAATCACCTCATCCCTCCTGAAGTCACAGGTCACATCTTCCTTACCATAGGGGCAGGAAGTGTACACCAGGAAGTTCCCCCCATGCCGGGTAAAAATCCTGTCTGGTGTTGCGTTGTCATCACTGTCACTGTCAAAACAGTCCTTGGGGATGGGTCCTAACAGTTCATTTACAAGATCAATGGAGAAATGTCGGTCATCAACCGCCATTCCAATAATGGTGCCTGCGGCTAGAGTTATACTCTTTAAGTCGCTGTTATCCACCTCTATTAGAATGGGGTCATGTTCTATGTTGACTAATGGAGTCGGGTTTACCCCCAACCCTTGCTGTTGGAGAGAAGCATTTAGATGTATGTAAGCATCAGGGTTTTTCAACTCTTGTCCCCTTTTAACTTTCACTTCCAGGGAGAATTGTCGGGTCCTTTCTGGGATGGTGGCTTCCTCTTTAACCTGAATTTCAACTGCATAAGGTAGCAATTGAGCTGACCTAAATGCTTTTTCTGGATCATCAAAGCCCATGGGATTATCCGCTAATCGGGACCAAGCTTTGAAGTTTATTAGGTCCAAACTAATGGCAAAGCGATTGAGAATGTCACTGCCTAAGTAAAAGGCGGCAGTGACGTCTCGCACGACCCAACAATTATGGACTATGCTCTTGTTGCCAATGGAGATTTTGAGCATACACCTGCTTGGCAGGAGATGTTTGGAGTCAGGTGCTTCCAGGTCCATTTCCCATTTGTCTATCAGTTTGAAGGTGGGAATGGCTGGATCTTTTGGGAGTTGGCGGAACATGGCTTCGCTGATGAAGCTCTTACCGTTGTTCACACACACTCGAGCGAGAACAGAGTCCTTCCCATCATTTAACTGAACAGGGATGAACAACTGCTCTCCAATTTGCTGAATATCAGCCAGGCTTTGAGCTGATTTCACATCTTTCTGGACTATAGGAGTGGGGGTTTCTGATTGTGGATTAGTATAGAATTTCAGAGTGTTTCCTTCCAGCGTGGAATACCACTTTAGACTGGAAGGAAGGTTGATTTTCAGAAATAGAGAGGACCCCCCATCACCAGTCTGTTGTCCTACTGCTATTACCGTCACGTCTGGAATTTGGTTGTTCTGGAAGTGAAATTCTACTTGGTCAGATTTTTGTTCAACCATGTGGCATGTGCCGTTTAAACTAACATGGTTGACACTCTGTTTTAATTTTATGGGTCGGCTAGTCTGAGTCCAGAGGACCTTGTTTACGCAATCTATTAGGGGTGACAACCTTCTCAGGAGGTCATTCCCTAGTAAACAAGGGGTGCCCTCTGGGGTCACAACTATGACCGGGTGTTTCAACTTATGTCGCCCAATTTTAATGTCCAAATCTGCAGTCCCCTCAACGGGAATTTCCTTCCCGTCAAAGTTCTGGAGTTGTCCAGGAAGTGAGGTGAGAGGAATTTGGTAATTCTCTCCCCTTCCTGCATTCAGTTCATCAAAGGCCCTTCTGGACAGAAGGGTAGCTTGAGATCCAGTGTCCACCAGTGCCGAGATTGTACCCTGCCCCTGTACTTGTACCGGGGCATAATATCTTCCCTCCTTCTCCTCAAGGGGGCACAGATAGTGTACATTTTTGGACAACTGGTGGGCTAACTTTCTGGTTTTGGACATCGCGAGAGAAGAATTTTGGGCAGAATTCTGTGGAGAGCCTTGGGAATCTGAAAGAAAAAGTTGGCAACTGGAGATCAGAGCCATTGTGGGTTCCCCTGGTTCCGGTTCTGGGCCGCCCCCCCCTTTTTGGAGGCAGTCACCAGGATGGGTTTGAACCAGGGGATTTTCTTGCTGTTGGTTCTGGGATGAGATGGTGGGCGGCGGTAGCTCAGTCTCCACATCTCCCCAGTCTGGATTTGCATCCCTAGGGACCCATTTTTCTTTGGGAGGAGTTCCCCCCTCTCTGAAGGAGAAGATCCTTTTCCCAGGATCCTCTGAGGATCCCTCTCCCTCAAATTGGAAGATCTGTACCTCCTCCTCAAACTGAGTCTGTTTGGGTCTTTTGTTTCTCCTACCCCCCCTCTGCTCCTTAGGAGGCGGACTTTCAGGGGCAAGAGATTTTGTTTCCGGTTCCTGGGTTTCCAGGGGCTGTTTACAAGTGAGGAAGGAAGCTTCCTCCAAGGCTTTACACCCCCCTTCCCTTTGTGCCTCCTCCCTGGGAACCGGTGAGTTATCGGGGTGCTGCCCCCGTCATTGTTCTGGAGCACCAGGTCCAGAGTTGGGTGCGTTCTGCGCCGGCACGCCCATCTGAGGGTTCTGCTGAGCCCTCAGTATGTGACCCAGATCCCGCGCCATGTTTTGAACCTGGCGCTCTAACTGGGAAACCCGCTCAGGCTGATACGGGGCCCTGTTTTCTCCCCTGGGCTGATCCCGGGAAGGGTAGCTGTCCCTCCTCTGGTAATACCCCGGGTTGGGAAGATTTGGGTACCCCTCCACCCTTGGCCTCCCCTCTCCCGGATTCAGTGGTCTGGGCTCAGGGAATTGGGGAAAGAAGGATGGATGGTTTTGGGGCTGGAAGTCGGGTGGATATCTGGGGAAAAAGGTCTGCCCAGGGTTTGGTAAATTTCTGCCCTCCTGTGGGAAGTTTGGAGGGAAGTTCCCTGGGTTAGGTGCTTGTCTGGATCCCCCCCCTTGGGCTGGAGGAGTCCACACATAACCCAGGATGGGTCGATTTCCCTTGTAACGGGGACTTACATAATCAGGAGAGCGAGGGACCCCATTTGTGGGGCTGCCTCCTTGGCTCCCTGTCTGTGACTGACCCGAGGACCTCCTGGGCCTAGCATTATTAGGTGCAGGCAGGTTTTTAGGCCCCCCCATCTCCAAATCCAAAACGGGGGTGACCTTTACCTCTGCCACCTTGGCAGCAGCAGGGGTGCTGTTGGCTTTGGGGTTTTTCTGGGCATTACTTTTGCTATCTACCGGTTTCTGCACCTCATAGATCCGGGTAGCCTGTTCAATGACCCAGTCTAAAGATCTTTTCTCGTGAAAATCCCTCACGAGCTGGGTCATGATATATTTGGGCAAGGCATGAAAAAATGTATTAACGAATTCTCGACTGTCTGTGCGCACCCTTCTTGTGGTCTGTGCAAAAGCACGCTTTAACTCCTGCACAAATTCTTGTGGGGCCTGATCCTCCCCACATTGCAAATTGTAGGCTGCCTTGCGAGCCTCTTGAGGATTTCTGTGAACAGAAAAATGTTTCAGGATGGCCGCCTTATATGTGGACCATCTTAAATGATTTTGATCCTCCAGCCCCGCAAAGAAACTGGAGTATTCCGGGGAGAATGTCCACTTTACATATTGAATACAGCTTTGGCTGTCCTTCAAATGGAAAGTCTCCATCATTTGTTCAAACAACTCTAAGTGCTCCCAAACAGAATACTTAGCGTTCTTATGGTAAGGCGTGATGACGCTCCTGATCGCCTTAATCTGCTTTAAGGGGTCCTTAAGCAAGACCCTTTTTGCTTTATTGGCCTTTTTGGTTCGGGTAACCCTTGTCCATTCTTCCTCGGACTCAGAGGCACTGCTCCCCGAGGTTCCCATCTGTTCTTCCAGGTTTTCCCGGATTCTGCGAGCCTGGGAATGGCTGGCAGAATGTGGGGACCTGGTCTCCTGTGTCCTGCGCAGTTCAGAGGAGTCTTCAGATTCCTCCTTGCTGCCAGGATTTGATGGGTACCCCCTCCACTGACCTAACTGGGCAGAGGTTTTCAGGATGCCCTTAATGGGCCTACTCTCCTGGGGTTCCCCATTGAACTGTACTGTACTTGGGTGCCCATACCCGGATGCCCACCCCTCCATTCCTGAGTGGTACTGGCCTATGAGCCCCATACTCTTAGCTGGATAGTAATCTGCCATCCCTGCGGCCCTGTGCTCATGTGCGCCAGGGGACATGGGGGTGGTAGAGTCCAGGGACTGGGGGAGATGAAGGCCCCTGGGGTTAGGGCTCCTGCGGTTATGGTCAGGAGTCTCTCTTTCCCAGCGGACCTCATCTCTATCCGCCCCTGCTCCCTGTTGCAATGCAAGAGCCTGCATTTGTGCTTTCAGTTCCTCTGTTAAGGCCTTACTCGACTCTATCAGTTTCTCCTGCATCGCTACCTGTTGCTGGAGCCTCTCATTGTGCTGGCAGAGAGCCTCATTTTCCCTCTGTACTTCCTGGTTGGTCCTGGAGAACTGGGCCAGTCTTTGCTGCAGGAGGGTTACCTCCTGAGCTGTGTCCCTATTGGCCTGCTCCTTTCTTGCTAGAGCATCCTCCACCCTCCTGGTGTGCTCTAGCAAGTTATGGTTTTCTTTTTGGAGATCACCCAGCCCCTGGAGGGCCAGGTGATTTTCTTCAATTTCCTTTTTTAAGTGGCAGACTTCCTGGCCTATGGCGTCTCTTTCCTGACTAAGAGCCTGCATTTGTGCCGCCAGGTCGTCCCTTTGCCGTTGAAGGGCACCAGCTTTTTGGCGCTCCTCATCAAACTCTGCCTGGGTATCCAGGTCTTTCAGAATCAGTTTATTGCTCTCCTCTTTCTCTCTGTCTAGTTGGATTTGCAGGGTGGCTACCTGCTCTGTGCATGCCCTGTTGAAATTGATCTGTTGCTCCAGCTTTTTCTGGTTCTGCAGCAAGGAGTCCAAACTGTCTTGGTGCTCCTTCTGCAGGGCCAGAAATCGGGTATCCTGGTCTGTCTTTTCCTGTTGTAGGATGCCCATATCCTCTTTTATTTTAATGATATATTGCCTACTATCATTTTCTGCCTCCTGGCTCCTCTGCAGCCTCTGCTCAGAAGAGTCCAGATCAGATTGGGCCTTCTGTAATGCCATCTGTTGCCTATTTGCCAGATTTTGGCTTTCAGCACATCTATCCTGCATGTCTCCCATATATAGGTACAGGTATGCCGCTATCCTAACAATCTTGTCGTGTTCATCTTTGGCCTTAGGGGCCATGTATAGTTCACTCAGGGCCACATGTAATGGACCCTGATCTCTATATATATCTGACCCTGTTTCAGTGACCTGTTGCGTGATGGCCTGCAACCAGACTGTTTGGTCCTGGTGAGTCCACTCACCTCTCACAAATAACTTATGTAAGAAGTGCTCTCTGGCTATTTTCATATCTACCAAGGTCGTCATTCTAGAGATTGGTCTCTGTCCTGACTTACAGAAGTTAGTATTTTATTTTTGCAGAACAGAACTTTTCTTGGAGTGTCCCTTTTGAGGAATGCTTCACAGCGTAATGCAGCGTGGTGATCCGACCGGGTGTATGTATCCCGTCAGTTAGCACACTGTATTAAGCTGCACAACTGGTAAATCTAACCCAACGTCTCGGCTCGAGCCCCCACTTTGTAAGAGGATTCAATTCAGCACTACAGCCAAGTTAACGCCTAGTCTAGAATACTGAATGAAAACCCTTATTGATATATCTTTAGGTCCAGTTCATGCGTTCTGGATGACTACCCTTGTATAACACCCCTCTCTTGGAATCCCCCTGACCCCACTGAGCCAAGAAGTAATTCTGTTTTGCAAGTTTAAAAGGTTTATTTGATAAATTAAAATATATATCACACTTTTTAATAAATTAATAATTGAATATCACACTTAATCTGATATGGTAAATATTAACAACGGAGAATCTGGCACTAGCACACTTCTTTAATCACTAATGAGTTGACATGAAATGGATAAGGTAGCACACTGGTAAATAGGAACAAAAGTATAATGTGGTAGAGGATGCTTTATGTAGGCTCAGGTGGATGCAATATTCAATGAATGCAGTACAGAAAATACTCAATATGATTTCAACCAAACAATGTAATCACTTTTCTCTGGCTATTCACTCCCCCCCTCTTTATGCAATGCAAGGAAATGGGAGGAAAGCACACAGCTCTCAGAAATGCAATCAATGTAATCAGTTCAATCCAGCAAGCTTAAACAGAAGTTTGAAACACAGATAGGGGTTTTGAAAACACAGGCAAATGCTTTGATAGGTGCTAGCAATGAATGAGAAATATGCTGGAAACGCTCTTAATTCCCTTTTAGAGGTTCAGGATGAGTGGTATCTAGTTAATATTAGTCCAGGCTCACACTAGCAATGATGCAGGGATAGTTAGCAGGTTAAACGAATTTCTGGCAAATGAAATCAGGCAGCAGCAGTTTTTACATGTGAAGAAATTGCAAATCGCGGTAAAATTCGCGGATGCGCCGAGCGCTATTACAAAGGGACCGCAAGGACTATCTCTACCATTTTGGGGTCCTATGAAAGCCTGGGATCTCAGCTTCCAAATGAAAGTTATTGCAAGTCTCTAGCCCAAACGGTTGCGGAGATATGAGTAATTTAGTAAAGGTCGTTTTTGGTTTTGTAAATTTTAAACGCACACTTTTTCAAAATGACAAATTTTACTAGAAATGACAGGTGACAGATAGGAGGCAGTTCTACTTAGGTTAAATAGATTGAATTAGATGAATTTAAACTAAGAGATGTGTTCTGAGTTTTGCTAAGTACTCACAAGAGATTTTGAACAGGAAAGCGACTTGGTCACGATCTTCAGTCTGGTCAGGTCTTTCCGGATTCTGCTCACAGCGCCTGGTCTGGTCTCGGCTAGGCACAGCACTGCTTTCTCTCTGGTCTGGTCTCTGCTAGGCACAGCACTGCTTTCTCTCTGGTCTGGTCTCTGCTAGGCACAGCACTGCTTTCTCTCTGGTCTGGTCTCTGCTCTGGATAGATTGAAGTCTCTAGTTTGGCTTTCTGGAGTTTGATGGAGGTAAGTATGGATTTTTCCGGCAGGGCTTCCAGCGGCAGATGAAATTGAATGTCTCTATGTGTCCTGACTCTCTGCTTTTATCTGTTTCTTGAGAATGGGTGTGTGTGTTGCATCACTAGACTTGCCCCTCTCATTCGTCATTGGTCAGGCTTCCATTCCTCCGCTTGATTGGCAAACTGAACTGTGAGTCAGATTGATGTCATTTTATGATCTCTTGAAACAACCTCCCTTATCATCTGTGCACCCAAATATATATATGATCAACATCCATACTTCAGAGTTACACAGTTGTTTGAAATTACATATACATGGTGTGGCTGAATTTAGCCATGTCTATGTCCAAATCTGCTCATTCTCGGAGCTTGCATTCAAAGAGTGTACATAATTGACTTTTTAACTGCTTTTTCAATTTCCGACATGGACCCAACTTTACATACATGTGTGCAGGGGGTAGGGACATTAACTGATGAAGTTTCAGATTTTTAACATGCACACATTTAGAGTAATATCCACTTTTCCGCTAAAACCCCCCTGAACATACCACCGGTTCCTACCACGTCTTAAACTGTGGGCAGAAAAATCACAAGAATTATGGTATCATTTATAAAATTTTCACATGTCCGCACTATGAATTATCCCCCTTTTTATAAAACCATATCCTTGCTGCAGGGGTGTGTCTTTTCAGGTCACATGGTACAGAAACCAGTCTTTCCAGTTTCTGCCAAGCCAGCTTGCTTCTCACAGGCAGTGCCCCTCCCAGCTTCTCCAGGAGGAAGCCACTTTTTACGACGTCTGTAATAAAAACCTTTGCCTGAGTGGAGAGGGCTTTGTTCACTCTCTGGCAGAGCACAGGAAATTCAATTATCAGATAGATGGCATATCCTTAGTGTGGGCAGCAAAAGGAACATTGGCCTGGGAACATAGTTGTGACTCAAGTTTCACTCTTGATGGGATCCGTTGCTAGGCAAAATCAAGTTCCTTAAGCCAGACCTTCAGCTAACTTTTTGTTGCTTTTAAAATAACTTGTAATTTTACACATGCAGCTAGAATGCTGATTCTAAGTGCAAAACTATGACATTTCAACAGTTACAAAGGCATGTGACACCAAACATAGGTCACTCATTTAATTTAACATTTTCGATTTTGGTGGTTTTAAATCCAGTTGCAGTTAGGCTTAAGCTGCTGACTCCATAGCATTTTTGTTATAAGCATTGTTTTTGGGCTCTTCATTTCCCAGATTTTGTAGGCACACAAAACTCCATTCTGCCAAATGTCTGCTGGTGTTCAGTGAATATTTTGCACATGTTGCAAGGTTTGAAATAGGCATTTTGACTTGCCTTCAGGGAAACAGATTGGTTTTAAAACGCCGGCTTTTGGATAGTGGTGAGTACTGGTACTACACCCATTTTTGGGATTTAAGAAATGAATTCCCCACAATTCTAGGTTGCATTTGGCAATCAGCATTGCCATTCCCAATGGTTTCAGACTACTGTGCGGGTAGTCCAATGGTGGTTTTAGGCAGTGTCCTTCTGTGCCCATAACATCGGCAAAAATGAGTGGCAGCCTATTCTTCATGCATTTCCCTGTGCATTTTCTGGGAAGCTCTGGCCATCATGATGTTTTCCATGTCAGTACTGCACAGTTTTGAGGTAGGGCTAGGATGCATGGGTAAATACATCCCACACTACGTAGCACTATCACGCTTACGTACACTTGACGGTCTATTTCTAATCAACTTTGATGCAAGTAAAGTAAACGCTGATATTCCTTGCATTTTAGAATATAATAGACTTCGCTCACTATACACTCCCCATCTAAACACATATTCTGTTCCACAAAAACTAAAACGTTGTAAAAGAAAACTAATGCAACAGGACGTCACTGCAAATCCTCCAAAGAGAGTAAAAGAAACTAATACTTCATCAAGTGCCACAAACAAAAAAGAATCAATTAGAGAAAGTAAACCAGGTACTTCTTTAAAGAAGGAAGACAAACTCCAAAAAAAGCAGTTAGATACAGAACTACCTGGACCATTTAAATTCTCAAATATAGTTGGTGTAAGTTGCTATGCAAATGTAGCAATGAATATTCTATTTCAATTACCATCAATTGTTGACAACATTTATTTACACTTTAGAGACCCATTGTGTATGCAAATGTTGGTACTTCATAGAAACGCAAAAAACAATCCTGACAACACATATAGTGTTTATGGAATAAGACAAGAATTGGACTACTGTGCTGGAATGGTGAAATTCACTATAAACTCACAGGAAGATCCACAAGAATGTTTAATGTACTTACTACAAGTACTGGAAAACAAAAACATACCTATAAAGGAAATCTTCCAGATTTCATACATGTGGAAACATGCATGCACTCTGTGCAACAATGTGACACAAGAAGAAATTCCCAATGAACGCTTCATATATATATCAATACCAAATTGTGAATCCATTCCATTTCAGCAACTTTTACAAAATGCAAACCATGGTAGATTATGCTCTACCTGCAATTCAGATAATCGCTCCACGTTAGTAATACAAACACATAGTAAATACGTGACACTAATGCTTCTACGTTACAATGCAGATGGTACCAAAAACAACTGCAAGCTGACTGGATTCACACATAGTCAAATATCACTTGGTAAGAAAACCTTCACAACAATAGGTATAATCTATCACGCAGGAGCCACAACCAATTCAGGGTACTACACGGCATATATAAAAAAGAAATGTGGATGGTTTGAATGTAATGATAGTACCATTACTCTAAAGCAGAGATTACCAGCAAATCTTACAAACGCTTATTTGATGTTCTTAAAACCAAAATTTGATAAATAAACTGTATTTAAACCTTTTAAGAAAATTTGTGTTAAAAAAATATAAACTGTTAGAATACTCCAAAAGCTATATAACTGCTCAAAGATTCTACAACAACTAATCAGATGAATGAATACCACTAAATTAGACCAGAAAATACACAGTTAGAATACGCCAATTGGTATCTAACTGTCCCAAAATTATAAATTTGTGTTAAAATAATATAAACAGTTAGAATACTCCAAAAGCTATCTAACAGCTCAAAGATTCTACAACAACTAATCAGATAAATGAATACCACTAAATTAGGCCAAAAAATACAGTTAGAATACGCAAATTGGTATCTAACTGTCCCAAAATTTAACAATATCCAAATAGATAAATCAAAACCACTAAAATATATTAAAAAAATAGACAGTTAGAATACGCCAATTGGTATCTAACTGCTCCAATATTTTATAATATCAAAACAAATGAAGAATCTGTTACTGCTCCAAAAAAAATACAACAAAGCAAAGTATAAAGCATTAGCCAGAAACAACAAGTGAACACTGAAAACAAACAAACAAATAAAATGTAGCATAACAGAAAAAGGTTTTTTTTTTAATCCAACATGGATTTTTTTTCTCCCACAGACCCAATGATTTTAGCAACAAATACAGAAACTGAGCAAATTGCACAGTACTCTGATTTTTACTCTACTAAATACGAGGGTCGAAAAAAAATAAAAGTATATTGCTTATACAATGTAATAAGTCATTACAAAATACTAATACTAACATGCTATTTTCTTTTATCACAGAAATGAAGAAGAAAAACATGGACTCCCATTACTAGACCAAACAGTAAGTATACAATAATAAGGACAACCATAGCAGCATATCACATCCATAGTATCTAATACCTTTGTTCCTTGTACATTTGTTTTTCACCCAAAGTTATAAGCAAATATGAATGTGATATGCTATAATGGCCATGCACCCAAGACTCTATGCCCTGGCAACAACCACCGCAGCATATCACATCCATAGAGTCAAACATTTCAACTATGATCTATGGGAAACTTTTAATGTCCGCGAACAATGTGAGTGTTCTTAGAACACTTTGAACTTGCCAGCGAACAATACGGACACCGTTTTCAGGACACCCCCTACGAACATTTCAGAACAACGCGATAGTTCTTAGAACACTTTCAACTTAACAACGAACAATACGGACAGCGTCCTAAGGACACCCCCTACGAACATTCCAGGACACCGGGAGTGTTCTCAAAAACGTCTTCAGAACACCCCCATTTTGTTTATTTGCGAACATTTCAGGACACCGCGGGTGTTCTTAGAACACATTCAACTTAACAGAGAACAATACGGACAGCGTCCTCAGGACACCCCCTACGAACACTCCCCGGACACCGCGAGTGTTCTTAGAAGCGTCTTCAGAACACCACCATCTTGTTTATTTGCGAACATTTCAGGACACCGCGAGTGACCCAAATACTTTTTTTGCAAAGTTTGGTGAGGATCCGTCCAGGGAGAGCGAAGTTATAAGCCACCCAAAAAGTGCTCTTCCTATGGAAACAGCAACTTAACCATAACTACAAGGCCACTATCGTGGCCATGTAATATATACATATATATATATATATATATATATATATATATATATATATATATATATATATATATATATATATATCACTACAAAATAAATGTGTTGAGGGGACGTTATGGTTAAGTTGCCCTACGAAAAACCTGTGCACTTCACTACAAAAAAAAAAGTTTGCCCTCCCCATTGTGGTTCAAATTAAAACCGAAAAACCCCTGAAATTCGCCAGTTATGGCAGACTGAGCCCCCATACTTGCCATCACCACTGTGCACTGCTAACAGTCACACCCAGAACATGAAAGATGTATCTCAAATGTAACTGATGACATCACTGACTACATCACATGTTTAGCCTCTTTGTTTTCGTTCCCTGCTCTATATATATATGTACATTCAGTAAAAAAAAAACTTTGTTAACGGGATGTTATACTTCACAGTGAAACCAAAAAAACTGCACATTCCCCCATTATGGTAAGCTCAGCAACCATAACTTGCAGCATCTACGTGCATTGCTAAGACTAACACCCAGGACATCAAAGATGACATCACAAATATCATTGATGACATCACTGATATAGGGCCTCATTACGACCCAGGCGGTAAGTTACCGCCTGGGTCGTACCTTTACCACCATGGCGTAAACTACGTTTACGCCATGGTGGTTGGCGGACTTACCGCCCCATTCCGAGGTTGGCGGGGCGGTAAGTCCCCATTAACCCATTTACCCTTCCCCATTCCCATTTTTGCCCCATAGGGCATAATGGGAGTGGGGAAGGCGTTAATTACGCCACCGTAAATTACGGTGGCGTAATTAACAACAAGGTCCCTTAGTGCCATGGATTTTAAAACCTGCTAAAAGCAGGTGTTAAATCCTCCATGGCGCTAAGGGACCTCGGAATCAGGCGGTAAGGGTCGGCGCTGTTTACGCCGCCGTAAACCCCTTACCGCCTGGGTCCTAATGAGGCCCATAGTGTGAAAGTAGGAGAGTAGCATGTGAACCTCCTTCAGGTTCCTCTGTCTCCCCCCAAGAACCCCACCAGTCTTTCCAGGAACGCCCAGTACACTAGGTTCCACATGATTCACACGACTCCACACAGCTCATAAAACAAAAAACACTTATAAAGATCACTAGAGTTATGACAAAATGCTTGAGTGCTTCCTAAGGGGCATTTTGGATCACATTTGTTGCAAATAGTGCATTGTAGTCAGTAACTTTGTTCAAAACTACAATCTTCATGTTGCTGTAATACAGCAAACTAGCCCACATTGGCCCATAAAATTGGCTCACAATAGCATGTTGGGTAATAGGGCATTGTTGGCCCGTTCGGCATTGCCGTATTGCCCTGTGCGCCAGTCCTTGCCTGATTCGCAATGTGCCATTCAAACCTCATCCTACCCACCACACCAGTTAACTGCGATAACTGTTGGGCGCTGCTGATGGCATTGGCGTGCATTCTTTTAGCTTGACACAGAAAGGGATGTGGACGAGCACATTAAAATAAAACAGAACCGACGGAGTGTCTGCATTAAGCAACGTCGTTCCTTTGTAGCAAGTTGGCCAGTGCTTTCAATGAACATGTGCATGTTGGCAGTCTGCTTAGTTTCTCGAAATAATCCTGGTTCCCTCATTGTGGCAAGAACCCGCGAGAAGGAGACACCCTCAAACTATTGTTTTCCTTCTGCATCCTGGGCAGGAACAGATTAAAGGGAACTTTCCGATCGTGTGACATCATTGATGTGAACCAGGTGATGGCGAACAGTGCGTTGCATTATTTCCCCAGCACGCTGGTCCCATTCTTCCACCGAGTTACATAATTGAATTGGCAAAAGAAGAAGACTACAGTATTTTCATGTAAACTGTCTTCTGCTCTGCGAAGGACACAAAGAGGTGTCCGTTTACGCGCAACACAGAACAGATCGTGGTGTAGACTGTATGTGTGTCACCTACACGCTGCATTAAATAGCCCATATACGAGTCCTGCAAGGATGTGTATCCTTTGGTAAATGAATACAACTTCCTGTCCATAGCAATGCAATTAAATTGTGCACAATTCAGGAAACCAAATGTTTATTTGAACTGGAGAAAAAAGTACAGCCTAGTCTCATCAAACGTTTGCCACATAAACTGCAAAACTCTAAACAAGACAGCGTAATGACATGATAGATGAATCATGTTGCCAGAGGGCATTATCCAGCATTAATACACGTTTCGGGTCTGTTGCTGGGAACCATTCCCTACTCTTTTTGCAAGGTTATGGGCCTGATTCATGGAAGTGTTTATAATGGGGTAATCCCATAGGAAAACGTTCCATGAATCCGGCCCTAAATGTGCACTAGGCCTGGGAAAAGGACATAATGTACACATGTATAGACCACGAGTGTAGACATAACATAGTTTCAAATCTGCATAAGTGGGCGTTCCCAGGGCGCATGTTGAGGGGATATGTAGGGTCGTCTGAATCATGGTAAGCACCAACGCAGTCATAAAATACAGGGGTGCTCACATACATTCTCGCATTGGTCTGCACACATTGCATAATTACTTACAGCCGAATGATCCTGGTGTGATAGGTGCCGTGAGTGTGGGCAGAAGATACATCAATTGACATTATATTGGCAGCCTATGGGTAGGAATGGGCAAAGCTTATGGAGAGGTAGATAAGGCATGAGAACCTCAAAATTCCTGTTTTCCATATTCCCACCCAGGCGTATTGTACAGACTGCAATACAGTGCATGCCCCTATGCTCACACATTCAGGAAAATGTGTGCTTGTGTTACACATATGTTGTTGAGGTTTTTCTTTAGGTAAGCAAGTGCAGTTGTTATTTAAAACAAAATGTGGGTAATTATGTAAGGGTGGTAATTCTTGGCTATTTCTACTGCCCCGTTAGACAGAAAGATTTATGAAAGTGATTGGCCGGGAGTAGTAGCCGGGAGGACTCTTCTGGAACAAAGCAGGACTATCGGGCATCGGCCAAAGGGGTGCTTCACGAAAGCCTGCTACATGAACAGGACAGTGGGGCAGTTGCATTTTTATCATCGCTTTGAGATACTATCCAGGATGAATGATAATGAGCAACCAAGCATCCCAGCCCCTGGTCAAAGGCCTGCGAAGAGGGAAGAAGTAATTACTTAAAAATAACATCACAGAACATAGCTGAGAACATTTTCAAAGTGGTGGTTTTAGACATTGGGGCTTGTTTAGAGTTTGGAAGGCAATGAAATGCGCTAGTTTTCCACCGGCCGAAATCCTGCGGATCTCATTGCCCAACAAACTCTAAATGAGCCCCGCTTTACCTCCTTCCTTACCAACCTACAACCCGCCATATTGTTGGGAAGTGGATCCGTGGATCCTGTAGGCCTTCATGTTTATCAGCCACTACAGGTGAAACAAGCTAATTCGACCATGAGGTGAAAATAAAGGGGGTTTTAAATCATGGGCCTATATTTTAAGCACTTTTAGATTGAAAGATAATGTACTCATTGCTTACAATATTGGCAAGCTGGCTCTCTCGTCCTATTGGCACCTCAATAATCAATTTCTATCTGTCTGATCATTTTCTCTGGGTTTCCCTCCGAAATTCCTCTGATTAGAAACGCATTGAGGTCTCTCATTATGGCTGGTGATTTTAATATGAAACTATTTTTTTTTTTATTGTTGTATGGTTAAATCAACAAAATTGAACCTTTAACAATTTAAAGAGTAAATAACACAACATACTCATTAAAAAAGAAGAAAAGCAAAAGAGAATAGGATAAGATTTTTTTTTTTACATAAACGTCTGTGTGTATGTCTTCTTTACAATAAAATTACGCTTCAAGGACTTTAAAAAGCCTGCAATTGCTACTACGGAAGAAATTGCTCTACCCGCCAAACAACAATTCAATACTCTTCCTCATCCCCCAATGAAAACAATACCAAACATGTTTTTAAAAAATTCCACCTCAAACCCTGCACAACTGGCAAAACAATAACAAATGTTTTAGGCTTAATTTACTTCGCCGTTCTCACAAAATGTACAAGTGACTAATTTTGTATCGAGCCAGGATCTTCTTTTTCCACACTAAATTCCACCGAAAACAGAGGAATAGCCCGCGGATACTCTTGTTTGGGTAAATTGCAAGAACTGGGGCTAATGTGCCCAGAGTTTTATGGTCGCCAGACAGATGATGCAAGGATGCAGAGTTATGCATACCCTCACTAGTGGACATCCAGTTAAGCCTCTATAACAGGCGCCTGACCATACCCGGATTCTCAATCAAATCACACAGTATACTACCCAATCTGCTCATTGTATTTCTGTATTAACCTACTAACTTTCTCAAGGAGCGTGGTTTTGAGATCTACATAGAGTGAACCATGCGCTGGGCACATGATCTTCCGAAAGAGCGAAAGGCCCTTCCAATGTCTGCACTTGCAGGGACACCAGGCCCAGCTCAAACCGTAGAGCATAGAGTGACACTGAAGCTGAAAAGTGCTCCGCTTTTTTCCAAATCAGTGCCTCAAAGGTAAGAAAGTAACCCAGGATCGATAAGGGATACATTTATATCCCATAAAGAATCCTGAAGACCACTTTACCCTCATAATATCTTATACAAAGTGGCAATGAAAATTAGCAAAATCTGGCGTCAATTGTACACAGCTGGATAGCTAAAGCTGAAGCACCTGTTTTTAACCAGCCATGCAATTGAGGCTTACACGGTTTTGAGGTGATCAGAAAACCTAAATACAAGAGTTTGTCGATCCTCTGAAATAGCTAAGTTCCAATCCGCCAGTGAAAGCTCGAAGTCCTTTTCCGACGTGAGCACTCCATCACCTTAGTTTTGGTTGGATTATTCTTAAGGGAATGTGCTTTCACAAAACAGAAGAAGCCCTCAGTTAAGCGTTTGAGTTCCGGAAATCATCAGCATAGGCTATCCACAATGCCCTTATGTTATGCAATTTAGGGGTTGCTAAGGGGACAGGCTCTAAGTAGTCGCCAATGTCTGCCATGTAGAGATTGAACAGCCAGGCAGCAATACGCAGCCCTGCCTGACTCCACAGGATGTAGAATATGAAACTATGGAATCGATCTGAAGAAAGACAGCTGAATATAATGTGCCCATGGCACTCAGCACTCCTTCTCTGGCCTTGTCACCAATACAATGGGCATTATTGCATTAAGGTTTGCCCTTTCCTTCATGAGCCAGGCTTCTGTGTATTTAATGGAAGGAATCTATCTCTCTTCAAGATTCAAAAGAATCTTCAAGATAATGACTTATTGCTTTTTGATTTGTCCGGAAGAGCTGTGTAGGTTATTGGACATGATCATTGGTAATTGAAAGCTGTGTAATCACAATGGGTTAATGTTATCATTGAAAGTGAGTGCAGAATCCCCAATGAAATGTACTTGCGAAAATTCAGTCCTGGTGAAGTAACAACAGGCAGCCCAGAAACAGAATATGCTGCATTGGCCTTCCATTTATGAAAACATTTCTAATGACCCATCTTATGTAACTAAGATCTGTCTGGATGTATTGACTGATGGAGATGTTAGGTGCTGTACCTCCACATAAAGCTTTTCATTATCTGACAAGAACAGGGATTAGGCCCCAAAAAATCCAATATATTGAAAGGTTTCAAAATAAATGTCAAATAGCTCCAGTCCAGCTTCCATTCCATGCTACAAAATGATTCTGTAGATAACACATCTTGTTTTTCTCACTCTGCTGCATTACAAATGCACCTGGTAAAACAGTACCAGTGACAATGCTTACTTCGTTTATTTTTACAGGGGTATGTGCCTCTTACTTGTGTCACCCACCCTTCCCTGCAACCCGAATCCCAGCCTCATTTCCCCCCTGTACAGGCGGTAAGAATGAATATAGATGCTGTTGTTTTTGCCATCACCATGCTATGAAAGGCTAAAGGCCTTACCAATCAATAATCACTCTGGGAAACCGGAGCAAATGATTTGAGGCACAATTCTATGCCTACATCTATGAATGCAAATATCTCTCCAAATGTGTGGGTTGATCATGTATCCAAATGATATAATGGGGATGAGATTCTATCTAATGACCTGCCATCGTTTAATTCAGTTAAATCTCCTCCCTATATGTGGTGAAACACAGTGCCAAGTAATTGAGCAATTCAATCTGTCTGATCTGACCACAACCATAGGAACCTGATGCTTGCCAGCTTGTCTCTGCATTTGCTAAAGCTTTTTAAACTCTATACTCTTGAGAAGTATCCTACCATAGAGTTTGCAGAAGGCTATTGTTCCTCAATCTTATAAAAGGCTACTCTCCAGATTCAGGATATTATCATCACATATCCTTAATTGTTGCCTTTGATGAACTATGTGCTGTAATGATCCATCGCCATTTGTTGAAGTAGTTGTCTTCTTCCTTCTCTATGTATGACATTCAATGTGGGGTCCTGACGGGTTGAGCAATACTGAACAGACACTTTTAGGCCTATTCATTCTATCGAAAATTGACTATTTTAATGCCTTGTATCTAGGAACTAATCAGCATAAACTGAAAAAGTTAGAAATACTGCAAAACAATGCACTCAGATCCGCGATGAACATCCCAAAAACTCATCATATTTCCGAGTTAAGACGCAAGGCTATCAGTCAATCAAAGAATGACATACAAAGCTTTATCACTCACTCACAAATGTCTTTCCAATTTAGCACCAAAATATCTGGCCGACAAATGTTCTCAAAACATTTCAGACCGACCTATGAGGTCCGCACACCTACACTGCCTCAAGGTACCTAGGTTCAAGTTACAGAAGGCGGGTGGCAGTAGCTTCCCTGTTCTTGCGGCTAAATTATGGAATACCTTACCCTTAGCCCTAAGAGCAGAATCGTCCTACTTCGGCTTCAGAAAACATGTAAAAATGTGGCTCTTCGCAAAAGAGGCTCCTTAAATGTCTTAACTTGTCTGATATGATGCACATGTCTGACCTATCTATAAAGCACTTCAACTATTCCTCTGTACTGTTTTCACCGTGCTGTAATTTGTAACTATGTGTAACTGCAAGAAATGCGCCCAGATAACTTGTGGTTCAGTGCGCTATATAAATAAATTAATCCAAATACTAATTCACAAACCTTTTTCTAAGCATAAGTGAGTTGTATTCTGGGAAAAAGGTGTAAAGTTTGACAGAGTTGCAACAAGTCAGGAACAGGCATACGTCTTACCCTAATTCACAAGAAGATGCAGGAGTGTTCTGGGAGTAGGGCATGTGTTGGCGGAAACTCCAAGAAAGTCATGGAACATGAAGATCGCCCGCCAACATAAGTTTGCTTTCACTCACCTGGAATGGGTGTATCAAAGGATGTGACCATGATTTTTGTAGACATGTTAGAAGGTGTGTGATTGAACATTTGAAAAAGGTGTAACTTACATGTTATGAACAATGATGAAGATCTGGTGTAAGTATGGGTTGAGGAGTGTGAACTGGTAATGGGTGCATGGAAACTAGTAGGTTGGATGGAGTAAGTGAAAATGTGTAGGGGAAGGTGTGTGTGAAAAAAAGGGGTTTGGCGCTTTTCTTGTTAAAAGTTTACTTACCCCTTCAAAGTCACCAGCGGATATCTCACAAGTTGATGTTCTGCCACTAGTTCTCCGGTGCAAGTGAGTTTCTTAGTGAATCAGATTTACATTACATTTGGTTTTCTGCCAGTTGTAAGTTTCATCTGGAACAGCTCTGCAGTTTATTGAATGCGGTTTTCAGGTGTATGTTACACCACACATATGCAGAACATACGCCAGGCAAAACGTACACCAAAAATGGGTTTGTTATTTAATTCTCCCCTAAAGGGAAAGTTCTCTCAAAATGTTTATTGTCCCGATCGTTCGGGCATGTATTTTTAAGCATACTGTAATCGATCTTAACATTCTTTCCTATGCATCGTACCTTAGTTTTCCTCATTTTTATACATGCGAAAACAATGGGTTGGGCACTGCCGTATTATGCTAATCTTATTTGTGGATGCATCGCCCTAAGTTCAAGGGCCCTTACGGCAAGAATACAGATTGCCCGTCCCTCAAACTGACATCACTAGATGCTTACGCCCATTTTCACAATGCCAATGCACGTCTTGTGTCAACGTTCTCTGTGTGCAAGCTATTGACGTGTCTCCAAATAAATGCCAGAATGCCTCTTTCCTCAACAAGTATAAACAGACCTTTTCTGAGCAGACAACATTGCAGTTGCTTTTTCAATCATCACACTAAATTTAGTTTGATCGCCCCTGACTCATTTCTGCTGTGTTCAGCTTTCTTTCTAGTACGATACCCCATGAACAGGTACTTACACTAGCAGAACTGATTTAACTCGATACTTGTGTTTTATTCAAATATTTGTCATATAATTTATCAATGTCTTCACCAAACCTTAAATGATTACAAAATGTCATAGTTTGTGCCAATTGTGCATTTATTTGCTCTACGGGCATTTTTAACATTGCAATGTATTTTCTTCTCCTTCTTTACCAGTAGTTGCTACATACAGACAAAAACGTTTTTATTTTCTGACTGTGCATTTTGTACTTATTCAATTTTCAAGGACTATGGCAACAATACAGCCATACCAGTATGAGCCAGAATATTCTGAAGAGGAACTAATTGAAAGAGAAAGAAGCAGAAATGATGGGGAATCGGACGATAGTTGGGAAGATGAATCATCGGAGTATGAGCCTGAGCCTAGTCGCATGGAAGACGTTTCCACCTGGTGTACCTGCATGTCGTTGCAAGGTCATGCCAACTGAGGTGGAGAACTGCTTCTGCCAAGGAAACTCTGGATGCTTGTCCTACATAGCTGAAGAAGACACACCACAACTATGTGTTACCGAGCTGCATGACTTCAGGGCAGTCTGCCTTACAAGGTCCATGTTAAGTATTATGATGGTGCTTATGCACGAACTTCACGCAACAGTTCACCCTCGCAATCCAAGTAACAAGTGAGTATACTCCAAGTAATTTTGACCACTGAGACGACTAACATTTCATGTTGTTCTCCTACATTGTCGTAACTGTGATCAATCACGGACAAATGAATTTAGTCTGCAAATTGAATAGATTAGAGTGTTCATCGCTAACGTGTCTTTCACTTTTGAATAAAAAACAATATTTCTCTGTTGCCCAAATCGTTCTGGCTCTTGAATGGGTGTTCATTTTTGTATTGTGTCGATACTTCAAAGCCCAAGTACATGTTTCCAGGACTTTATTTCTCTAAGGGCAACTATGCCATTAAATTTAGGATGCATTTTCAAGTAAGGTGGGACACTTATCTGGTTCATTCAATTAAAATATTTATGTTTCTCTTTCACAGGTGGTACAGGCTGGTGACCTACCATTCGTTTACATGGTGGTTTAATGGGAGGCTTGGATTTTGCGTTCAACGAGTAATACCCACCTGTGTCATTCAAGCCATTCGCACCTAATTCCCCCGTGACAGTGGACAGTACAGGGGATTTTCACACACTGTGCTGCAACCTCATGTATACAAGGTGCAGTTTGTTTGTGCCATCAACATCACCAAACTAAATAAAATACAAATGAGCATATCCAAATAGTTGTTTGAATATTTCAGTGAGTCAAGAACACACCCAATCGTCTATGAGGGTCATGAAAGAATGGTTGGTGCCCTTTTGCGCTCACCTCATTCCATTCCACTCCCCTGCAGTATCGCCCCTCCAGTAGTGGGTGGGTGGGACGGTCAAGGTGCCAAATACCATGTGCACCACAAAGGGTTATTTCTCACAGGGTTCATTGTTCACATGGCCCCCCCCAGACCCAGTGTCTCCAGACTCCCCTTGTCAAGACCCCGTCCCTGCAATCAACATAATTTTGTGTCCATTCAGAACTGTTCCGGCCTTTTTCCGCTCGCCTCAATGCCATCCATCCCCACTCCAGTTTCAATGACAGTTCACACCTGTGACCGTGCCCTCCCAAGGGGGCTGGGTGGGTGGGAACACTGAAGTTATCAAACACCATGTACACTTCAATGGGATCTTCCACACAGGGACCATTGTTCACATTGCCATCCGAAACCCGGTGTCTCCAGGCTCCCCTCTTCAAGACCCCGTCCCTGCAATCAACATATATATGTGTTCCTGGAGCAGTGTTCCGGGCCTTTTGCGCTCCCTTCATGCCCATCATCCCCCCTCCAGTATCAGTGGCAGTTCACACCTATGACTGTGCGCTCCCAAGGGGGCTGGGTGGGTGGGAACACACAGGTTTCCAAACACCATGTACACTTCAAACGGATCTTCCGCACAGGGGCCATTGTTCACATGGCCTCCCCAGACCCATTGTCTCCAGACTCCTCTCTTCAAGTCCATCCATCTCCCTCCCTCCATCCCCAGTATCGATGGCAGTTCGCACCTAAGGCAGGAACAAACCAGGTGAAACTACCCAGTACAGCCAGATGCTCACAGACTGCTCTTCTAAACAAAGCTGCAGTGTATGTTCCAAAAATGGTTCAGTAAAGTTCTATTGAGTAGTCTTTTATGTCTTTAACAAGTTACAGAAAAATTAAAGCAATTTGCACTGTTTTTCAAGTATTTATGCAAACAGTTATTTAATCGAACAAGTTGAATAAAAAAAAGTGAAGGCAAGCAGCTTCCTTAGCAGTATAAGGCTCATGGTCAATGCATTTCAAAGCCTAGCTCCATCTTCAGGGCTGAGCAATGAATGATTCTCATAGATTAATAAAGGAGGTACATTCAGAATGCAAATCATAAACACGTAATTCAGCAACAAACACAAACCAATACATACATATCAAATGTGTTCATGTGGCGAATATTAAATCATGTGGAACAAAAGAGAATGGAGAAAGAAAGTGAAAATGAATAGTATAGCTAAAAGCCAATGGTGACATGAAAAGGCATTGCTTAAAGTAGAGCGTAATAGCCAACATATCTTAATAGCTGAGCCTTTGGTGTCTGTGAATGATAAGGAAGTGCCTATGAGCTTGGGACCAAACTAATATGAGGTGAGGGAGGATTGTATCCAAAGTATTACCTTACAATATGTACCGCGATTGTGGGAAGCTTTAGTTTTCAGATCTGTAAGAGTCCGTTAGACAGGTATGTCAAACAGTGGTAACTTTATTCCACGTTACAGTGCGGATCTTCCTAGAAGATGGTATTAGCGACACCGGCAACACCGCAACCGGCAGCCACAGTCATCTCCAACTGCCAAAGTTGGAATGTGCACACGCAATCCTGCACAGAACGCTCTGACCTCCACGAGACATGCTTCACGTTCACAAGCTCATGCAAAACTCCACAAGCCAGTGAATGCACATTACAACACATCCTCCCCGTTCACTATCACAAGGAAAGCTTCCCTTGCAGCCCACCAAACCCCATCACATAACGTGTGGGCAGTACGGAATGTACCCAACTACATCAAAACACCAAAAGTCACCTTAACACCAACAAGGTACTCACCTTACACTACCTCACTATAAAGCATGCAGGCCACGAAAGCCATATGACCCAAATAAACAAGACAGTTCAGAAATTCATATCACCTAAATGAACAGTGGATCACTTCATTTCTATAGAACCTCTATGCATAACGTCCTCACAAAAACACTCCACGAGATGTAACTCCACACCCCGAAGAACCATCACCAAAACACTTCCCTGACCCCGGAAGCCCAACCTACAAGAACTAAAAATAACAAACTGAGCATCCACCGGTCCTATGCTGCCCCTTAGAACATGGGCCTGCCACACCCATAACATCCCAAAATGAAACCTCACTAACACTCTAACCCAAGCAGGCACCAACACCTCCCGCCCTGAGCTGCCCCTCAGGACAACGGACCATGCACATCCGAGCACATTCCCGCTCATCCTAGAGCACTACCCACAACAAACTAACGAGTCCGGACACACAACATTAATTTCCAAAAGAAAACTCCACACCAAAACCACCACAACTAAAATTCAGCAAACACTAAAGCCAACCATATGACTCAAAACCACCACCAATACACAAATAATCCCCTTGGACCCAAGCCACTGCCCAAGAACACCTGACATAAACCTGGTGGCCCCAAGCCACTGCCAAATACACATACACTTGTACCCCATGGCCCTAAGCCACTGCCAAAACACCTGACATAACCTGTTGGCCCCAAGCCAATGCCTATGTACACCTGAAATAAACCTCGTGGCCCCAAGCCACTGCCCAATACACCAAACATAAACCCCATGGCCCCAAGCCACTGCCCAAAACCTGACAACCTCAAACCGGGGAAATCAATCAACCTTAAAAATCAATCCACCCTAAACCCTGACATACCCAAAAGAGCCTCTAAATATAACCCAGCAGTAACCCAATTGCGTGAGTAACTCCACCTAATGGAGACCTCAGCCACCATTACAGCAAAGACGCCCCTAAAATAGCAACCCCAGCCATTCTCAACACCCTGACCACTATCACAGATGCCAGCAAATAAACCCGAAAGCACCACTCCATTAACCCAAAAACAAATCACTAAACTTAACCCGACCTCTAGCCACACCTCTGAAGATGCTCCACAAACCATCAGTCATACTGATCATGACAACCAAAATGGAGCCAAACACTCCGCAACCCGCATTCACCCCACTGGTGACATGCAAACACCCTAAAATATGCACACAGGGGCTCCATGGGCACCTCACCGTCCTGTACCAAAAAAATAACAATACGCAATTTCAAAATTGCCTTAAACCAAGTCCGAACTGATGAACCCTCCCCCCAGAGTGCATCCTGTGGAAAATAATTTACATTGCATATATTCGTGACAAACACGAAAACATGACTCCAAAGTCCACCCTGCAAAAGAAAGGTTAACTACATTGCCATTAGAAATCCATCCTGTAAAGGAAAAGCGGTTACATTACACAAAAATGTGTCTTGTTCACACCCACCGTCACAAATCTCCCTCCCCTGAGAAGGGAAAATCCACAAGGTTAAATACTGGTCAAAATGAGGACGGCACAACCCTCTGTCACACTACCCCCCCTTCAACCATTGGAAGGGTACGTTTTCAGTATTAACAATGCTCAAGTGAACAGGGTCCAATAAGCGTTCACAAAGCCATCCACAAAACACCACTTCCTCGATACAACGGGCCATAACATTTACTATCACACCCACACACACCATCACACAGGCCCTACACAGAACACACACACAGAGGCCACAACACACAACCAACAGCATGCACACCAGCATAAAAATAAAACTACAGAAAGTTAATGTCTGACCAACTTCAAATTTATTTTCCCATGCAGAAATGACAACCCTGGGTCAAATCCGCACAGAGTGCAGAAGAAAGTCACCTGGCAAACTGAACACCAATGCCTCCACATCTTTTTCCCAAAACTGCAGAAATTGCCATCCTTTTCTGCGGGGCTCCTCCTGCATACACTCGTTGCGCAGCCTCCATTTGCAGGAACCATAAAGATAAAAGGTCAGTGAAAAAGTACACTTGGTTCAAGGATGACGCCCTTGCACCTATGCTCTTCGACTGCCATCGAGCACCCTGTCAATTCCTGACTCCAAAAGTACAATCCTCCGAAAGTCTTGCACCGAAAAACGACACAATCCTGAACACCCACTGAAGAGGGAAAATGGAGACCAAATCCATGCCCCCGCACCCCAAGCGCCCCAGCGCACCCATGAGTGACAAATATGCTGAAACACACCCACTTCACCAACAGTGCAACTTCTATGCTACATTAGAATCAATGCTGCAATATCAGAATCTACAAACACAAAAATCCCTGTTTAAAGGCTTGCAAATGCCTATATGAATTAACATGGTCTAAATGCACAGTGTAAAGCTATGTTTCAGGAAAATTACAGCTAAGTTCATTTCACTCACTGAACACTGAACACTGGCTGCGGGAGCCTTATCAACATTCCTCGCAAAACAAGTCCGACTTGCCAAGGCCGCAAATTCAAGATAAAACTACTTTCTGCAGACAGACATTTTTTAATTATCCACAAATGCGAGTAAATCACGGCAACCCAGTGTGCTTTTTTTCTTTCTGGGAAAGAAAGACATTTTCTCAAGGACACGCACAACATTGAAACATAACTTGTAACAAGCCAGAACCAGGTGCGAACTGCTTGTCCAGCTAAAAAGTTATGGGAACAAAGTCACATTGCAACATGATTAGAATTAGGTAATGGGGGCTGGCACAGCTAAATCAACCCACTGACGCAGGAGGTAAATATCCAATTATCAGGCTCTCTATAAGTGCTACATATGTAACCCACCACTCTGCAGCCAATAACAGGAGGAGATAGGTTTCTGGGAGCTGATCCAATTCTGTGAGGTCAGCCTGCAGTGTGATTATAAAACTTACTTGCAAGACAGCCCCGGGGGAGACGGCGCCTGAACTCGCGATACACGATGCTTTTCTTTGGCTTTTTTTTCTCTTCTGTGCCTAGAAATAAAGCAGTTTGAAACATGTTGCTGCCTGCTTGGAACTCTGTTGCATTTCTGGGGGCCATATGGGAGGTGTTGGGGCCTCCCATAGCTGGTGAGGCTATGGCTGCTGGCCCCCCACTGCCCTGGGGGTGGGGGGGGATCCAGCTTCTCCCCGACAAGTTGGTGCCCTCTGTGAGGCTCATTGCTCATTGTAACATGAGTGATTGAGCTCTGCCTGCGCAAGCCCTGTGATGGACTGAGCTCCCTGCCGCCGACTCAAGGAAGCTGTGAGACCCTCGCCTGCACCTGAAGACCACCGGAAAAACGCGTAACCGGCTAAAGGCTTCGGGGGCCACTTGGAAATACCCCGCTTGAGGGCAGGTGAGAGCCCTGCAGGAGAAGGGGTCCGGTGAAGTGCATTGAGGGAGTGTCCAGCAGTGGTGCAATTGCCAGTGCAGCATAGGAAAATGTAAGTAAACCAGCAACATGGGCTCTGAGGGGGGGAAATGTTTAAAGTAGAAATGTTAAAGTGTTTTTTTTTTTTTTTTTTTTAATTTTTTTTTAGGGAGGGATTGTAAATTGGGTGGTGGGTGATTGTACATTGTCACAAAATTCAGCGCATTGGTAGTGATCGGCACGTGAATTGTAGTTGGGACTGGGGTGGTGGCAGTGGTCCCTTCTTGTGTTTTTGAGCATATTGGGTGGGGTAGTGACTCCCTACACATAGAACAGGAGTGCCGCGCTGATTGGTCTAGAACAGGATTGCCGCGCTGATTGGTCTGGATGGTGATTTCATGTACGGGGTCTGGATTTCCTATGAATTGACGTTATAGATCAATGAGTAGATGAGGTTCCCTGCTAATTGAGCGTTTTAGTTCAGTGAGTGGATGATGTTTCCCCGCAGGAGGTAGCTACATTGTTCCCGAGTGCGGAAGATAGTTGGCTGGTTAAGGTCCCCTGGTGAGGAGCGTATCATGCACTAGGCGACGCAGTGTGTGCAGTCCAATTATAAGAGTTTATTGTGGTTTACCTTGTTCCAGTTGAGACAGGAAGACAGCTGTGGGGATTGTGGGGTTTTATTTTGGGATTTTTTGTGGGGTTGGGAGAAATGGGTTATTGTTCTGTGTATGCACATTTGTCTTTTCATTTGCATTGTGTTTTTAGTTTGGTGACGTCACCTTCAGATTGATGCATAAGGACACAAAGTTTTGATGGTGAGGAGATAGTGGTGTGGTTTTGGATTTGGAGAATAGGTGACCAAGAGGCGGTGTGTGGAAGACACATGCGCAAGATTTTGGGAGTGTGCCGGAGAAGGCAATGGTTTGGTGAAGATGGATTGCACGTGGAGTGCACTGGCTAAGGTGCGGAGCCAAGAAGGCTCACAGAAGTTGAATATTGTTCAATTATCTTCTAACTTTTGCTCCCTGAACAGCGGACTACCGAAATTTTCGAATTGAATAGAGGTAAAATGTATCACACAATACAGAAATGACTCCCCTTCACTTGTTGTGTAGCACACAGCTTCCATGCTGAAATAAGTCAGTAAAACATAGTGTGCAAAGATTCAAAAGTACTGAAGGTAAATTAAAAAGACAATGGCTGCTCATAGGCGGCTTCTCCAGAAGCGTGCAGCAATAGCTAAGGACACACATACACAGCACTTACACGGGAATAGCTTTAAAAGCACATGTGCAGCAATCGCTAAGGACACACATACACAGCACTTACACGGGAATAGCTTTAAAAAGCACATGGCTACAGTTGAACTGTGTGCACGAAGGAAAAGGAAAATGCGAGGGGTCAGCTGATGTTGAAAAAACACGAGCAGAGGGAAGAGGGGACTCACCCTTCTGAACCTCCGGGAGTGTAATATTTGATGACACAGGGGCAGAGAAAGGCAGTTGAGGACAAGTAGGCACAAAATAAATAATTCAAGCATGCGATGGGAGGGGCAGTTAAAAACAGCTTCAACACTCACGCACACAATAGCAGTGTCAACAATCACCACAATATGCACCGCCCATGTGGGGAGGATACATGGGGCAGGATGGGATCATTTCAGCAGACACCACAAGCACCAATCCAGGTACTGTCACCACTACATGTACAGACACAACAAATGACAGCACCACTACCCCAGGACTGACTAGAATAACAACACAGGGGCACTGCACAGCAGCCAGCACCCATACAGAACACTGACACAATAGCAATGGTACCGGTTACATGACTGGGTGGGGTCTTCCTGATGGGGAACAAATCTTTCAAAGGACATAGATTGACATTATACCGCTAATAGGACAGCCCAAGACAAACTTGATTTGACTCACTCTGCCACACACACTCATGCTCCGCTTCACCGACAGAGCGGGCGAGACGCGCGCCGACACACACACTCACGCACACTCAATAATGCAGAGGACAATTGCATAGGGGTGGTGATAGGTATCAAAACATTTTCTTTTCTGGGTGACAGTGGGGCGACTAGGCCATGCATTAGGGAAGAGACATTTGTGACATCATGAGCAATGTGGATATGACCACCTTATTAACAGAGAAATACATAACTTGTTAAACACCAGACATACACATGTTGAAAGTAAGGAAGATTGTTTAAGAATAATGGGGGTGCACGATACAGAGGGGGGTGCATAATGATAGCGCATCACAAGAGAGTACATTTAGCTACATTTTGAGCACACATCTTTCAGTGAGGAGACTGGGCTCATGAATACACGATTAACACAGAACAATTAAATGAGACACACAAGGTAGAAGAAGGTGCACTTGAGGGGGGAGGACTACATTTCATTGACAGTTCACAACAGGAGGAGAGAAATAGGGGTAAAGAGTGGATGATCCATGTTCCCAACAGAATTAATTTGGCGACAAAATAACAGTGCAAGTAGTACTGCCACTAGCGCTTTTGAAAATAACACTGGCACAAATGCATTAGCCAACACACATAGGGAAAGAGGTCATTGCTGCACGAACTGGAGAATGATGGTTGTATTAAAATTTGAAAGCAGATATTGGGGGGAGAAATATATATTGTTTAAATATAACAGTAATTAGAAATATATATTGTTTAAATGTAACAGTAATTAGAAATATATATTGTTTAAATGTAACAGTAATTACAGTAGTGGAGTAATAAAATACTAGATTAAATGAGTAATTAACAGAGTAGGTAAGCTTTAAAAAGTGGACATGGGGTGGGATAGAGAGAATGAGAGTAAATTGGTAGCGGATTTCATTAGTACCAGCTTAAAGTGCCTGCAGTTCACTGCGAGGCACGCCCTGAGAAGTGTGAGAGGAGCCATAGAAAAAAATAAATAAATAAATAAATTAAAAAAAAAGGATTTTAAAACCCTGCGATCATCTTAACTAAGTAACATGGTGCACTTAATTTAGAAACACAGCCACCCTATATGACAAATTTACCACCCTGATGTTTCCCTATTTAGCTTGTCAGTGCCTGATGCCCCACGGGACAAAGGCACGCACTATAAATAACTTACAACAAAAGCACAGTAAATACAAAGATCCAAAGGCCCATTTGTACACTAGCACCCAATTTGCATATATATGATCCAAGTGTGTAATGAGTATCTTCACAAAAATTAAGTGCCTACCCATTTTCTGGGTACATTCCGAATTGTGTAATAATTTACAGTCAGACCGCCATTGAACGCCACCAGGTGGTGACAGGATGGTGCAGAGGTGTACCATTGGCTCCTCCCACTAGGACACTGAATAATGTGAGAGTAGTGCAGAGAGGTTAGGTCAAGAAAATGAAGAATATGTAAATTCTCAGGTCTCAAGCGCTTCCATTTCATTTCTCGCCAGATACAAAGGACCCAGGGCAGGCCTGAAGACAACGGACAACCAACACCCAATGGCTATGGACTACAGTGGGACATTTTCCCCTCCTGACAGACTTGGTCAGAAGTGTAAGGCGTCAAGCCCTACAAAGCGGTGGCCACCCTGGCAACGAGGGAGCAACGATCAACAGGGCCAACGCAAGAGATTTTCATGAACTGCAAAATAGCACGAACTCTCCCGAGTTAGGGAAACATGGCCATCCCATGGTCCAACGCACACTAGCAACTAGAATAGGGACTGACACACGCATTTCCAAAGTTTAATTGAGTTTCATATTACATTTTGTGCACCTACAGCTGTAACACTGTTTTGTTTCTTCTCTTTTCCCCGCACATGCAGGTTGTTGCGTATGTATGCTGTTAGAAATGTGTAGGAAATTTCCTTAATGTTATCTTCCATTAGAAACTGTGAGGTCCACTGAGTAAAACATTGTGAAGAATTCCCCACTCAATTGCCCACCCTATCAAGAACCTCAGACCCCTTAGAACATGTTTCCCTGAAGTATATTTCCTTGCTTGCATTGAATAAACAGCCCAAGATTTTCCCTACCCATATTGAGAAATTTTGAAAACACGAAATGTCCAGGGGAAGGTTTGATTTTTGCCCCTAGTGATTGTTTAGTTCGCGGAGCTTGATGTTACTAACATGTACTAACGTATTAACGCTTTTCTTGCGATTTTCAGGCGGGCAACTTTATCATCTCATCAGCTGCAAGTACCCAGCAGCGTAAGTGGTTATGGGCACGCAAATAAGGACTTTTACCTTCACGATGGGACTATTAATGATGAACCAAATTATGGGGGTGGTACTTTGAAAATTATTTGTAATAATGAGCATTACCGCTGTATCCCCTGCTAACATTCCCTAACCTAAGCAGGAACAGTTACGGCGTCAGTGGGTAAGGAAAAGCTGCTGCTAAAGTAAAGAGAGTTAAGGGCAGACACAAGGGGAGTAAAACATACACATAACACACATATCAGAAGTGACCAGCAACATGCCCACATGTACAAAATTGGTAGGGACACCACTGGAGAGAGCTGTCCTGACTGTTCTTTAACATATGCCGGAAGAGAATTGATTACAACAGAAATTACTACAGCAGAGCATGACGCCCATGTATGACAAGGTGCGAAGAAGATTGCAAGGGAAGACAGCAACATTGAGATTGGAAATAAATAAATAAATAAATAAATAATAAAAGAAGAAAGAAAAACAAAAGGAGAGAAGAACAAATAAAATAATAAGAGACAAAAATATGATAAGTGCCTAACAGAGTGAGAGAAAAGAGCAAAGATGGTCACTGAAGAAGGACGTATACTGTTAAGGTACCAACGTTATGTTACCAGCACAACAGTGACAAGAAGTGGACAATCATGCTGGATGCAAGAAGGTTGAGAGAAGTTGCGAGATGAGAGCAGGAACATCACTGCTTATGGACTACTATTGAGCACATGCATCCAAAGATCAAGAGAAACTACCACTGAATTGGGGAGGAGAGTGTTGATTGGTGCGCATCAGCATGCCCTTGTTGGTGATGACCAAGGAAGATGTGAAGAGTGACACATTCACCAAGGTGGAAAACAACGGAAGAAGAGAAACAGACAGAGAAGTAAAAAGAGGGGGGAATTACTTCTCGAGCGAGAAAGAAGAATGAGTGGGTGCAGTACAAGCATACCAAAGAATGATCAGCAAAAAATGCATCTGAAAAGAGAAAGCAAAGAACTAGCTAGTGCTTGCATGGTGATGGATGACATCATGACTGCCTGGTTGCTTGAAGGTGATAACGGAAGGACGAGTACCGAGCACAGCACCCTTGTGCAAGATAGAGATACATTGCAAAAGAAGAACAGAAGAAGTTATCGGAATGCAAACAAGAGACATGGTGAAAGGAAGAGCCGGACTAAGATAGCGGTGCGCAACATGGTTCCAGCAGTAATAAAGGTGGCCACTCCCTGTGATCAGAGGAAGTACGAAGGGGAGTGAGTGTGGTGGAACACAGAAGGGGAACACTGCTATATGTACTGTTGATCAACAACAATGCAGAAAATTATGGACACTTCAAGGAATTGGCAAAGATATGCAGACCGGAAGGAGGTGAATGTTGCTTGGTGGTGTGGTCGACAAAGTCGACCAGAGGGGGGACTGAAGAGGGAAAATGGAGACCAAATCCATGCCCCCGCACCCCAAGCGCCCCAGCGCACCCATGAGTGACAAATATGCTGAAACACACCCACTTCACCAACAGTGCAACTTCTATGCTACATTAGAATCAATGCTGCAATATCAGAATCTACAAACACAAAAATCCCTGTTTAAAGGCTTGCAAATGCCTATATGAATTAACATGGTCTAAATGCACAGTGTAAAGCTATGTTTCAGGAAAATTACAGCTAAGTTCATTTCACTCACTGAACACTGAACACTGGCTGCGGGAGCCTTATCAACATTCCTCGCAAAACAAGTCCGACTTGCCAAGGCCGCAAATTCAAGATAAAACTACTTTCTGCAGACAGACATTTTTTAATTATCCACAAATGCGAGTAAATCACGGCAACCCAGTGTGCTTTTTTTCTTTCTGGGAAAGAAAGACATTTTCTCAAGGACACGCACAACATTGAAACATAACTTGTAACAAGCCAGAACCAGGTGCGAACTGCTTGTCCAGCTAAAAAGTTATGGGAACAAAGTCACATTGCAACATGATTAGAATTAGGTAATGGGGGCTGGCACAGCTAAATCAACCCACTGACGCAGGAGGTAAATATCCAATTATCAGGCTCTCTATAAGTGCTACATATGTAACCCACCACTCTGCAGCCAATAACAGGAGGAGATAGGTTTCTGGGAGCTGATCCAATTCTGTGAGGTCAGCCTGCAGTGTGATTATAAAACTTACTTGCAAGACAGCCCCGGGGGAGACGGCGCCTGAACTCGCGATACACGATGCTTTTCTTTGGCTTTTTTTTCTCTTCTGTGCCTAGAAATAAAGCAGTTTGAAACATGTTGCTGCCTGCTTGGAACTCTGTTGCATTTCTGGGGGCCATATGGGAGGTGTTGGGGCCTCCCATAGCTGGTGAGGCTATGGCTGCTGGCCCCCCACTGCCCTGGGGGTGGGGGGGGATCCAGCTTCTCCCCGACACCACGTTATGACTCCAACGGGGCATTACACTCATCCCGATGATCACAGAAAAGATTGCAGCTCTCTTGAAAAAACGGCAGCGACACTGCACCGAGTTTGAAGCCCAATGTCCTCCTGGCTTCCTCAGAAGAGACAGCCAATCTGGAGCTGCTAACCAACGTGGCCCCGGCTTCCTCACATAGACTGGCCAATCCAGAGCCGCTCTCCAACGTGGCCCCAATCGGCCCGATGTACCATCACCTGATCGCCTCCCAACTTGGCAAGAAACCACCAAATCACTGCCGGCTACAGCATAACCTGCTGGACCCCAGAAATGACTCGGCTTCGATACTGCACTCTCCTCTGAGTACAATGCCCCCGACGGCTCAGCTCACCGCCGACCAGCACACCAAGTGTCCTCCTCTCTGCTTTCCAGCAGCATATCCCGGGTGCCCCTCATCCCCGAGAGGCGGCGCAACTCTCACCGCTCTCCTGTCACCGTCGGAACAGCACCACAGAAGAACACAAAAGACACAGCTGACTACCTCCTCACAGGACTCCAGCTCCTAAGTCCCAAAGTCAGCCCTGCCGGGTGGAATGAATTAAGCACATGGAGGGCAGTGTCATCACTCCTTCATCCATCCCCTCCGTGACGGCAAACATCCTCGTCGCCAGTAATGTGACCTTGTGGGCAATAAGAGTCTGTTAGAGAGGTATGTCAAACAGTGGTAACTTTATTCCACGTTAAAGTGCGGATCTTCCTAGAAGATGGTATGAGCAACACCGGCAAAACCCCACCCGGCAGCCACAGTCATCTCCAACTGCCAAAGCTGGAATGTGCACACACAATGCTGCACAGAACGCTCTGACCTCCACGAGACATGCTTCACGTTCACAAGCTCAAGCAAAACTACACAAGCCTGTGAATACACATTACAACACTTACCTTCTCGGGCAGGCGTACTGCTCGAAAAGATGTCGTACAAGGTAACGAGTATCATAACATAAAAGAGATACACCCGTTTTACAGAGAGGCACGACATCTTTGCCCGAGAAGGTAAGCTTCACGCTGATGGCCACTGGCTGTGTCACTCTTATGCTTGCTGGCAGCTTCCTTGCAGGCCCATGCCGCCATACCTGAGTGGGTCCAGGGCCACTTGGGTTCACCCAAAAGACCATGGCTCGCCAACAGCTCTATTGGCATCCCCTCGTTGCTAGTATGTTTAAGATCCCTGTATTGAATAATTCCATCCCATTTACTCATAGGTGTGTTCCATTTTTGTGGAAATGCTCTGGCTCAGAATAGACTATACTCCCACCAGGATGTGAGGTTTTTTTAAATGGTAGTTTGCTTCTTGTCTCTTCGGTCCACTTTCCAGTCCTACCCACAATAAAATGTCCCATGATACATGCAGATTTGTTAAAAGATATTACTTATGTTAGCTCTGGTCTTATATATCTTGTGAAACAATGTGATTTACAACCTCCTATCCGGTTGACTACTTATGCCCCCATGCCCCCACACCATGCTGATGTGGCTGTGACTATCCTCAAAGAATGTGTCCCATATTCTGTGATAGCTGTTGTCCAGATGACCAGACAAGACCCAGTTTCTCCAGACTCTCCTCTTCAAGACCCTGTTCCTGCAATCCACATGTGTGTTTTCCCGTTTAGGGGTGTTCCGGGCCTTTTGCGCTCACCTCGTCCCCAACCATCCTTCTGCCTAGTATTAATGGCAGTTGGCACCTATGACCAGGGTCGTACTGGGCCATAAGATTGTCTCAGGCACCAGTGAAAAAGTGGCCCATAGTTCGAAGTCACTATTCATTCCTTTGCGGGCACTGTTTGAATATTACCCAAAGGGAAGTATTTGGATGAAAAGGTGATGCAAATTTTGCATTAAAAAAAATATATATTCACCAACAGTGTTCACTACTACTATCCGCATATTGAAGTAACTCATCAAACTGGCCCACATTGCCCAAAATGGTGGACACCTTTTAAAAAATGGCCCACACAAGCCTTTTGGATTTGTGGTTCAACCCTGGCCCTATTGCCCTATTGGCAGTATGAGCAGGCCTATGCCTGTGCACTCGCAAGGGGCCTGGGTAGGTGGGTATGGCAGATGTGAAATATTGGCATTGGGGCTGAGTGGGTGTCAACTAACACGTCACACATTCACATACACACCCACTTTTCTGAGCCTTTATAAACACCTTGACATTTACCAGGAGAACATCACTTCAATCCACAACGAATATTGTCATCGAGCTACCTGTTCCCCAGATACCTGTTCCCTGACTACTTGTTCCCCGAGTTCCCCGGCTTGCTGAATCGGCTAATTTATACGTCCGAGTAAGGATAGGTCACCTATTTGGTTCTGTATGTTCATAGATCACTGCTCTGAAAGTTTCTATTGATTTCCATCAAATGTACACAGTATTCAAATTTCCATTTATCTCAAAGACTTCACCATATCTAGAGGCCGATTCATGGAATCAATGTGCGCTGAAATTTTCAGCGCAAGCGTGCAAAAGCATACGAATCGCAGTGCAAGTGCGAAAATCGCAGCAAAACCCATGCACAGCGATTCATGGAAGTCTGTGCGCGTGTAAATCCCTGGATGTGCGCTAAAATTCTGCGTGGCGCACGCTGGCGCACACGTCTCCAAACAGCGTGCGCTAAGCGCACAGCGAAAGCGCACATAGCGCAGCACACACAACAAAAGTAGGCGGAACAGGGGGCGTAACACGCGGAATGGGGAACAACGCGTGAAAATGTGGGCGTCACGGGGAAATTACAGGAGGCAAATGCGCGGAACGCCCACACGTGCGTCTACAACACATATTCATGGAATCGAATGGGGCTAATGCGTGCGCCAAAAAAGATGCGCTAATCTGGAAACACGTACGCCAGCAGGAAGCAGGCGTACGTGGACCCGCACAGCATAAAAGTGCGCGCAAACAACAAACAAGCTCAAACGCCAAGATGAATATACTGTTCCTAGCAGCAGTGGTCATGGGATACCGCAGGAGGAGGAGGATAGTCATGCCCAGAATTTTTACACCCAGAACCAGCCTTTTTGGGATGCCTGATGACCAGGTGTATGGGAGGTACAGGTTTCCACCTCACATAATACTCGACCTGGTGAGTGAGTGGGAGGATGACCTCACATCACCCACCCTGTGCTCCCAAGCACTCAGCCCCCTGGCGAAGGTCCTCAATGTACTGCACTTCTTGGCCACTGGATCATTTCAGCGGACAAGTGCTATAGTGGGGGGGGTCACAGGCCATGCAGTCACGCTGCCTACACCAGGTGTTGGCCATCATGACTGCACGCCCATCAGTCCGCAGGCACATATACCTGCCCAGAACACCTGCAGAAAGGCAGGCTGCCGTCCAGGATTTCTATGGGGTGGCACAATTCCCCAAAGTGCTAGGTGCCATTGATTGCACCCATGTGGCTCTACGTCCCCCCAGGGCATCTGAGCACATCTATAGAAACCACAAGCACTGGCATTCCATCAACGTGCAGGTAGTATATGATGCCAAGGGAATCATCACCTCAGTATGTGCCAACTATCCAGGGTCCACCCACAACAGTTTCATTTACAGAATGTCAACCCTAAACCGGGACCTAGAAGCTGGGCGACATGTCGATACATGGCTGCTTGGTGAGTATAAATGCCACTGCACATGCATGCATGTCAGATAATGAGTAATGTCACAATCCCACTAATAATACCCATCACCACCTCCCCAGGGGACAGTGCCTATCCTCTGAGCACCCACATGATGACGCCAATTCGGAACCCCACCACGCCACCCGAGGTAAGATACAACACAGCCCATATTGCAACCCGGGGAATAGTGGAGACCGCTCTGGTGGGCAGCTATTATATGCTCCCCCAGTAGTGTGCAGGATCATAGTGGCAGCATGTGTCCTGCACAACGTTGCAACACGCCAGGGCCTGCCGGTGGACATGGTGGTGCCCCTACATCCCCAACCACATGCACGCTCGCTGCGCATGGGAGGGGAAAGGGCACGTGGTGAGGCAGCCCGTACGCAGCTGGTGGCTAATTACTTCACATAAATTCACACCCCTGTGGAGTGCACACAGCCCTGGCACATACCAGCTGACAATCAATGATGATGACATAAGGGACACTCAACTGTCACAACCATACCATCCTGAGATTGGTCACCTGGAAGTGTTACATTGTGTGCATCCCTACCTACCCAAACACCACCAATGCTGTGTCATCAAAAGACATACATCTATGCTGCTAAATTCATTACCCCCTTGCTAAATACAACATGAGAACAGCGCCATGTCACCCAACCCCTCCCCAGCTCCACCACCAAACACACCATGGCATGTCATGCAATGTGAAAGCAAACAAAGCAATGCACAAGACCTGACACAAGTGTCACAAAGTACACTGTCCCTAATGGAAACTGCCCACACACAATATGCTCCCAGAAATGTATAACTAACAGCACACCTTACCAAATACTTACCACCAACACAATGCTGCAACACACCATGGAAAAATGCAAAAACATGACAGTACTAAGTTCAAGTAGTGGTAGTCTTACAACCTGAATACGCCAGCACATTGACCCCTTCCAACTGTAGAGCGTTGCTGCCACGCAAATGTCTCAGTGTACTGCATACAACATGAACTGCATCTGCAAAGTAGATGGCCTTGTGAAGACACGAGGAAGGAACCTGCAGAGTAGGAGGAAGACATGGATGCACAAGCACATATCAATACACCATGCAGTGTACAATACAACAAGAATATCCACTAGGGATGTCTACACAGTATTGACTACAGACTGCCCACACAGCTCATCGGAGACCAACGTCACTGTGTAATTCACTGTCACTTGGTCACACCCTTTGCAAGCCCATGGAAACGGGAAGCAGGAGGGGTGTGTGTCTCACGAACCCAAGCATCTAACCCAAACTCAGGACAAGCCTGCATGTGCCCAGCCGGAATACAGTGGATGCCCACGGGAGCCACACAAGGCAACACACTGTAAAAAAAATGGCCATGTGGGGGCCAGGAGGTGGGGGAAGCCACCCAGGAGGTTCGTGGACAGGGTGCACACCAACACCCACCTGCGTGGATGTTGCAAAAAAAAAAAAACCTCCTTGGGCTCATGGCCTGCACGGCTATGCCATTGTGGGAGAACTGCTGTTGCTCTGCTCATTCTCTGCTGCTGCATCAGGAGGCGGTGGCACTATGGGAGGCAGCACACGCAAAGCCTTGGTATGGTCCTCCATGGCAGCAAGCATGCGGGTCTGGAAGGTCTTATTCTGGAGGATTAAAGTGCGGAGATCCCCATGCAGCACATCACGGGTTGCCTGCATTTCTGCACGCATGGCCTCACGTGATGCCCGGATCTCCTCACGTGTTCCATGCAGCTCAGCTGCGAGTGAACATGTGAGCTGCTCCAGCTGCTGTTCTGCCCTAACATTTCGGAAAGCCTCAAGTTCAAGCAGACTCTGCCTGAGGTTGTGGAGTTCCACCCTCAGGGCTTCCCTGTGGCCCTGTGACTCTATTGATATGGAATCGCGCAGAGTCTCCAGTGCCGCCCGTCGGTCCCTGTTGGACACCAACATGTCTTCTCTGTGTGATTGGCAAATGGAGTCTGTTGCCTACTGTTGTTGCTCCATCTGCCTTTCAGGGGGAATAATGGAAGTGGCCACTCTCTCCATTGCCTGAGCCATCATTTCTACTGATGCTGCCTGTTGGGTCGCCATACTGTACATGGAGTTTTCCGATACAGTATTGCCTGGTGGTGCACGGCCACCACACCTGTTTGGGGCAAGGCGATCTGCACCTTGCTGTGCTGGCACTGCTTGAGGCTGCAGGACTGTATTCCCCCTCTGATCTGCTGGCCCAGGAACAGGATCAGATGCTGTTGGGTGTGACCCTGCATCCGTAACCGCCAAAGGCGGACCTACCAACACTGACATCCCCACAGAGGGTTCTACCCCTGGTCCAGGTGGGTTGGACAGAACAGAATCCCTGCCAGAAACACTTACTTGAGACTGCACATAAGTCTCATCATCTGATTCAGCACCTGAATAGAGCTCTGGGGAGGTGCACCCAGAGACACCCCTGGACAGTATAGTCTGCAGTAACATCGGGTTTTCACCCACCACCACACCACGTCCCCCACTGGTTCCTGGTCGTGCCTGAGATTCCTCCTGGGTGTGCACCATCTCCTCAACCTCAACACGACCAAGTGTGTCATCACCTGCAAAAACATGAAAAACAACAAATGGAAACAGGCATGAGCACCATAGCACACACATAGGCCGTGACAAGCCAGAGATCCAGTACATGATTTACACATGTCCCACATGACTATAACCCTGCCATGCATGCACTGTCAAAGAGTTGGAAGTGGAGTCAAAAAGGAAGACACTGGGGAGAGCAAGATGGAAAAGCAACACATTTGCAGCATGTTGGGTAGCACTGGCATCACACATCAGGCTGTGAGTGGCATGTCCAATACACATACATGACACATGCCACCACACAGATGTCATGTAGCATAGCCACGGTAAATTACAAAACTACAGCAATATGTCAGTGAATGAGTACTGTCACACATCCATGTCACATCCACATGATGCGAAGATTGATGCTGAATAGTGTTGCAAAATATGCATGTGCCACACACTGAAACACATCCAGTGTCCAATAACACAGTCATTGTGGGCTGATCAATGGTTGGTCACTTCAACATTACAGGAAACATCTGTCATCTTCCACATGCAAACAGGCCCTAACAAAAAATGTCTGCAGCCCAATACTCCATCGGCCTGAATTGTGTAATCATTAACATAACCAGGTAAAAATAGTGGCCCAGTGTGGGCTGTAAACAATGACCGAAGCATATCACATATGTTGCAATAGGGCAGAATAATGCGTAGCAAAAATGGGAGAGTGGAAACAATCAGCCTGAATGAACACTTACAAAATCTGAACAATGTAGTTGCAAGATGACAGTTCAAGGTAAAGTGCACTAATGTGGGCCTAATTGGCAACTGCGGGCAGAAGGGATACAGTCATACCCAAATCCAAGGCACGTGAATGTATGAGAGGAAGCAAATAGGTGACCCATAACACTCAGGAGTACACACCCTCACCTGGCACTCAATCAGAACCCGTCACCCAAACAACATACACATGGATTACACACACACGCATGGGCACTCACCGGACAATGCGTCGTAATCAGGTACATCTCCCACACCTTGGATCTGTTCCTCTGTGACGAAGGTCCCAGCAACAGACTCATGTTCAGTGAGTTTGTTGTCCTCTTGTGGAGACCCACCGCCAGTCACCAGAGTAGCGGCATGATTTGAGGCCAGCTTGTTCTTTTCTCTGCGTTTCAGGTCATTCCACCGCTTGTAGCAATCATCAGCTGTGCGCCTCACAAATCCAAGGGCACTTATGCGGTCCGCGATGGTCTGCCAGTGTGCACTACGTTGACCAGGTATGGTCTTGCACCCTGCAGTCACCAACATTTCGCGGCTATGTGCCAATACATAGCTCACAAGTGCATCAAGTTCGGGGTCATTAAAGCTAGGCTTCCTTGACATGCCGGACTGTGTAGCTGTGTCTGGGGTCTCAGCCTGTAGTGCCAGAGCACCCTTCTTCCTCTTCTTCAAAGGTGGAGCAGAGCCTGAGTGGCTTGCGCCGCTCTGGTCAGTAGGGGCAGAAGTGCAGGTGGACTGGGTACTGGGAGTGTGCGAAGGCACAATGACCATAGGTCTTGGTGCAGGCATTGGCTGAAGTGTGATGTTGGCAGGGGCAAGGTCAGTTTGATGGACCAGGACCGACACTGTCCCGGCTGGGAGACTCAGAGCTGGGGTGGATAGAGCTACAGCTGCCCCTGCAGCCTCCCCACCCTGCCTACTTGGGGCAGCAAATTACATTGCTGCCCCAGATCCACGTGGCCTGGTGACACCAACTTGCACCGACACACGTGGCTTAGACTTGCTGACCTGGAAGTCAACCAGTATGGTCTGCAGTAACATTGGGTTTTCACCCACCACCACACCACGTCCCCCACTGGTTCCCGGTCGTGCCTGAGATTCCTCCTGGGTGTGCACCATCTCCTCAACCTCAACACGACCAAGTGCATCATCACCTGCAAAAACATGAAAGACAACAAATGGAAACAGGCATGAGCAACCTCAACACGACCAAGTCATCCTGTGCCGGCTCAGGTGCCACAATGGGCTGGTCCAACAAGGGCTGAGCTGGGATGGTGTCAGCCATGTCTCCCTCAACCAGGGCGAGGTATGGGTGTCCCTGATTGCTCCTGCACACATGGGGGTCTAGGGGCACCCTGCAAATCCTGGCCACGTCCCCTACCGCGCCCACCACGCCCACCTTTTGGAGGTCGGCCATCTTTGCCTCCCTTACCGCTAGGTTGCCTCCCAACCATGGCACTGATGTTGTTGTGCGTATGGGAGTTGCAGTAAACAATTGTCCTGGGCAATTGGCAGTGAAAGGGGTAGGGTACTAGATGTAATTTGTACCCTAGTGCTCTAGCAAGGCTGTCTGTGACCCCTGGGGGAAGATGAGGGGTCACGCAGTGCACAGGCACCCCAAAAACAAAACGTAACGTGCACGCAACCCCTCGTAGACCACGTGCGTGGAAAAATGAACCCGCACTCAGCTGTGGCACCCAGAAACACAAAAACAAGCGTACGCGTGTTTCACACAGCCTACAATGACCTCTGAAGGGGTACGCGACACACGGGGCAAGCACAGTTGGTAAATGCGTGCGCAACTCACCGTCTGCCTAGAAAAATAACATGAAAAAAACGCGCGTGTGCGCGTAGGCAACACCCCCGCCAAAAAAATAACTGTACGCTGTCTGAGGAGACAGGACAAAAGAAGAAGTGAACGCTGTTTGAGGAAACAGGCCCAAAAAAAATAAAGAACGCTGTCAGAGGTAACAGGGAGTATGAACTTGAAACGCTGTGAAGTAATCGCGTGTGAACTGACAAGAAGTACAGAACTCACCCACTCGCTCTCCACGAAAAGCACGTACAAGGGAATGGGGTTCTACATGTACTTTTTAAAGCGGCCCACAAGTACAGCGTCACTTACGCGTGTACGCGCTAAGGCCCTTTCCTCCAATTACACGAGCTGACACTCGGACGTGCAGTTTTTGGACGTGTACGATGAACATGCACCCATGTTGATGGAAACGCCCGCGCGCGTCACGTCACTTATGTGTGTAGGCTCTTTCCTTGGATTACATGCATCCACACCAGGACGTGCAGTTTTTCCACGTGCGCTGAACCACTATTCCCACGTCACAGAAGCGCTTACACACTAAGGGCCTTTGGTCCAATGACACCGCGTACATGTGCTCACGCGCTTACATGCGAAGGGCCTTTCCTGGAATTACACGCTGACGTGCAAGATTCTCACGTGCCAAATCACTCCGTATCAAGCTGGCCACGCAACAACACACGGAAGACCACGCACCTGCCCAGAAGGCCGAATTACTGCCCCCAGAGCCCCGAGCACGCTCCCACCTGCCATCTGCTGCTGCCTGACTGCCTGCTGCCCACGTGCCCTGCTATTTGCTGCCTGCACATCAGCCAGCAGTGCAGTTGCTGTGACCACCCCTGCTGGAACCGACGACTCCCAACTGGGATACCATCCCTCCACAGCCCAGCCCCAGGACCCAGTTGCCCACCCACTCCTGCCTCTGGGGTTGCCATGTCAGGCACAACACCATCTGGCACCACTCGCAACCCCCAGGCAGAGGGCCACCAGCTTCAGTACCAGGGAAGTTGGTGTCCTGGTGGAGCAAGTCCTGGGGCAGTATGATGCCCTCTTTGGAAGTTTGCACGCCGACAATGAAGGACGGACCAGGATCTGGATGGACATCGTGACTGCCATCAATGCGGAGGGGGTGGCAGTCCGCCACTTACACCATGTCAAGAAGCGCTGGGAGGACTTCAGGTCCAGGACCCTCAACAATGCCCGGTGCCTCTTGAAGGCAGCGGATGCCAAGGGGCGCCGGGGCCACCTGTCAGACCACCAGATGAGGGTCCTGGAACACATATGCCCAGCGCTCCATATCCAGGTCCTTGAGTGGCAGTCTGGAGTCGAGCGGTAAGTGTACATGCATACTGATTGGACGCTGTGCGTGTGGTGCTGTGCCAGTAGTGTGCAGGTTGCACATGTGTTTTCGTAGGGCCATGTAGGGATGAGTATGAACAGGGGCATGAGGCTGCCACATGTGAGTCCTCTTAGGTGTGAGACACATCGATGGTGTATGTGTTGGTAAGCATGCTGTGCAAATGCAGGTGTGGTAGCACACATGTTTGAATTTCTGTGTATGTACGTTGGCATGGTTGTGGTGTCACACATGGATGGTGGTTCCTGCTGCATGTATCTGCACTGTGTACATGTGCATGTGTGTGTATTTGACAAGTGTGCAACTGTGATGCAACATGGATGCACGTGACACTGATATGTAGAAGGCTGAATGCCAAATGTGACATGTATGGCGATCGCATCACTGCGACAGTTGGAGGAGATGTAGACATGCATGTAAGTGTGGTGGCGTGTGTGCGTGTCTAGTGCACTCCCTGTGTTTCATGTGATGTCAGGCTCACCTTCGACTGTTGATGCTGTTGTATGTGAATGGATGTTGCTGCCTGGTGCAATATTGCTGTGGAAATGCTCATGTGTGTGAGTTGAAATGACATGTGTGTATTGGAGTGTGATGCCATGTCTGAAGTTTGACACTGCCACTCATGTGCAACTGTCATGTATGTAGCACTCCATTGTACAGTGCCCTGATGTCTGTGTTTTATCTCTTCCTGTCTGCAGCGTCAACTGATGAAGAGGGTGGAGAGGGTGCTGTGGAGCACAGCGGCAGGGATCGCACCACCAGCCGGAGACGCAAGGCCCGGCTCCCCTCCCAGATTGTCATCTCATCGGGGATTGAGGAGTCTGGTGCCGCGTCCCAGGCCACAGCTGCCGAGGGTAGGTCCAAGAGGCAGAGGTCGTAGGTGGACTCCTCGGCAGCAGAAGGGGCAGCTGAGACCCCACAGGGTCCAACGGAGGAAGATGGCACTGAGCCATTCAGGTTGGTGGGGGGTTTGGTGGAGGAGGAGGCCATGGAAGGGACACACACGGGGTCTGGAGGTGGGGATTCCACTGGTGCTAGTGGTGCAGTGCAGGGGCAGGGACAGTAGGCAGCACAGGCCACCGCGGAGGTGCCTGTGTGTAATCCTGTCCCTGATCCTGTCACTGCATCATCTGGCACCAGAAGGGATGCCTACGTCCAGACCTGTTTTCAGGGAGGGGATGAGCGCACAACAACTGGCCTTCCTCTCCCTGTGGACGTGGCTATCCGGACCGTGTTGAGCCTGTCCTGAGTGGGATAGCATTGCGTCAACGGGGCATGCGAGGTGACCTGCAGTCTTTTCGTGGAGAGACTGCACGTCGTCTCGCATGCCTCTTTGACCACGTTCACCTACTGGGACAGGTCACCGGTGCTGGATTCCTCTGTGTGCTGGACTTTCTTGCGACCCCCTCCTCACCTAAACCCCCTACGCGCCAGTCGTTCTCCATGCCATCTTCCCACACATGTGTCACCTGGGTACCCTGTGGAGCTGCCCCTGACCCAGCGGCCATGCTGGCGGAGGACACATCCCTGCCACAGTCGGGAGTCGGACGTCCAGCAGGGGTGGCCACCACGACAACTGCACCCCAGCCGGAGGAGGACGTGCAGGCAGCAAGAGCCAGGGCGCAGGCAGAAGCACAGCAGCAGCAACATGGTGGGAGCAATGATGGCTCGGGCCTTCAACATCGGAGGGGCAGGCATCGGCCATAGGGCAGGAGGACCCCGGATTTCAAGTGTCTTCCGTGTGGCAGCGGTTGGGCCACGCCATAGATGCAAAGCCGTAGCGGGCGGAAGAGGCACAGCTCACAATTTTCAGGGCAGAGAACTCCATGCGGAGGGTCCTGAGGCGGGCCGAGTGCCTTGAGGCAATTCGCAGGGAGTTGGAGGTGAACATGTCATCGTCCCTGCGAACCCTCGGGGCCATGGAAGAGGACCGCGTCCAGGACATTGAGCGGGAGTTCGATGATGCCCTGGCCCGGGACATCAATAAGTGAGCCGTCGGACTAGCCCGCTGCCTTTGTAAATAGTTAGATAGTGTCAGGTTTCCTTTCTGTTTTTTTTAAATTTTGGGCCGCTTGGACAATGCACCACATTTTTGTATATAGTTCATTATTAGGTAGGTCTTTTTTATAGGTTTCATTTCATTTGTTGGGCTCATGGACCCTGGATTGCTGATTTTTATATAGTTGAACGTTTGGATGTTTCTCGTTTTTATTTTAATTTCACCATGGCGCAATGGATTTCATCTATTTTTTTTCCCTTGGATTTGCTTTGTTGGACTGAGACTGTGGACACATTTTCATTTGGAGTTCTTTGGATTCTGATTTCATATTGTTTATTTTTTTTCTTGACATGCTGCATTTTATTTCTTATTCCCATTATTGAATTTCTTTTTTACATTACATTCATGTTGCGTTCAATACATTTTTGTTTCATACTTCGATGCGTGGTATTCTCTCATTGGTTTCATGCATGTCATGATATGGGTTTTCACATTCACTTGCACCCATTGTGTGTGTGTGACGGACATGTGTTCATGTACATACTTGCCATTCGGGTTGTATCATGTAATGGCCATTTCTCTGTGGGTGGATGCAATACTTGTTTGGGTCTTTGGGCTAGGGTGGCGTGGGGTGTGGTGTTGGTGGCCATGAGGCCCATGATTGAGGATCGTCATGACGTGGGTGCTGGGGGACGTGTGTGGGGGCCTGCTGGCAGGTACCCCTGACTGCTGGGGGCTGGAGGTGCTGGGGAACATGAGTTGGTGATCACTAGTGCAAGGTGACATGTGGCTTGGCTGGGGGGCATGCCCATGGTGGATGGGCTGCCTGTGGGACATGACAAGGGGTGCAGGGTAATCCCCTGTGGTGTGGGCTGCATGCAGGGGCCATGGAGGGTGCAGAGGGAACACCTGGGAGGACCCACACTGCCAATTCACGTGTAGGACTCCCCACGGACCCCCGAAAATCACATACAGGGCCTATTGCGTGTGAAACTTCCCGCGCACCCCAGGAATACACGTACCCCACTGGCACAGGGCCTATCGCGTGTGAAACTTCCCGCGCACCCCAGGAATACATGTACCCCACTCGCACAGGGCATTTCGCATGTGAAACTTCCCGCGAACCCCAGGAATACACATACCCCACTCGCACAGGGCATTTCGTGTGTGAAACTTCCCGCAAACCCCTGTTATATACGTTCCCAACTCCAATCGCGTGTGAAACTTCCCGCGCACCCCAGGAATGCACGTACCCCACTGGCACAGGGTCTATCGCATGTGAAATTTCTCTCACACCCCAGGAATACACGTACCACACTCGCACAGGCCATTTCGCGTGTGAAACTTCCCGCGAACCTCTGTTATACACGTACCCTGCTCCAATCGCGTGTGAAACTTCCCACGCACCCCAGGAATACACGTACCCCACACGCACAGGGCCTATCACGTGTGAAACTTCCTGCGCATCCCAGGAATACACGTACCCCACTCGCGCAGGGCATTTCACGTGTGAAACTTCCCGCGAACCCCTGTTATACATGTACCCCGCTCCAATTACATGTGAAACTTCCCGCGCACCCCAGGAATACACGTACCCCACTCGCACAGGGCATTTCACGTGTGATATTTTCCGCGCACCCCAGGAATACATGTACCCCACTGGCACAGGGCCTATCGCGTGTGAAACTTCCCGCGCACCCCAGGAATACACGTACCCCACTCGCACAGGGCATTTCGCGTGTGAAACTTCCCGCGAACCCCTGTTATATACGTTCCCCTCTCCAATCGCATGTGAAACTTCCTGTGCATCCCAGGAATACACATACCCCACTGGCACAGGCCATTTCACGTGTGAAACTTCCCGCGAACCCCTGTTATACACGTACCCTGCTCCAATCGCGTGTGAAACTTCCCACGCACCCCAGGAATACACGTACCCCACTCGCACAGGGCCTATCGCGTGTGAAACTTCCTGCGCACCCCAGGAATACACGTACCCGACTCGCGCAGGGCATTTCACGTGTGAAACTTCTCGCGAACCCCTGTTATATACGTTCCCCTCTCCAATCGCGTGTGAAACTTCCCGCGCACCCCAGGAATACACGTACCCCACTGGCACAGGGCCTATCGCGTGTGAAACTCCCCACGCACCCCAGGAATACACGCACAGGGCATTTCGCGTGTGAAACTTCCCGCAAACCCCTGTTATACATGTACCCCGCTCCAATCACGTGTGAAACTTCCCGCGCACCCCAGGAATACAGGTACCCCACTCGCACAGGGCATTTCACGTTTGATACTTTCCGCGCACCCCAGGAATACACGTACCCCACTGGCAAAGGGCCTATCGCGTGTGAAACTTCCCGCGCACCCGAGGAATACACGTACACCACTCGCACAGAGCATTTCGCGTGTAAAACTTCCCGCGAACCCCTGTTATATACGTTCCCCTCTCCAATCGCGTGTGAAACTTCCTGTGCATCCCAGGAATACACATACCCCACTGGCACAGGGCCTGTCGCGTGTGAAACTTCCCACGCACCCCAGGAATACACGTGCCCCACTCGCACAGGCCATTTTGCGTGTGAAACTTCCCGCGAACCCCTGTTATACACGTACCCTGCTCCAATCGCGTGTGAAACTTCCCGCGCACCCCAGAAATACACGTACCCCACTCGCACAGGGCCTATCGTGTTTGAAACTTCCTGCGCACCCCAGGAATACACGTGCCCCACTCGCACAGGGCATTTCGCGTGTGAAACTTCCCGCAAAGCCCTGTTATATACGTTCCCCTCTCCAATCGCGTGTGAAACTTCCTGCGCACCCCAGGAATACACGTACCCCACTGGCACAGGGCCTATCGCGTGTAAACTCCCCACGCACCCCAGGAATACACGCACCCTACTCGCACAGGGCATTTCACGTGTGAAACTTCCCGCGAACCCCTGTTATACATGTACCCTGCTCCAATCGTGTGTGAAACTTCCCACGCACCCCAGGAATACACGTACCCCACACGCACAGGGCCTATCACGTGTGAAACTTCCTGCGCATCCCAGGAATACACGTACCCCACTCGCGCAGGGCATTTCACGTGTGAAACTTCCCGCGAACCCCTGTTATACATGTACCCCGCTCCAATTACATGTGAAACTTCCCGCGCACCCCAGGAATACACGTACCCCACTCGCACAGGGCATTTCACGTGTGATATTTTCCGCGCACCCCAGGAATACATGTACCCCACTGGCACAGGGCCTATCGCGTGTGAAACTTCCCGCGCACCCCAGGAATACACGTACCCCACTCGCACAGGGCATTTCGCGTGTGAAACTTCCCGCGAACCCCTGTTATATACGTTCCCCTCTCCAATCGCGTGTGAAACTTCCTGTGCATCCCAGGAATACACATACCCCACTGGCACAGGCCATTTCACGTGTGAAACTTCCCGCGAACCCCTGTTATACACGTACCCTGCTCCAATCGCGTGTGAAACTTCCCACGCACCCCAGGAATACACGTACCCCACTCGCACAGGGCCTATCGCGTGTGAAACTTCCTGCGCACCCCAGGAATACATGTACCCGACTCGCGCAGGGCATTTCACGTGTGAAACTTCTCGCGAACCCCTGTTATATACGTTCCCCTCTCCAATCGCGTGTGAAACTTCCCGCGCACCCCAGGAATACACGTACCCCACTGGCACAGGGCCTATCGCGTGTGAAACTCCCCACGCACCCCAGGAATACACGCACAGGGCATTTTGCGTGTGAAACTTCCCGCAAACCCCTGTTATACATGTACCCCGCTCCAATCACGTGTGAAACTTCCCGCGCACCCCAGGAATACAGGTACCCCACTCGCACAGGGCATTTCACGTTTGATACTTTCCGCGCACCCCAGGAATACACGTACCCCACTGGCAAAGGGCCTATCGCGTGTGAAACTTCCCGCGCACCCGAGGAATACACGTACACCACTCGCACAGAGCATTTCGCGTGTAAAACTTCCCGCGAACCCCTGTTATATACGTTCCCCTCTCCAATCGCGTGTGAAACTTCCTGTGCATCCCAGGAATACACATACCCCACTGGCACAGGGCCTGTCGCGTGTGAAACTTCCCACGCACCCCAGGAATACACATGCCCCACTCGCACAGGCCATTTTGCGTGTGAAACTTCCCGCGAACCCCTGTTATACACGTACCCTGCTCCAATCGCGTGTGAAACTTCCCGCGCACCCCATAAATACACGTACCCCACTCGCACAGGGCCTATCGTGTGTGAAACTTCCTGCGCACCCCAGGAATACACGTGCCCCACTCGCACAGGGCATTTCGCGTGTGAAACTTCCCGCGAAGCCCTGTTATATACGTTCCCCTCTCCAATCGCGTGTGAAACTTCCTGCGCACCCCAGGAATACACGTACCCCACTGGCACAGGGCCTATCGCGTGTAAACTCCCCACGCACCCCAGGAATACACGCACCCTACTCGCACAGGGCATTTCACGTGTGAAACTTCCCGCGAACCCCTGTTATACATGTACCCCGCTCCAATCACATGTGAAACTTCCCGCGCACCCCAGGAATACACTTACCCCACTCGCACAGGGCATTTCACGTGATACTTTCCGCGCACCCCAGGAATACACGTACCCCACTGGCACAGGGCCTATCACGTGTAAACTCCCCACGCACCCCAGGAATACATGTACCCCACTCGCACAGGGCATTTCACGTGTGAAACTTCCCGCGAACCCCTGTTATATACGTTCCCCTCTCCAATCGCGTGTGAAACTTCCCGTGCATCCCAGGAATACACATACCCCACTGGCACAGGGCCTGTCGCGTGTGAAACTTCCCACGTACCCCAGGAATACACGTGCCCCACTCGCACAGGGCATTTCGCGTGTGAAACTTCCCGCGAACCCCTGTTATACACGTACCCGGCTCCAATCGCGTGTGAAACTTCCCGCGCGCCCCAGGAATACACGTACCCCACTCGCACAGGGCATTTCGTGTGTGAAACTTCCCATGCACCCCATGAATACACGTACCCCACTGGCACAGGGCCTATCACATGTGAAACTTCATGCGCACCCCAGGAATACACGTACCCCACTCGCACAGGGCGTTTCGCGTGTGAAACTTCCCGCGAACCCCTGCTACACACGTACCCCGCTCCAATCGCGTGTGACCCTCCCCGTGCCGCGGGGTACATGTATTCGGAGGGGTGCACAGGGAGTTTTACAGTCGTTTTCGTGGTTGGGGGCCTGTACGCCGTGTACGGGATTTGTGCGCTGTGCATGGCGCACGGGGAAGGGCTGGGGGCGTAACTGGCGCTGCTGCAGGGTCGCTGCACCACTCTGCGCCACAGCTGGTTTTGGAAACTAAAATCCATGAATACGCTGTGCGCGGAAATGGATTTTAGCGCACACGGCTGGCGCAGAAATTCACACGTGCACACTGTGCGCCAGCCGCGTGCGCCACTTGTGCGCTGAATTCTATGAATTACCCTCTTAATGTTTGATGTATTTTGATCTCGGTAAATAGCACATTGCATCACTGCGCATTGTAACCGAATGGAATGTTTCATGGTCCATGTTTGAAAGCATGGTTTCTTTTGGTGCTTGAAAGTTCATTCATAGACGAGTAATACGTTACAATTTGTGGTATAACAATCAATTCTGTAATAAAGTGATCGCTGTGTTAATTCGACTACGTTACACAAGTTTTCTTTCTTTATTTAAAACAAGAATTTACAGACAAAGCTGGGTAATACTTGCTTTATTCACATTCATACATTATTATTTGTAATAATTAATAATATTTTTATACAGATCTTACAGACTTTTCAAGAATGCCTTCATGTATCGTCATTGGTTGCCTTTCTGTGAGCCATGTTAAAACTCCGAGCACAGTCCTGCATATATTCCCAAAGGATATTGATTTAATACAAAGATGGATTACAAATTGTGATTTTCCAGTGGACAAGATTGAGTCTTGGGAGACGTGAGGGCCAATCGATTCCACGTCTGCAACCTGCACTATACTGATGATATGTGCGAACAATCAAAGTACACAAAAAAGCATCGGCCCACAATTCTTCGTAAATTGCTTCCAAATGCAATTCCGACTCAATTTCGGCACACGCTTGTTCAGGTGAATGGTGGACGATGAATGTGTTATGTTTGTTGGTATGTAGGACAGTGGTCTGTATAAATATGTGTTCTCAATGATCTCTCAATTAATTTAAAATAGTGTATTGAAAAGGTAACTTCATGAACCGTTTAGAGGTTTCAGTGTTTATTTCCATCAATGTTGTATTACTCAAGTTTCCCTAGTCAACAGAATCACCCACATTTTAAAATGTTTCACTTTAGACTACTTTATCTATCCCCGCTTTCGGGACACTCTAATAAATCAGTGAAATATGACCCTTAGTAAAAACTTCCATAGGGCTTTAAAAGTCGCCTAATGTTTTTGAAATGAGTTGGTTGACATGTCCTTCTTTACGTAGAGCTCACTGATGGAAGCACAGACCCTCACCAGTGACGAAACCACAGACATATCTAGTAACCGAATGGTGAGCCCTACCGACATTCACAAGGTGATATTTTAGAGCATTGGATGTGGCCACATTTCTAATACTAACGTATGTTTTCCATTGTACTCTCTTCTGACAATGGGCCTCATTACAAGGTTGCCAGTCTGGTAACATCGGTAATGGTAATCTTGCTGGTACCATTGTTACCGGACTACGAGTTCTGCTCGAGAGTGCTTTTCTGCCCGCCAGGTATGACCTGGTGGGCATACCGGCACCCGCGAGCAGACCTCGGCGGATGCAACGGCGGATGCAACGGCACCATTCAGAAATGGTGCCTGTGCATCCGGCCTCCCCATTCCAATTGAAGTTTGAATTTGTGAAAGATCTGACATTGACTCTGTTGCCCATGCATACTCATGGAATGGTTCCTGATTTTGTTCCCAGGACACACACAATGCCACAGAATATTGCAAACAAATTGAAATTTGTTGAAAAGTTGACGTCCAGATTTAAATGATATGTAGCTGTCATCAAAATCTGCTGACAATCAAATTTTCCATATGTTTCCCAATGTTTGGAAATTTTACATAAACAATCAAATGGTATTACACTTGCAATTTCAAGGCTAGATAACATATTAAAAAGTATTTATTTACGCCGATATATAAGCAAGTTTACCTTTCCTTTATTTACATTGCTTATCCTCTGTCTAGAAGACACGTGTCCGTGCTTGCTATTGGTACTCTTGTTCACAGGAGAATTGCCCGAGTATTTTGGTGCTGGACTGCCCATTTGGGTGGGAGAAAGACTGATATGCAAATGGATATTTCCCATCTGTGAAAGGTACGCTGAGGCTTGGTGTCTGTCAAACCCTTTGCTAGACGCAAACCCCATGCAAACATGCAATCCATGGCACTTGCGCTGATGGCCTCCCCTTAGTAGACACAATAAGTAAATCCAATCAGGGATATGTTTTTATATGGACAAAATGGAGGTGTGTCCCGTGGACACTGTAAATTTGCTGAAAGGACAATGAAAAGGGGGGAAAAAGCATGTCATCGCAGACATAAAATCTATCCTATTGCTCCAGTTGGCTCCATGGATCAAACTCAAAACCCTCAACATAAACCACAAACCGTTATTGGTCCTGAGACCAGGCAATCTCCTACTTTCCTTCCCTAAACAGTACCCTCATACAACCGTACGCTCCTCTAATTCCTAGTCCATGACAGTCAAATACTTCTCCAATCTGAGAGTGGGTGGCAAGTCTCTCTCCCCTGCAGGGGCCTGTCTTCCCAAAAGGATCCATGCCCCTGTCAGACCTCTGCAGCACCCCCTACAGTTCCACAAACTGCTAAAAACGGTACCCTTCTGCACCGCTTTCTCTTCACCTGTAACGCTTACCTTAGACTCCTCGGGGACACCACGTGATATTATGAAACTTCTCAGGGTGCGCAGTTATCTGTTGTTCACTACCCCTACCGGACTCTCTTTCTATACCACAGAAAACAAATCACAACACAAGAACAATTGGAATGTGTCCTAATGTAGGGAAAATATTGTAGGTCAAAAATCCCAGCAAACAGTATTGCTCAATTACCTTAGTTTATGATTTGGTTAGCTCTCCATCCTGCTTCTGCGCAGGGGTGCATGTTCTGAAGAAGGGCTAGATTAGGCGTGGAAAAAAAAACAAGGGGAGAAGGACAGCCGTATATGGAATGTAGGGTTGAGAAGATGCCTAATGGTGAGGTGAAAAAACATTCAACCTTTTTCAACAAACACAACTGTGACTGGAGAGGTACTAAGGAGAGAACTGAGGCAAGTGAAAGGTAACAAGGTGTGCTAACTCCAATCCTGGAGTAAGGTACCAACACGGTTAAATTGCCACAAAGTCTCAGGGTGAGGTAAGGTTTATTCTCCCGCTCTCCTGTAACTACCTCAAGAGTGCTATTCCTGACTATTCCTGGCCAGAAATAATATTGCTAACGAATTCCTCACAAGAAAAATTCTAATGTGTCAAAACTAAGCGTGCGCAAACATTTAACATTTAAAGCACCTTCATGTCTAGTATTCGTGTACCTAACTATGACAGAAAAAAGGAACGCCTCTGTTCCTCGAAACAGAATCTCCACACTAAACCCACGGGCTCTGTAACACTAATACAATCACTAGGCGGTTAAACATACACTTGCCCTTGAAGAAAATGCAAGCAGAGCACTCGCCATTAGGAACGGATAGTGCGTGGAGAAAACTACTGAGGTAAATGATACTTGCTGTGGATAGGAGACAGAACAGGGATGCGTGTCTCGAAAAACTCCTCACAGGTGAACACCAAAAAGGAATGTGTCTCCCAACAACTCCTCACTGACGAACGCCAACACCTCACAGAGCTCACAAAAAAGTAGTTGCGGAAATGGCACGGGAAAACAAATGACCATGGCACTATAGAGGGGGAGAGACAAGAAAGTTAACAGGAAGAACGTGAGGGGGTATCTATAATTACAAGGGAACTGACAAATTCTTGTCAGAGGGATGAACCGCGGTAAGCGTCCGCTGAAGACGCGAAGCGCCGTTGAACAAAGGGGAGGGGCTTAAGTACTCCAGAGTGACAGAAAACTAGACCGCTTGCCCAATCTAGGGGTTGCAACACCAGGCGGCCATGTTGGTTGATGAGGAAGCGTCCTTGTAGCATAGCCCAAGGCCTACCTATCCTTAAACCAGGAATTGTAAGCGGCCACCCAGGAAATTTTGGAAATTCTTTTGAGGGGAAACCCAGTGGTCATGACAGTACTCCCCCCCAAAACCCCTCCTAAACTGAAATTTCCCTTCCCTGGTTTGGACGGGTGGTTGCGGTGAAAGATTCTGAGTAACCTAGGGGCATGAACATTCTCGCAAGGTTCCCAAGTTCTGTCTTGAGGGCCGTAACCCTTCCAATCCACTAAGTAGAATAGCTTATTACGCACAATCTTGGAATCTAAGATGGCCTTGACTTCATATTCTAGCTGGTCATTTTCCACAACCACAGGGGCTGGTGCTTCGGAAATTCGTGTATTTGGATAGACAGGTTTTAAAAGAGATACGTGAAATACCGAATGGATTTTCATGGTTTTTGGAAGGGTTAGCTTCATGGCCACTGGATTGATGACTTTTTCGATGGCAAAAGGTCCCAGGAAGCGTGGAAGGAATTTTCTAGATCCTTTCAAGGTCAGATTTCGAGTGGCTAACCATACCAAATTTCCCACCTTATACTCTGGTGCAACACATCTTTTGTCATCAGCAAATTTCTTCTGGGATTCTTTAGTTACAGATAATTGTTCTCGAGCTTGAGCTATGGCAGTTGTGATTTTTTCATGCAGAGATTTTACTGCTGGCATTTCCAGCGGTTCAGGTGGATCGTAAGCTGAGGTACATGGATGTCGACCATGCAAGGTGTAAAAAGGACTCAAACCAGTGGAGGAATGGACAGAATTGTTATATGCATATTCTGTTATCCACAAAACGTTTAGCCAGGTGTCTTCTAGTTGGTGTAACATACATCTAAGGTACTGTTCCAAAGTTTGATTGGTTCACTCGGTTTGACCGTCAGTTTGGGGATGATGACTGGTGTACAGACGTACATCTATTGTAGCCAACTCGCAACATTTTCTCCAAAACTTAGAGACAAATTGGCTTCCTCGATCAGAAATTATCACCGTAGGAAAACCATGCAACTTCACAATATTCTCCAAAAAGGTTTTTGCCAGCACTGAGGCTGACGGCAATCCTTTCAATGCGATAAAATGTGCCATCTTGGAGAACAAGTCCACCACCACCAAGATTGTGTCAAACCCTTCACAAGGAGGCAAATCTGTGATGAAGTCCATGGAGATGGTGTGCCAGGGGGTTGGTGGCACATTCAAAGGAAGAAGCAAGCCAGCAGGTTTCTTTTTTTGATTTTTGTTTTGAGCGCAGTTACCACAAGTTTTCAAATGTTGAATGATATGCTGTCATGATCTCTGCTTCCAAAGGGTCAGCACTTACCCAACTCCCTTGGAAGCAGACCCATAACCCCGGTTCCGGGTGCCGGCCAGTCCCAATTGGGACCTTTTGGACCCTGTCCTGGCGCCAGTGGCACCAGGCTCATAAATATGCCCAGTCCCAGCGCTGGAAGCGCCGGGCTCATAATGCTTGGGTGGACTTACCTGCAGCAGACCATGCTGCTTACTTACCTGCCAGTTGAGCCCCTGATCCTCTTCTGTTTGGGACTACTTTTCCTGTTGGGCGGGGCAGGAGCCACTCCCTAGGTTCAGAACACTGGAACTCTTCCTCCAACGCAGGAACTCTTTTCTTACCTAGGCGAGGCCGTGGAAGGAGACAACTAAGCACTACAGGAGGCTATTTAAACCACACCCGATGGATGAATCTTGCTTTGCGCTATTCTGCATTCTCTGCAGCAGAACGCTCACCGTGTCTTCTGATCCTGTGCCTAAGGGAACAAAGGCTTACCATCCTGGAATCCAGTTTTCAGCAGCACCTTTAAAGACAAAGAAAGAACAGGTTAGCACTACGGTCTTCAGTGGCAGCGCATCTCTTACCTGGTCCAGCGGCTGTTACCAACGCCTCGCGCTGCATACCTGCATCTGAAAGACAAAGGCTTACCGACTCTTCGCACGCTCCGGAGGTCTTTGCGCTGCATTCCCGCATCTGAAAGACAAAAGAAGGTGCGTTTAGAGACATTGGGCAATTTTACTACTCACGTGCCATCACTCCTTTCCACTCCGAAATCAGCAGGTATCCCAGCACCCTTCAGCTTCTCTAAAGCTCCGAACTTGTACCTGCAAGGTAAAAGAGACAGTTAGTGCGCATCGTGAAGCAGGCAACAAGCGCTCACTTACATGCTTCCAAGCGCTTCTATTCCTCACGCGGGTTCGATCCTCAACTCTCTTCAGCCCGCCATCCGCCATCGCCGGAACCCTGCAAAACAAGAGGTATCATTACAAAAGAACTTTACATAAGTCAATACTCACGTGCTCCTCGGCACCGCTCCACAGCAGCTACGCCTTACGCACTTAAAGACTTTTAAGACATTTGAAGTGCCCAGAACTTACCGTTCGTGCAGTAAACGACGGACAGCAGTCCTCTGAGGTCAAGAGGCCTGCACCCTTATCCAGTGAAGAAACTGGTTACGGCACCCTGCCCCCGAGGCAGATGGAGAGCTCGGCGTTCACCTACCTAAGGTGAGATCGTTAACCTTTGGGGTCCTACAGGAGAAGAGAAAGGGAAGAGGAGAGAGGCACCCAATAACCCCAGTTCATTAATCCCATATTTTCTATCTGCAGACATCTTACTCTCCGAGTCAGACACACAGTGCACAGAGGTCCAGCCGAGGAACCAACCGTGTGTTACACATCACCTTTGAAGACACGGCATTCACCCAGGCAAGACCGGCGCCTCTGCAGGAATCAGGTGACCGCAAAACTCCCCCCCAGGCGCTATGGAAACCTCGGATACCGACCAGCTAGCCCAGTTACTTGGGGAACTAAGAGCAGAAGTGCATGCAGCCCGCCAGGAAACGAATGCTCTAAGAAGGGAACTGATTATTTCCAAGGAGCGAACAGATGATCTTGCTAGACAATTGCTACAGTCACAAGCCGGACAAACTCAGTTGCCCGCATCAGGGGCAAATCATCCTTCAACATCCCCTACGAACCCAGTGCAGATCAACCTACCCGGGAATGTGCCTCTAGCTCCGCCCGAACGATTTCCTGGTGACCCAAAGAGGTTTGCAGTATTCATTAATCAGTGCCGCTTGCACTTCTTATGCCGGCCAGCAGCCTTCCCAACAGATCAAGCTAAGGTAGCTTTCGTGCTTTCTTACCTCAGTGGCAGTGCGGCAGATTGGTCGATCCCTCTAGTTAATCAGGATGATCCGGTTCTCCATGATTTTCAAGCTTTTCAGCTCAGCATGGAAAAACTGTTCGCAAGACATTCACTGGGGCAGGCCTTGGACAATGAGCTCCTTTCATTACGACAGGGTAATCAAGACCTTTTGGCTTATATTGCGTCTTTCAACAGACTGATAGTGGAAACCCAATGGCCTGAGGACAAAAGGATTACGCTGTTTTATAGAGGTCTACGTGGAGAGCTCAAAGATGTGTTAGCCCAAGTGGTGAATCCCCCGCAAGACTGCTCGGACCATATTGACTTAGTCGTTCAAATAGACCACAGACTACAGAACAGGAAGGCCGATCGTTCCAAGTTTGATGCTCGAGTGTTTTCCAAACCACCAACTCCTATCAAAGGAGCAGACTCCGGGGAACCCATGCAAATAGGGGGCCTGAAAGGACCACTAACCCAAAAGGAGCGGGAAAGGAGAAAACAGCTGCAATTATGCCTCTATTGCGGAAACTCGGGGCACTTTCTTCGAGACTGTCCGGTGAAACTAGCCAAGAAGGCAGTAGGAGCTGCAGTTACCAGGGTCACAAACTCTGAGCAGGGAAACGACCTCGCCCGACAAGAATAGAGGTCCTCTTGCCGAGCGTTAAAACCAGTTCCGTGACCTCGCATTTCGTGATACCTATGGTCCTCATTAGCCCTGAACGTCCGGATCGATTATATGCGATTGAAGCTTACGTCGACAGCGGTGCCATCGGCAATTATGTGGATCATGAAATGGTATTGAGGATGAATCTAACTCTTTGTCCAAAGGCTGTAAAGGACGTCATTACTACGGTAGATGGTACGGAGATAGCTTCCGGACCAGTAACGCATACCACCCAAGAAGTGACGTTAGTAAGTCAAGATGGACACTATGAGAAGATCGTGTTCGATGTGATCAAGACCCCTCAGTTCCAGATTATTCTAGGAATTCCTTGGTTAGAGAAGCACAATCCTCAGATCGATTGGCGAGCAAGAACGGTTCAGTTTCCAGAATGTGTCTCCATTTGTTACCCTCGATCTGATGTTGCACTGGCAGCAATTTCTTCGGAGGTTCCCCAGTTACCTCCCGAATACCTAGAATTCCAAGATGTCTTCCGGAAGGATCAAGCTAACTCTCTACCTCCTCATAGGTCTTATGACTGTCAGATAGTCCTGATACCTGGATCTACCCCTCCTTGTAGTAGAATTTATGCCCTCACCGAGCCTGAGAATCTTCACCTCCGACAATACCTGGATCAATACCTAGCGAATGGGTTTATCCGTCCTTCCAAGTCCCCTGCTTCCTCAGCTTTGTTCTTCGTTCCAAAAAAAGAAGGGGACCTTAGAACTTGTATAGATTATCGCGCCCTGAACCAGATCACCGTTAAGAATAGATATCCGTTACCTTTGATCCCTGAACTCCTGGACCAAGTCAGAAAAGCATGCATATATACAAAGCTGTATCTCAGAGGAGCCTACCACTTGGTACGAGTAAAAGAGGGCGATGAATGGAAGACGGCCTTCCGCACCAAGTATGGGCTATTTGAATATCAGGTCATGCCCTTCGGACTTTGCAATGCCCCGGCCGCCTTTCAATATTTTATGAACGACGTCCTCAGAGAGCTCATAGATGTGTGTGTCGTTGTCTATATTGACGACATCCTCGTTTATTCTTCATTGGAAACTGAACATCGGAAACACGTGAAAATGGTCCTCGAGAGGTTGCGTCAACACAAACTTTTCGCTAAGTTGGAAAAATGTGTTTTCAACGTGACTGAAGTTGAATTCTTGGGATTCATATTATCACCTAGCGGAGTGCGTATGGATTCAAAGAAGGTCAATGCAATTCTCAAGTGGCCTTCGCCATCCTCCGTAAAAGGTGTTCAAAGCATGTTAGGCTTCGCTAACTTTTACCGAAGGTTTATCCCTGAATTCTCTCGAATAGTCCAGCCCATCACCACCCTGTTAAAGAAAAACAAATGTTTTGAATGGTCTACCGAGGCGGAACAAGCTTTCCAGAATTTGAAGACTAAATTTATCTCTGCACCGATCTTAAGACATCCTCGCCCAGAACTCCCCTACATTGTTGAAACTGATGCTTCGAGTCTTGCCATGGGAGCAGTTTTATCACAAAAGGACCCAGTAACCAATCAGTTGCATCCCGTGGCATTTTGGTCCCGCAAATTCTCGCCTCCTGAAATCAATTACACTATTACTGATAAGGAACTTCTGGCTATCAAGTCCGCCTTTAAGGCTTGGCGGCATTATCTTCTGGGGGCCCAACACACCGTTACTGTGATCACAGATCACCGTAACCTGCAATATTTGAAAACCGCGAAAGCTCAATCCTCTAGGCAACTCCGTTGGGCACTATTCTTTGCCGAGTTTGACTTCATAATTACCTACCGACCTGGTACGAAAAACGGTAAAGCTGACGCCCTTTCTCGGATGGGAGTGGAGGAACACTTGATCAATCCTAAACCTGTACCTATCATTCCCGAACAAAGAATTCTGGGTGTAATCGCCACACAATCCATTGAAGAAGTTAAGGATAAGGCCAGGCAACTGGTAACTCCAGCAGACATACAGAATTGGCATCTGCAGGGAAAGGACTTTACGGTGAAGGACAATCTATTGTATTTCCAAGGACGGTTATACCTGCCCAGCACAGATTTACAGAAAAAGGTAATCTCCTGTTATCACGATTCTTTAATGGAAGGACATCCCGGTATGGCCAAAACCTCGGAAAAGATCAAGCGCTACTTCTGGTGGCCGTCTTGGAGAAAAGATATCAGAGACTTTATAATGTCCTGTGGAGTATGCGCCCAAAACAAGAGTCAAAAGGAAAAACCAGCCGGCCTCTTACGCCCTATTGACATCCCACCTCGCCCTTGGCATACGCTTTCTATGGACTTCATCACCGATCTACCTCCATGCTCCGGATACAATACGATCTTAGTAATCGTGGACCTATTCTCCAAGATGGCGCACTTCATTCCACTCAAAGGCTTACCATCAGCAGCAACTCTGGGCCGAGAATTTCTCGAAAACATCGTCCGGCTGCACGGTTTTCCTTCGGTTCTAATTTCGGATCGAGGAAGTCAATTTATTTCTCATTTTTGGCGAAGTTGCTGTCAGTCGGCTCAAATTGATGTGAGACTTTCGACCAGCCACCACCCCCAAACCGACGGACAAACCGAGAGGACCAATCAAACTCTGGAACAGTATTGACGCTGCATGCTGCAACAAACTGAAACAACTTGGAAAGATATCCTTTGGATAGCCGAATATGCCTACAATAACTCTGTCCACTCGGGAACCGGGAAGACCCCGTTCTTTCTTTTATACGGTAGTCACCCTCGAACCTCGGATTTGGATCCACTCCAAGATCTTGGAACACCAGCAGTAGACCACCTGCATTCTACTATCACCCAAGCCTTTAAGGAAGCCGTTTCTCACCTTCAAAGGGCTAAAGAACAATACAAGAAAGGAGCAGACCAACATCGGAAGGAAGCCCCCCAATATCAAGTAGGAGATCAAGTCTGGTTATCCACCAAATATCTACCTCTAAAAGGACCACGCACATTCAACCCAAGATACCTTGGTCCCTATTCAATCACTACCATAGTAAATCCGGTAGCGGTCAAGTTGGACTTGCCCCCTCACATGAAGATACACCCGGTCTTCCACGTCTCTCTACTAAAACCCGTGCAACCTAAAACCCGACTAACTAAATCTCCAAAATCTATCCTAGTTGATGGAGAACTCGAGTTTGAAGTCAAAAGTATCCTGGATTCTAAGATCTCCAAATCTAAACTATTTTACCTGATTGACTGGAAAGGTTACGGCCCCCAGGAAAGGTCCTGGGAACCTGCAGAATATGTCCACGCGCCTCGTCTAATCAAAAGATTTCATCGAACATTTCCCAACAAGCCCAAACCCCCGGAGAAGCCCGGTTTGGGAGGGGCCTTGAGGGGGGGTGCTGTCATGATCTCTGCTTCCAAAGGGTCAGGACTTACCCAACTCCCTTGGAAGCAGACCCATAACCCCGGTTCCGGGTGCCGGCCAGTCCCAATTGGGACCTTTTGGACCCTGTCCTGGCGCCAGTGGCACCAGGCTCATAAATATGCCCAGTCCCAGCGCTGGAAGCGCCGGGCTCATAATGCTTGGGTGGACTTACCTGCAGCAGACCATGCTGCTTACTTACCTGCCAGTTGAGCCCCTGATCCTCTTCTGTTTGGGACTACTTTTCCTGTTGGGCGGGGCAGGAGCCACTCCCTAGGTTCAGAACACTGGAACTCTTCTGGAAAGCAGGAACTCTTTTCTTACCTAGGCGAGGCCGTGGAAGGAGACACCTAAGCACTACAGGAGGCTATTTAAACCACACCCGATGGATGAATCTTGCTTTGCGTTATTCTGCATTCTCTGCAGCAGAACGCTCACCGTGTCTTCTGATCCTGTGCCTAAGGGAACAAAGGCTTACCATCCTGGAATCCAGTTTTCAGCAGCACCTTTAAAGACAAAGAAAGAACAGGTTAGCACTACGGTCTTCAGTGGCAGCGCATCTCTTACCTGGTCCAGCGGCTGTTACCAATGCCTCGCGCTGCATACCTGCATCTGAAAGACAAAGGCTTACCGACTCTTCGCACGCTCCGGAGGTCTTCGCGCTGCATTCTCGCATCTGAAAGACAAAAGAAGGTGCGTTTAGAGACATTGCGCAACTTTACTACTCACGTGCCATCACTCCTTTCCACTCCGAAATCAGCGGGTATCCCAGCACCCTTCAGCTTCTCTAAAGCTCCGAACTTGTACCTGCAAGGTAAAAGAGACAGTTAGTGCGCATCGTGAAGCAGGCAACAAGCGCTCACTTACATGCTTCCAAGCGCTTCTATTCCTCACGCGGGTTCGATCCTCAACTCTCTTCAGCCCGCCATCCGCCATCGCCGGAACCCTGCAAAACAAGAGGTATCATTACAAAAGAACTTTACATAAGTCAATACTCACGTGCTCCTCGGCACCGCTCCACAGCAGCTACGCCTTACGCACTTAAAGACTTTTAAGACATTTGAAGTGCCCAGAACTTACCGTTCGTGCAGTAAACGACGGACAGCAGTCCTCTGAGGTCAAGAGGCCTGCACCCTTATCCAGTGAAGAAACTGGTTACGGCACCCTGCCCCCGAGGCAGATGGAGAGCTCGGCGTTCACCTACCTAAGGTGAGATCGTTAACCTTTGGGGTCCTACAGGAGAAGAGAAAGGGAAGAGGAGAGAGGCCCCCAATAACCCCAGTTCATTAATCCCATATTTTCTATCTGCAGACATCTTACTCTCCGAGTCAGACACACAGTGCACAGAGGTCCAGCCCGAGGAACCAACCGTGTGTTACACATCACCTTTGAAGACACGGCATTCACCCAGGCAAGACCGGCGCCTCTGCGGGAATCAGGTGAGCGTTACATATCCTTTCTCCAAGTAGGCCACCAATATGACATCTTAACTTTCTCCATGGTCTTTGTGATTCCAGGGTGACCTTCCAAAAGAGCATCATGATAGTTAGTGACCACTTTTTCTTGTAATTGGGGCGTGGTCAAGTACAACTGCTCCTGATAAAAGGGAAGGCCCTGCTGCACTGTAAAACCTTCTCCTCTGGATTCCCAGTTCAACAAATCGTTCTGTGTAAGGTGGGTTCGAATCTCATTTCTTAATTCTTCAAAGGCAGAGTCTGTTGTGTTCATTACTCCTAGGATCTTCTCTCCAGAACTTATCTCCACAGGATTCACCGGTACATAGGCTTGTTCCCCATTACCAATACGAGATAAGGCATCAGCCTTTCCATTTCGCACTCCTGGTCTGAAGGTAATAACAAAGTCATATTCAGCGAGAAAGAGAGCCCATCGTAACTGTCTTGAAGATTGGGCCTTCGCTGAGCGTAAGTATTGCAAGTTCCGATGGTCGGTGAAGATGGTCACAGTGTGTCGTGCGCCCAGCAGGTGATGCCTCCATTCCTTCAAGGCACAAATTATAGCCAAAAACTCCTTATCCGTAATGGTGTAATTCAATTCTGCAGCAGAGAACTTCTTTGACCAAAAGGCTACTGAGTGCAATTCTTGGGTGCCAGGATCACGCTGAGACAACACGATTCCCATAGCTACATTTGAAGCATCAGTCTCAACTACAAATGGAAGATCGGGTCTCGGATGTTGGAGAAAAGGTGCAGCAGTAAATTGCTCCTTTAGTTTCTTAAATGCCTCATCCGCTTCATTGGTCCATTCGAATTTCCTGTTTTTTCTAAGTAGTGAGGTGATAGGATGAACTAGGCGAGAGAAATCAGAAACAAATCGCCTATAGAAATTTTCAAATCCCAGAAAACTCTGGATTCCTTTGACAGAAGTTGGAGCGGGCCAAGAAAGGATGGCATCAACATTTCTGTTATCCATCTTGATTCCACTGGAAGATAGAATGAACCCCAAGAATTCAATTTCGGGGACATGAAAATGATACTTCTCCAATTTCACATACAGAGAATTTTCTTTGAGCCTTTGAAGCACCTGTGAAGTCACATGCTTAACATGGTCCGCCAGGTTTGCAGAGAAAATTAGAATGTCATCCACATAGACCACCACACAGATGTCCAGTAGTTCTCTAAGGATATCATTCATAAAGGACTGAAAAGCAGCTGTAGCATTGCAAAGCCCGAAGGCCATGACTTGGTATTCGAAGAGCCCGAATCGCGTTCGAAAAGCGGTTTTCCACTCCTCACCTTTCTTAATGCGAATGAGATGATAGGCACCTCTAAGATCAAGCTTGGTGAATATTCGTGAATGCTTCACCTGATCCAGCAAAGTCGAAATAAGGGGGAGAGGATAGCGGTTCTTCACGGTGATTTGATTCAGTGCTCTGTAATCTATGCAGGTCCGCAAATCGCCTTCCTTCTTGGGCACAAAAAAAAGAGGAGATGCCACCGGTGACTTGGACGGTCTGATAAACCCATTGGCCAGGTATTGATCCAGATAAGACTTCAGATGGATATTTTCTTTTTCAGTGAGGGCATAAATTCTGCTGCAAGGAAGCTGAGCCCCTGGAATGAGATCGATTTGACAGTCATAAGGAATGTGTGGGGGCAATATCTCCGCCTGTTGTTCTTCTTGAAAAATATCCTGGAATGTTTTATACTCTTCTGGTAATGAACCTCTGAGACCTAAGGTAGTGTTGCTAGTTATCTCAGGCTGCTTGACATTTTCTGAACCTTCTGCAGAAAAACACATACTCTGGCATTTGGAGTTAAACGTTAATGTCCGGGAACACCAATCGATCAAGGGGTTATGCTTTTCCAACCATGGTATCCCCAAGATGATCTGGAATTGAGGAGCTTGAATCAGGTCAAAAGAGATCCTCTCCCTGTGTCCTTCCTGGCAAAGCATCATAAGGGGGTCAGTGCACTGGGTTACGGGACCTGACACCAAAGGTGTGCCATCCACCCCGGAAACATTTTCAGCTTCTAACTTATTCCTCAAAGAGAATCCCAATTTACTAGCCAGATGTTGATCCATGTAGTTGCCAATGGCCCCACAATCTATGTATGCAACTAGTGCATGCCTCTCAGTGGGGTTCTTCTGGTAAAAAAGGACTATAGGACACACAAAGTGGGAGGTCGCTGCAACCTTTTCCATGCTCGACAAGCGGACCTCTAGACTTGTCGGGCACTGGAGTTTTCCGCCGTCTGTTCTTTTTTATCCGGATTAATTCCTCCTAAAGGCTTCCGTGAAGGTTTTACTGGACAATCATTTAAAAAGTGACCAGCCTTGCCACAATACAAACACAACTGCAGTTGTCATCTCTTCTCTCTCTCTGCTTGGGATATAGGGCCGCAAATTCCTCCCAACTGCATGGGTTCATTGTGAACATCTAATCCTGAGTTCGACACTGGTTCCCTTGAACGGACTACAAAGGGTCGATTGTCCTGACGAGCTCGATCCGTTCTCCTATCCTGAAGATGGTGATCCAACTGGATTGTCAGATCTATGAATTCTGTGATACATTCAGGCAGATTGACAACTTGAGCAAGAACATCCTTCAGCTCATTGCGCAGACCATGATAAAACAACGTCACTCGCTTTTCTGTAGGCCAATTAGTTTCTGCCACTAATCGATTAAAAGTGGCTACATATGCAAGCAGCTCCTGATTGCCCTGCTTGAGTCACAGTAACTCATTGTCCAATGCCTGGCCTTGTGAATGACGAGCAAACAGTTTCTCTAACTCTCGTTGGAATTCTGAAAAGTTCTGTAACACGGGATCATCCCGATTAACCAGGGGAATGGACCAATCAGCTGCATATCCACCTAAATAAGACAACACAAAGGCAACCTTTGATTGATCGGTGGAGAACACGCCAGGTCTGCACAAAAAATGTAGTCTACACTGATTTAAAAACAATGCAAACTTTTTTGGGTCCCCCGTGAATCGTTCGGGAGGAGCAAAGGGAATATTTCCTGGAATCACCACTTGGACTGGAACTGGGGGCGATGTTGATGAGGAAGCTTGGGCGTTACTTTGGGGAAGGGGAACCTGTCCCGTCTGATTCTGTATGAATTGGCGAGCCAATTCTTCTGTTCGTTCCCTATTGATTCCCAGTTCCCTTCTAAGAGCACCGGTTTTGGTCCGGGCTGCATGGACTTCAGCTCTAAGTTTTCCCAGAAGTTGAGCTAACTGGTCTACCTCAGAAGTTCCCATGATGCCCAGGCGGAGTATCTTTTATGGCGGGCTTCGCGTTCTGTAACGCTTACCTTAGACTCCTCGGGGACACCACGTGATATTATGAAACTTCCCAGGGTGCACAGTTATCTGTTGTTCACTACCCCTACCGGACTCTCTTTCTATACCACAGAAAACAAATCACAACACAAGAACAATTGGAATGTGTCCTAATGTAGGGAAAATATTGTAGGTCAAAAATCCCAGCAAACAGTATTGCTCAATTACCTTAGTTTATGATTTGGTTAGCTCTCCATCCTGCTTCTGTGCAGGGGTGCATGTTCTGAAGAAGGGCTAGATTAGGCGTGGAAAAAAAAACAAGGGGAGAAGGACAGCCCTATATGGAATGTAGGGTGTTGAGAAGATGCCTAATGGTGAGGTGAAAAAACATTCAACCTTTTCCAACAAACACAACTGTGACTGGAGAGGTACTAAGGAGAGAACTGAGGCAAGTGAAAGGTAACAAGGTGTGCTAACTCCAATCCTGGAGTAAGGTACCAACACAGTTAAATTGACATAAAGTCTGAGGGTGAGGTAAGGTTTATTCTCCCGCTCTCCTGTAACTACCTCAAGAGTGCTATTCCTGACTATTCCTGGCCAGAAATAATATTGCTAACGAATTCCTCACAAGGAAAACTCTAATGCGTCAAAACTAAACGTGCGCAAACATTTAACATTTAAAGCACCTTCATGTCTAGTATTCAAGTACCTAATTATGACAGAAAAAAGGAACGCCTCTGTTCCTCGAAACAGAATCTCCACACTAAACCCACGGGCTCTGTAACACTAATACAATCACTAGGTGGTTAAACATACACTTGCCCTTGAAGAAAATGCAAGCAGAGCACTCGCCATTAGGAACGGATAGTGAGTGGAGAAAACTACTGAGGTAAATGATACTTGCTGTGGATAAGAGACAGAACAGGGATGTGTGTCTCGAACAACTCCTCACAGGTGAATGCCAAAAAGGAATGCGTCTCCCGACAACTCCTCACTGACAAACGCCAACACCTCACAGAGCTCACAAAAAAGTAGTTGCGGAAATGGCACGGGAAAACAAATGACCATGGCACTATAGAGGGGGAGAGACAGGAAAGTTAACGGGAAGGACGTGAGGGGGTATCTATAATTACAAGGGAACTGAGGAATTCTTGTCAGAGGGATGAACCGCGGTAAGCATCCGCTGAACACAGCTGAAGATGCGAAGCGCCGTTGAACAAAGGGAAGGGGCTTAAGTACTCCAGAGTGACAGAAAACTAGACCGCTTGCCCAATCTAGGGGTTGCAACACCAGGCGGCCATGTTGGTTGATGAGGAAGCGCCCTTGTAGCATTGCCCAAGGCCTACCTATCCTTAGACCAGGAATTGTAAGCGGCCACCCAGGAAATTTTGGAAATTCTTTTGAGGGGAAACCCAGTGGTCATGACATCACCAGAAATGACTCAACTGCCGCAGTTACTGCTGTTCTGATCCTCATGATTCCGGTTTTGTACGATCAGACCGAAAACAAAGGTCCAACCATACAAAACGACTGAAAAATGCTACCACTAAAGGTTCGAAAACAAAAAGTTTGAACCTTTGGTGGTAGCATTGCAGGTAAGTAAAAAAAAAAATAATAATCTGCGGGGGATGTGGGGGTGTCCCCCGCAACATCCCGCCACTATACTGTGTGGCATAGTGAGCTGGGTGTTGCACCTGCAAAAAAAACAAAAAGAAAATGGGGGATGCAGCGGTATGCCTGCAACACCCCGCTCCCTCTACTTTACAGTATAGTGATCGGGGGTTGCGGGGGAAACCCCTGCAGCCCCCGTAGTCTGTCAGTGTGTTCGCATGAGAAAGGTGCAAACTTTTGGTAGTCACTTAGAATCCATGATTCCCACAGGTTGCCTGGTCCATCCTCTGAATCAATACTACTCAAACCTACCAGCGACCATGACTAAACTGACAAAGTTGGGTCCGGAATGTGCCGAGGGTCGGTGAGTACTTGCATATCTTGCCGGTTTCCGCCCGGGCTCAACCGATCCCTTTTACGCGTGAATATCCCATGAAGGTATTTGATCTTGGCTGGGTTAGCCTGCACTCCCCAGCTATTCTAACCTTTTGAAAATTGTTCTGTCGCCAAGGGCACATCCTACTCAAATAGTGGGAACCAATTATTCATCGCCAGCCTCCCTAAGAAGACCTGATTTTTGCTACAGTTGCGCAATTGTGTGCTTTTTTACTCACAACTGTTCTGACTCACCACTTCTTAGGGCTGGACTCGAAAGTTAGGAATAACTACAAAGAATTGTCTAAAGCTACTAGTGTGTTAACCAACCCTTCTCTTTACAGGTGTGGCTGTGGTTTCCTCGTTGGTTGCATTAGGAAGCGTTTTTGTATATAAGCTGTATAGTAGAATATTTTGTGTGGTAACTGATTGTGCATAACTAAAGTTTACTTGCGTCTTTTGGTCCGGTTGACAATAAATGTATAGATATCTTTCATATACACTTGTTTAGCAGAATCATTTGTGGTTCGCTGTTGTGCGTGCTCATTGTGGCCTTCCGATCAATCTCATCCCTCCTGAGACTTAGTGCCTCATTACGACCCTGGCGGAAGACCATGGTGCTATTAGCTCCATGGTCCATGCCGGTAAATTACCGACTCCGCCATGGAGAAAGGGGGAATTACCACCCCATTACAAGGTTGGCGGGGCGGTAATTCCCCCTTCCTCCATGGCCCTTCCCCATTCCCATTTTTGCCCCATAGGGCTCAATGGGAATGGGGAAGGCGCTAAGTATGGTGCCGCAAATTGCGGCACCGTAATTAGCACCAAGGTCCCTTTGCGGGTCCCTACTTTAACGGCTGGTCTACACCAGCCGTTAAGGTCTGGTCCCGCAAAGGGACCTCGTAATTAGGCGCTAATAGGTTAACGGCGCTGCAGCCTTTTACAGCGCTGTTAACCCATTAGCGCCTGGGTCGTAATGAGGCTGTTAGTCTTGACTGCCTGCCAAGCTACCTAGATTGTCATGAAAGTTCACCTGTTTCACTAAACCAAGGGTGGCCTCCTAAACTTCTGCCCATCAGGTCAGATTTTAGAAATCCATCTTAACACCCTCCTCCAGCACTTGTACACCCAAAGGCTCCTCCTTCCATCCCCTAGCACTAGCACAGACAATTGGCACAAGGGCTAATAGGAGCATAAATGTAACTTAACCATTTCAGAATATATTTTCACAAACCTGCATTCCCGTTTTGGCTTGTGGCGCTTTGAAATAGAATTTTGCTGTAAAATGCGCAGTATAAATGTACACCTTGTGCGTCGTGTGGCAACTTGAAATGATAATGAACACACTGGAGACTTATGTTGTATGACCACGCAATGTCACCCTGACTCGCATGATGGTAGAGAGGGCTGCTTTAGATGCACAAGGGAGCATGAAAGGACATGCATGAATTATCGTAAGAGCGGTAATTACTCAACAAAAAAAGGGGTCAGTCTTTTGGACAGTAATAGCGCCATCCTTTTTGTTATATATATATGAAAGTAGATTTGTAGAATGAGAAGGTGCTGCAACCTTAGGACTTGCTCAGAGGCTGACCTGAGCTATGCTGATATTCAAACAAAAGAAAGTATTGTCCCTAGGTTGCACTCCTCCTGAAATGAAAACAATTAAAATTTACAAGACTCCTCCATGCTAACTAGTTACGCGACCCCAGCGAGGACTGGTAACAATAATTATACAACAAGGATAATTAGTGACATCACCAACTATATCATCAAGGATACTACCAAAGGAGTTAAAAAAAACACCTCAACAATAAAGGTAGAACTGGTTTATTTGAAGCAATATCTTCGGGAAAATCATCATTTAGCATTCAACAACATAACCATTGGATAAAAAGAGCGAAATGGTAGACAAATTCTGTCAAGAGAACAAAAATTAACAATCTAATAGAAGGACACCATTGATACTTAAAAATGGTATTGTCAAAAACAGCATTTCATCCATTACATGGAAACTATTATCCTTAAAACTGGGTAACCATCAAATCAATGGCAGCCAGTTTCTTTGCACCAAGATTGGACTCTTAACAAAAAGTCAAGTTTGTGTTGATATAATTTTTTTCTCCTGCTTTTTCAAGGAATACCATTAAAAAACATTTGAAAAATTGTAAATTTGAATTGTTTTCATTTCAGGAGGAGCCAACCTAGGGACAATACTTTCTTTTGTTTGTATAGTAAGAGCCGTGCAATATATGCCAGAAGTGTAAGTAGCAAACAAATGATTCAAGAGCGAAACATGGACATAGTAATGATGGGCGGTTGGTATATTGGCACACTAGCAGTAGGGGTATGCTTTGTGCAATGAAACAGTGCCAGACGAGGAGAGGTGGGGTATCGATTTAATTTTCTTACAGAGATGATATATCCCCAGAGGTAACAGTAACACATAATTTTCTGGATTGTTCTTACATTCCTGTCGCGAAACATATTTTACATAGCTTTTTGTAACTGTCCTTGGTTTTCTGAACCACTTGCCCGAAGCAGCATCGTGTCCAGTTTTTTTTTTTTTTTTTTTTTGTGGCATTCTTTAAAAAAATGTAAAACCGTCTCTGGCTTCAATCACAGAAAACAGGCTCCTATTTTTATTTGGCCTTGAGCGAAAGTCAGCAACTGTTCAAAGGACAAAATGTAAAATACCTACAAAAAATGATAACATTTACTGTATTGAAGTGGACATATGAACATTTTGTTTCCATTTCTGCGATCTGTTCTTCGGAGTGGTTACTCAGCGTGACAACGAGAGAATTGAACTTCCTGAAATTATGTAAGCTCAACTACACATAATATTTGTGCGTTTAAAAACCGCATGTATGCTGTATTCATAATGACTAATTCAGAGAAGTGGGAATGTGCAATTTGACCAAAAGAATTGACACAGTACGTTATGTTGAATGATATTTATACCACACACAATAAAAAAGCGAGTGTGTAACGCACAGTTTGTTTACCTGTCTAGTAATGATAGTGATTTGTGTATAGTTTAAAGAGGAATTAATAGAGGTATGATTTTTTTTATGTATTGCTTACTGGCCTTGCACACCAATATATTCTGTGCAGAGTTATGAGTTGTTAGATGGACCTTATTGTGGTGATTATTCTGTGAAGACCTGCAACCACAACCTGTATGCAGGCTAATGATATCTACACCGCTTCATCCTGTGGGATATCCTGGTGTGCTGTCACCGTTGCATCCTTGTGCACCATAAAGTTGGAGTTGGGGAGGGTGGGGGGATGAACCTTTTCCGTGGGCACTTGGTTCTCTTTTCCAACACTAATCTTACCACGTATATTAAAATGTCATCAGTATGTGGTTCAACTTAAAACTTGACTATCTCTGTCCTTATTTTCTTTTAGAGCCCGCTATGTGAAGCGGGTGCATCTGGTTCTCTAACCCATTGTGTGCTCTACCTGCATCACAGCGCTAACCTTTCATGCATGTCATGGTCTCAACTATTCCCCCATGTTGTCATGCCTGTGTTCATTCTGTGTGGTTTGTGTTTATGATTAGGTTTCATCTGGCTCTGAATTATATGGTAACTTGTATTTCATTACAGAACATCTACTGAAATATATTCTGTTAACTAAACATCTGTATTGTACCGTTCTGCACATGTCACAGTTTCCAGCTACCGTCAGATGGATTCTTCAATCAACATTGGCAGATCATCATAAGTGGTGCTTATTTTATTGCCTTTATGTGCGACGACCGACAGGGACCAATCTGCCGTTTGGTGGTACCAGCAATAAGGAGCAACCTGTCAGCGTTCACGATGTAACAATGTGCTGAAGCAAAAGTGTTGCGCTTGAAAGTGCAAAGAATCCATATGTCCTCACGAACGGAACACCATGTGCATCATTAGAGAGTTTTGCTGGTGTAACATAAGGACACACGAGACTTGGAGTACAGAGATTGAACGATCGCTGATCGCAATCAGCGTATCATGAGGAAGTTAAAAAGAACATTCAAAGCATGCAATGTTCGCTAGCTATACCCTGTATGCTAAAAACATATCGGCCATTTTGTGGTCGTAATCTTCTCTTGGAGAGTTCTTTGCAAATAAAAGCAATTGTTACATTGCAGAGTATTGATGTTTTCTTAAAAATAAATGTTTTGCTCTCCTATTTGGGACAAGAAAGCAAAGTTATGGCATGGGTGATGATGGGGCACGTTTGGCTATGCTGGTCATGAACGTCATAAAAATAGGTGGAGCATATTGTTTGGACTAGTGATATCAATTTGAGGTACAGGCAATCTGTATTCTTGCTGCGAGGGCACTTGAATTTAAGGAGATGCATCAGCAGATAAGGTTAGCACAAGATGTTGGCGCCCAGCCTGTTGTATTCGCATGGGTAAAAGTCAGGAAAACTAAGTTAAGATGCATAGGAAACATTTTTAAGATTGATTACAGTATGATTAACAATACATGCCAGAACAATCGGGACAATACAATTTTTAAGCAAACTTTCCCTTTAATCTTCACCTGATAATTTCCAAGTATGTACAAGGGAAGGCAGCTCTCTATGGCATTCATGGACTTAATGACCACTTTCGGTTATGATGATGGGCATGCATTTGGAAGATGTTAGTGATATGGGGAGGCTAGCTAATATTGATGCAATCCTTAGAGAAATGCAATTGAAACTAAATATAGCAGTCCTGCATTTTAAGCTCTTTATTGTTGGGCTGAATTATCGGCTGCTCCCAACATCAGCAGATGTTCTCTCCTTGGGATGGTGTCATCTGCCATTCTGCAGACTAAATTTGTGAACAATCCAAATTCTTTACCTCCTTAAATTGTGCAATATTGTTCACTTACTCAGCTGGAGAAATCCGAAAAATGTGAAAACATTATTTCAAAATCGGTTAAAGATACCAGACATTGTTTATAATGTTTAGTGAAATTAAACACATTGAAATATACTTTTCTGACATCTTTAGACACTTTCAAAATATTTTAAATAATATAAATGTAACCGTTTTTAATGAAGGGTAGTATGGAACTCAAGAACAATAAATGTGTATTTAATTCATTTTGTATTATCTTTTTTACAGTTTAAATTTTAATTTTTGGAGAGTTTAAAAGTTCTAAGTGGTTCATTCGAGATTATACTTAACAGACCCCAGGGTATATTGCATTTTAATAGCTTTTGCCACAGCCTACTCGTGTCAACTGTATTGAAGGCTCTACTATAGTCAACAAAGGCCACAATAATAGATTGTTTACATGTTAACCGGGCTTGTTCTATCATGGTGTTGAGTGCCAGCCCATTGATGGTAGTATTAGATCCCCTCCTAAAGCCAGTTTGATTGAGTGGCTAAATGTCACTGGCCATTATCCAACTATTTAACTCTATGAATGAAACCCTTGCAAAGATTTTATCTGGGGCATCAAGCATTGCCAAGAGCCTCTAGCTACTTAGGTCATGGCGGCTGCCTTTCTTATATACCAGAACTATAGTGCTTTCCCTCCAGGTTGAAGGTAGTTACTGTTAATCAATTTAAACAGCCAGTGTAGGACACCCACTCAAACGGACGGGCCATCCTTAATAGGTTGGTTGCATAAGCCATCGGGGCAGGTGCTCTAGAAGACTTGCCAGTGTAGGACACCAACTCAAACGGACGGGCCATCCTTAATAGGTTGGTTGCATAAGCCATCGGGGCGAGTGCTCTAGAAGTCCTAATGATTTTAATTAAGTCAGTAAGCAGTACTCCCTTTGTGCACCTGGTTTTTGAAGTTAGGAGTGATAGAGGTAGAAGGTACACCCAGCGTTGCTTCAATATGCATAACCCAATCAGCCTCTGACACATCACACACAGATGAGCTACAGTCTTTAGATGAATGAATAATCCTCCAAAAAGTTCTAGTGTCATTTGCTGAGGCTCCGTTTTCTAATCTCTGCCATTTTTCACATTCAAGGGTATATTTATACTTTTTCCGCTACGAACGATAGTGCCGGATGTGACTCAGAAGCGATCTTGCAGCTTCAATCTGAGCTACCTTTTCCTATTACTCAATGGATTATCATGGTCGTCACGATATACATACCTGATTAAGTTAACCCCTCTATTGATATGGTATGATATGGCATTGGTACTGTGCCTATACACAAGTTTTTCAAGGCGCGAGTTATTGAATAACTTTCTATTACACAGCTTAATGCTAGAACCACTTGCCTCGACACAGTTATCATACCTAGAGATCCCACTGTTTGCCATTTCATTGGTCACCAGAACCTAATAGTTCACAGTCTGATGAATATTTCGTCAGTAAGCCACTGACCACTCTACCCGCTATCTTTAAGTTATTGGAGATCCACGATATGCGGTTAAGTCGGTTATTAACAGTGAGGATACCATGCTCTCCGCGACTGGTCGGCAAACAGGCCAAGTCGAGAGATTGCTGTTGCATTCCTGAGCTTGCATTACACTCATACCAGCAGCAGGTAACATCAATATTATTCTCCATACAGCTTAAAGCTTGTCTTGCATTATACTGCAACCTCTGATTGAGGTAAGACCTTCTTTGCATTCTGTCCTCTATAACATCCTTGTTCCTTTTTCTGGCTTCTTTGTAGTGCAGATGGCTGGACTGTAGAAATGTGCAGAGCGTCTACTCCAATAAAGAACTAATTCTGCCCTAGATTTAGGTAAGAAATAACGCAATGAAAGCTTTGCTATCCAGCACATTATTTACCAGAATGCTCTACTCACCAGCTCCACCATTGCCAATAATATTATCGGCCCAGTTTCAGAGCCGGTTTACAGAATAAGCAGGCCATGAAGCCTGGCTATCCAGTCTATTGGCTATGTTATGCAGCTCAGACAATGGACACTTTGTTGACCAGCATTTTTGATAATCTAACACCGACGAAGAGAAACGGTGTTGAGACTTTTGGTATGATGCACACTCTTTTCAGGATGGAACAGAACATTTACAGCTGCTATTGATTCATGTTAACATATTACCCATTTGTGGGGAGACAGTGCATCAGCTGGTGGAACAAGCTAGTAGCTGCTACCTGCCATGGCCATGCATGCAGAGGTCAGAAAGAGAGGTGCTGACATTTGGGGCAGAGCCATCACAAGTGTATCCTTAAAGGGGCAAATGCTGACCTTTCAGGGCAAATCCTACCCAGGTCCATCACAGGTGTGTTCATAATGGGGCACCTTCTGGCATTTTGGGTGACATCCCCATCCTACTTGAAGTGACTTTAGCAGAACAGAAAGGTGATGAAAGGAAGGTTTTGAATGTATCATTACCCCTGGCACTGCTCAGGGTAACTCTCCAGACCATCATTTGTAGCCTGCTCTGCCATTACGGAAGCGGAAAGTCATATGCAAATCAGGCTTGTGCCACCACAAAAGGGGCAGTGCAGCCCAAACTTCTCATCCTTTCTCTCCAGGACCACAAGCATACCCAGACATGTTTCAAGCTCATTGGCCATCATTACTGAAGTAAAGCTTGGATCTCTAGGGCTTTAAGAATGCAAGCTGGGGCGCTAGAGGGCATGTGACTAAAAATGGCCACTCTACTGTGAGCTCCAACGGAGTCTTGAGATTGAACAGGCCCCAGCGTGAGTTTTGCTGTTCGTTTAATTCTTCGGAGGAAGGATCAAGACGCGCTCATTGCTCTGCATGGCTGGGCTGACTGTGGGAGCAGTGCACTGCGCCTATGAAGCGCTGGGCGAGCCGGTGGCCTGATTGTGAGGTTCAGATATCCCAGATCACGATGCATTTGGTGGCCAGTGGGGGATGGTGTGGAGCTCGGCACAGACTCTGCTGGGCCCAGTGCTAGCCTGAGTGGCAGCGAGCAGTGTGAGACTGGTGGAGCCCGATATCGGTGGGTGCCTGGTCTCTGAGGGGTGGTGAGTAAGAGCACTGAGCACCGGAGGGAGAATAGAGATGGTGCGCTGAGCGGGGCAGCTCCCTGCTGCAGTGGTGTTTGTGGATCTTAGTACCGGAGGGCAGAGTGAGGCACAGCTTGTGGCCTACTTTTCTCTGTTCGCTCCTACACGGTTCTCACTGACTCCTGAGTAGGCTCCTGGGTGAGGAGTGGGGTGTTGACTGGAGACCACATACCAATGATATTGGGACCAGAGAAGGGGTTTGGTGATCTGTGAACAGGGCTTGTGCCCAGACTGTTGTAGAGTGCCACTGGATCATCCTGGCAAGTTCTGGCTCGCTGGAGTAAGAGTCAGGGTTCATGGGTAAGGGCAATATGCAACAGTCCTGTCTGTCCAATTCCCAAAAGGATTTGTCAAGCTTACCTAAACACTGAGCCCCTTGTCCTTGGGGTGGCTCAACGTGTGAGGACATGTTAGAGAAAAAGAGATCTGGGTAACACGCTGTGGGAGGCAGTCAGCATAGACCTACCCCCGATTTGACCATTGTCCTTGCCCAAATGAAAACATATCATAAACAGCATATTATAAACGCAAGTAATATAAAACCCTAAAATCCCTATTAAGCCACTAGATCATTTAGAATATTCAATACATGATCACATAATTTCATACCATGATACATTCGCTTAAAATCGTTCCCAAGCAAAAAACAATCCCACACATGTGTAGGTACAATATTATTTCAATCATTCCTGTATTTCATAAAATACCATAGACGAAGTTGGCTTAAACTATCACATTCGCCTAAGGGGTGCTTAATCGTCTCTATTTGGTGCTCCCCACATAACCTGCATTTCCTTTCCTTACGGGGAATATCTCTTCTCGCACCTACTATTTCATTTTTCATTACTGTATTACATTTAATTTTCATGTACCGTTTAGCAATATCGCTATCTGGATAGGCCCTGATATAGTTAGGCTTACGCTCCTGCTTAAGCATGTATTCAATAAATAAACCACTGTTGACCTAGTAAACAGTTCCTGTTCTTTTTCTAAAGGTTTTAAGATTGTCCTCACATGATTTGTGTAGGAAGTCGATGTGTCAGCAATAACAGGTGGCACTATTTTGAGTTTCATGTGATAAAGTGGCTGCGAAAATGGGCGTTTTAAAAGAAATTGTGGCAAAAAGGCTGTGGTGTGGCCCCTACAATCCATGGATGCAGGGGACACCCCCACAACCTCCGGACCCATTTTACTGCACAAGGGTAGCAGGGGGCACCCCAACAAACCCTGCTTTCCTTGGGTGGTATAATGGAAAAAAGTTTACCGGGTCAAATCACAGCCTTTTTTCTGCGATTTATTGTACAAACAGCAATTTTACTATATAATATTACCGATAATCCTATTTTGGGGGTCCATTGTTCAACAGTTTTATGGAACTATGTTTCATAGGGATGGCAATATTAGTATATCTCTGTGCAATACAAAATAAATCCCAGTTTCCTCCAATTCTAAAATTCTCCTATGTGGCATCAACAGATTAATAGAAGGGGTTACCGAAATTCGGCTTCCAGTAACTATTCAGCCGAATTCCAGCTGAAAATGAGATATTTGGCTTCAGCCGAACACTTAATTTTTCACTCAAAGCTGAATAGATTCTCCTACAAGTTACATTACGTACTGCTTTGACTGGTGGCTGGAAAAATTCAGGCATGTCATGTTACTCCTTTAAAATCATAATTAACAAATGCTGCTGTCATTTTTTTTGATTGGCTACAGACAAAGCAGGGGTGTGAAAGCGCAAACTAAGTCTCAATTCTTCATGTGCTGGAAAGACAGACTTTAATCTGGTAGTCTGCTGGGGAGGGGTGAGCTGATGCAACACTTTCAATATTTTTAGTGTGCAATGAGATGTCTCTGGTCTACATGTATTTTTACAGTTGCAACCCATTGAGCTGGAACAATAGTTTACAAAGTCACTATTGAAAATGGTATTTTCTTTAGGGGCTTATTGATTTGTTAATGACATGTGTCAGTAATCTGCAAGTTACACGTTCCCATCCACCAATTCCCATCCAAGTAGTATAAGTAAGTGGTTTAATATATCTGCTGTGGAGATCCAGGAAATTCGGAACACTGAGTAGAATAACTCAGGGGGTTGTGTGCCTGCAGCAAAAAACTATATTCAGCATGCAGGCTAAGGTTATGAAGTAAGTAAGATGGCTCAGTGGGAAATGTGCCTGCAACATATATGTGCTTGTAATAATGAAACATAGGTTACAATTCCTGCACTCCAACTGTCTCATGAAATTAGTCCCTTCAAATTGGGTAAATGTGACAGATGTTACTAAAGGATGCGACTATCCAAGGGATTGGGAGTTTTACAAAGAAATCTGTGTAACTAAAATGCCCCAGTTTGGCAGCAGAAATATTCCTCCCAACATTGGAGAGTTAAAAAAGAGGGATATTTGTTTAATAATGAAGAGGAGATGCAAGTTTACAATTTGGAAACATTGGACCAAATGGATGTACAAGTGAAGCAAATAAGTAAAATTAGCATGCACCTGCCAATTAAATATCTGAAAAGCAGCACTGTCGCTTCCCTATAGGGTCAGCCTAGAACCATGGAGGGCTTAGCATTCCCTATATATTTTTAATTGGCATCTTTTAACATGCTCCGAAACACCAGACACATACCCCCACACGAAAAACAAAAAAAAATGCTGCCTAGAAATAAAAAGACATTTTTCAAATGCCTCATTCCCACTCACTGCCACAGGTAGAATGCATGGCTTTAACATCCCAAAGGTTTGTATTCAGTGGCACTAAAGCATTCATCAGGGTGCTGATTGATCTAATCACTCCTTTTGTGTTTGAGCGCCTTTCTGGAGCCAGAAGGCTAACGACAGGGAAGGCCCAAATGGAACATTTGAAAGTACAAGTAGACACATCCCAGTCTCCTCTCACAGTGATTGCATACATGCATACTATACTTTTGGGCAGTCTTGGTTACTTAGGTCCTGCCAACAAGCGACACCCATGAATCCACAAAAATACAAACTGTGCGAGTTATTTGAGCGAGTTATTTTCTGATAATGTATTCCTTTCATGGTTTACACAAAAATCTTCTATAGACAACAAAGAAGAGAATTGCAATAAAAAATGGATGTACACATTTTTAAAGTGTGTTTTTCATTTACAAAGTGTTTTTCTTGTCTACATAAGTTCATTTATTAAAAAGGCAACTATTCGGCTCTGTATTCGGCTCAGGGTGAATACTTGTCCAACTATTTGGTATTTCAATACCTTCCCCTCCAATTTAATCAAAACACTAACATAGATCCAACCCCATATTTACAACATACTGGGTTTAATTTTACTCTGATATATAGTTAATACAGATGTAATAGTGTATCCACCACTGGAGCCAGCTAACTTACTAACAACGCCCATTTGCTTAGTAGTTTTCTCCACCACATGATCCCAATGCGTTTTCCACTTCAAACTATCTTTTATTATAACCCCTAAATACCTGTATGTGGACACCACCTCAACTTTACCCTAATTTATAAGCCAGATGTACATCTTTAGTTTCCCCCATTACATTTGAATTCCATGACATTAGTTTTCTCTACGTTCATTTTGAAGCCATTAACTTGAGCGTACGCAACTAGGGCATTCAGTTTCTTTTGCAATCCCTTCGGTGTAATCAATGATAAAAATGACATCAGCATATCCCAACCAGGATATGCTATTACCTCTGTATTTTATTGGTTATGTTTCCTGTAGGTCCAATATGTTATGCAGGTCAGCAAGGTAGTGGCTGCAAAGTGCAGGGGCAAGGGTGCATCCCTGATTAATCACTAATTCTGATCCTAGTGTCAGCATGGAGCTTCATTAAAAAAAACGAAAATGAAAGATTTCCTTACCTATTGGAATGTCGAAACTGTCTATCTGCTAACTGCTGGTTCTGTTAAAAAGCATGCTTTTCCCTCGCCCAGAGGAAAGTAAAATCTTCTGAACTGCTAATTACTGGATTTGTTAAAAGGATTATTTTCCCCAACTATGTGAAATTGAAAGTCGAGTGATCCTACTATTGATGCTGTTTTTAGATTTTGACCCCTCCCCCATCCCTCTGGCTTCACTCTCATTCATGTTCCACCCTCCAATGATAGTGCTGCCTTGTTACATGTAGTAACCCTTGAGTCATCCCTCACTCTTGGCCTGATCGTTGCATTGCTGTAGGCTGGTTCTTGTTCTCTGCTCTTCCCCCTCTCTCCTCCCTCCTCAATGGCCCTCTCTTTCTCCCCCCTCTTTGCTAACTGATTCTCTATCACCTATCCTACCCCTCTGTGAAAGACCAGAATGAAAAAGTTCAAGAAGGATCTCTTGGTCTCCAATCCTGAACTGCCCATCGCTGACACCTATATCAATGCTTCTTCCAGGCAGACCCTAACTGACATCATCTTTGTTGTTTCCTCTACCGACATTTTGGTCCCCCGTATGGTCTCTGTACTCTCCCCTTTCTCTTCCTCCCCCATTATTGGTGGCACCCATTGGGAGGTACTCTTGGCCTCCTTCTTTTCCTCCAAAGTCTTCAGTAATGTCTTTCAGAATGGCACAGTGATGGACCAGAGCCCTCAGCGCAACCTCCTCCATATTGATAGGCATCTCAATCTACGTTCATTTTGAAGCCATTAACTTGAGCGTACGCAACTAGGGCATTCAGTTTCTTTTGCAATCCCTTCGGTGTAATCAATGATAAAAATGACATCAGCATATCCCAACCAGGATATGCTATTACCTCTGTATTTTATTGGTTATGTTTCCTGTAGGTCCAATATGTTATGCAGGTCAGCAAGGTAGTGGCTGCAAAGTGCAGGGGCAAGGGTGCATCCCTGATTAATCACTAATTCTGATCCTAGTGTCAGCATGGAGCTTCATTAAAAAAAACGAAAATGAAAGATTTCCTTACCTATTGGAATGTCGAAACTGTCTATCTGCTAACTGCTGGTTCTGTTAAAAAGCATGCTTTTCCCTCGCCTTTCTCTTCCTCCCCCATTATTGGTGGCACCCATTGGGAGGTACTCTTGGCCTCCTTCTTTTCCTCCAAAGTCTTCAGTAATGTCTTTCAGAATGGCACAGTGATGGACCAGAGCCCTCAGCGCAACCTCCTCCATATTGATAGGCATCTCACGTCCCTCACCAACTTCCTCCTCCCTGCTCCAACCTCCCCTCCTTGTATCATTCCTCTGGCTCCTCTGCCATCTCTGACAGTTGTACCACACTCCTGTACCCCTCCTCGGAAGACCTTCAAAAATGGCAACCTGCTCCACCTAGCTACCCTCAACTCTGGTTCTGCCTCAAACACTCATCCGACATCTGCCTCCTCCTTGAGGACCTCGACCTAGACGTGCTTGCTCTCACCGAAACATGGTTCACGGACAGCTCTATCACAAGCTTTGACACTCTCCTCCCTGAGGGTTACAAGATCCTCTCCAAACCCAGGCTTAACTGGCCCAGGGGTGGAGTCACTGTAATCCTCCCAGAGTGTGTGCCTGTTACTATCATACCCACTCAAACCTATTCCTCTTTCTAATGCCTTGTCTGCAGGCTTGGTGTCTCCCCTGGTCGCTCTCTGACTTTGGCCACCATCTACATGCCCCTTGGCCGGGTCTCCCACTTCCTCTCTATATGTGCTGACCTCACCTTGTCCCTCCTGTAATCCCCCTTGAAGCTTCTTCTCCTTGCAGACTTCAATTTTCATCTTGACTCCCCTGATGCAGCCTCTGATTCTTTCTGCAACCTCTGTGACTCTCTTTCTCTCTCCATTCTTCCCTCTGGCCCTACCCACTCGGCTGGAAACACCTTGGATGCTCTCTCTAATGCCTTGTGTGCAGGCTTGGTGTCTCCCCTGGTCGCTCTCTGATTCTGGCCACCATCTACATGCCCCTTGGCTGGGTCTCCCACTTCCTCTCTATATGTGCTGACCTCATCTCGTCCCTCCTGTAATCCCCCTCGAAACTTCTTCTCCTTGCAGACTTCAATTTTCATCTGGACTCCCCTGGTGCAGCCTCTGGTTCTTTCTGCAACCTCTGTGACTCTCTTTCTCTCTCCATTCTTCCCTCTAGCCCTACCCACTCGGATGGAAACACCTTGGATGCTCTCTTCTGACCTACCCATTTCCAATCTTCTCATTACTACTCTCTCCTGGCCTGATCATGCTCTTCTGTCCTCTCACTTGGACTTCTTTGGCCCTACAGCTAATCCTCCGCCCACGCTGCCAGCCTTCTTCTCCTTCATTCGACCAATGAAGTGAGTGTCAGCTGCCGCCTTTGCCACCACCTTCATTACCCCTCCTACCACTTCCATTGACTCTAACTCTGACAATTGTGTCTATAAACTTCGACTCTCCACTACCAACTCTCTGGACATCCTAGGCCCTACCATGAGGATCCACATGAAGCCTGCTTCCAAGTGCTACACCTGATACGATTACGATCCGGCTGCTCTGAAACGCAAGTGCAGAGTGGCTGAGCGGAAGTGGCATGCTTCAAGCACATCCTCTACCAAACTGGCCTGCCGCCTGCTCCAGAGGCAATACAGACCCGCCATCTGCTCTAAGAAGAGGGTGTATATCCAAGCATGCATCTCCGTGGGCACTAACAACAGGTCATAACTTTTCAAAATCTGCAAGGAACTCGCCAACCCTACTGCAGTATCCACTTCTCCTCTGCCTTCCCTGGCACGCTGGACTTCTCTGGCCTCTCACTTCATCTCCAAAACTCATAGCATCCTCTCCTCACTCGCCTTCACTCCACATCCTTCTTCCTCCTTCTCTTTCAGGCTTCCCTTGGCCGCCTATCTCTCCCCCCTCCCCTCTTTTTCTTTTGTAACACCTGATGAGGTTTCTAGACAAGTCCGGTCTTTGAAAGTCTCTTCCAAAAAGTTGCTCCCCTGCTCACCCAAACTATCAAGGACAACATTGTCTGCCTTGCTCCCGCCTCGGCCAATTTCGCAATCACTCCTTTGACACTGGATCCTTCCCCTCATTCCTCAAGCACTCCCTTGTGCACCATTACCTCAAAAAACCTTCTGCCAATACTTAATGTCCGGCAAATATCTCCAACACCCCCTTCTTGGGCAAACTCACAGAGAATCTGGTCATCTCCCAGCTTGTCCACCACACTGAATCATTTGGTTGCCTCCACGACCACCAGTCTGGCTTTAGCACTGCCAGAGGCATGGAAACTGCTCTCCTGAACACCTGTGAAGACTTGCTCACTAATCTCAATTCCAGCTCTCCTTCTGTTCTCATTCTTCTTGACATCTCCTCTGCCTTTGACATGGCCAGTCATGCCACCCTGATGAAGCGGCTCCGTGACACCCTTGGCATCACAGACCTGGCCCTGGACTGGTTGACCTCTTCCATTTCTGACCGACCCTCCCATGTTCAATTGTGCCCTTTCATCTCCACCATCTCACTTTCCACCTGCGGTGTCCCTCAGGGATCCATTCTCTTATCCTGGCTTTTCAATATCTACCTTTCCCCTCTAGCCCATCTGACCTCCATCTTCTCTCCTAATGTTCAGTGGTACGCTGATGACACACAACTCTCCTTCAAGCTACCCTCCTCTACCTCCTCTTCTCCCTCTATCATTCTTGACTGCCTGTCTGCTATTCAGGTCTGGTGCACTACTAACCATCTCTGCCAGTAAGACAGAGATCCTTCTCATTGGGACCCCTCCTCCCTTTTTACACTCTGTGCACACTCCCTGGGCACCCTCCCCTCTGTGTTGTGTGAAGCAAACAACCTTGGTGTCATTTTCAACTCCTCTCTCTCCTTCTCACCTCACATCATGGACCTGGCCAAGAAGGCTCACTTTCAGCCGCACCTCCTCAGAGTCATTATCCCCTTCCTCGTCTTCCCCCAAAAACACAATGGGCCTCATTACGAGCCCGGTGGTAACTGCGGCAGTAAAACCGCCTGGTTACCGCCAGACTCATATTACCATTCTGCCTCCGTGACTCCTGGAAATACCAGGGCATTACGACCCTGGTGTCCCGGGAATTCCTGAGGCAGAATTCGGTAAGTCCCCATTCCCATTGAGTCCCATAGGATTCAATGGGAATGGGGAGGCGGAAACACCGGCCATATCTCGTGATGGTGCTGGTGTTTCCACGTCTGCCTGCAGGCGGGAGGAGTTCAACCCGCCAGGTTAGCCCTGGCGGGAAGATCACCTCCCGCCTGCAGGACTCGGGATCGGGCAGTCCGGAATTAACAGTGGTAGTGGGTTTACCGCCAATGTTAATTCCGGACCGCCCGACCTGTAATGAGGCCCAATGGCTCCAAGTCTCGGGTTCTTTCCAGGCTGGACTACTACAACAGCCTCTTCCTCAATCTGCCTAATTCCTCCCTTTGCCCCATTCAACTAATCCAGAATAGTACTGAAAGTCTTATCCTTGGCATAAAGCCCATGGACCGCATCTCTCCAGCCCTTTAATCTCTCCACTAGCTCTCGGTTGCTGCAAGGTTCAAGTTCAAGACCCTCTGCACAATTTACAAGCCTTTCTGTGGCCTGGGACACCACTATATACAACTCTCTCTCCCTAAATACCTCCCTTATAGAGCCCTTTGCTCATCTAGCTCCAACTCTCTGCAAATCAGATGCTTTTTCAAGCAGAGTGTTGGTGGTCGATCTCTCCCCTATGCTGGTGCCTCCCTCTACAATGGCCCTCCTGCCCCTCTCAGACTTGAGCCGGATCTCCTTAAGTTCGGGAACCTCCTCAAAACCTTCCTATTCTCTTAATCCTTTTATCTCTACTGCCTGAGACTGGTGGCCTGGTTCCTGCAGAATCATACATGGCACCAGCCCCCCCTATCCAGTCTACCTCTGTACTTCTCCTGTGAACCTGCACCCACCAACCCTCATCCAGCACTTGCCCTCATGCCTACACTTGCCTGCTTGCTTTCACCACTTGGTGCTATTCCAGCCCCATAACGTGCACTTATTTGTGGATCCCTATTCACTCTCTGCTTCCCCCGGGCCCTGTCCACATGGACCCCAGGCACTCTTCTTCTCATGTGCCCCCCACTTCCCCACTTCTCCTACCCCATGCACTGCTCGCTACCGCAGGTGCATGATCTGAATGTCGCATGACCTACTAGGGTCGTAACTTTCTTCTACCTGCTCCCCCACCCACCACCCCTCCTGCCTTGCTGCGCCTCGAAATACTTGTGGATAGGCAAATTACAAATGAACAATAAATAAATAAATACATTATCATGGTTAACAGGGGATGCCTAATACATCAAGTTTCCTCCAGAGCTGATTTCTCAGTGTCGCAGTTTTAGAATGAAACTAGGCAGGGAGAACTCACTGAAATCCTTGTTCTTACTAATGAATAAAAGAAAGTAATGGGAAACAGTGTTGAGAATTTTATGTTGTGATGGACTAATAAGCACACCAGGATGGAAGAAATGTTGAACTAAACCTAGTACAGTTACACATGATCACAATTAAGCCAGTAAAGGGTTTTAACTCTTGTTCTTGGAGGGCAAGGAGATACGTAGGCATCTTCATGAGTGCTGAAGGATCTCTAATAAAGTGGTGTCTCCCAAAGCAATAGGACGGATTCTAAAAATCTGGTTGGTGGGGAAAGAATTGAGTCTGGTAGACACATTGCAATCAGGGCATTAAGACGGGCAGGGTTCCTGAGCTGGGTCTCTGCTAGGGCTGCCCCTCTCTACCCCCAGATACTCTGATCCCCTCAGGCAGCATGTTCAGCCAAAGAGCTGCATGGTTAACAGGCTGCCTGCAGGTGTCTGCACTTCTGATTAAATTAAAGGAGAGGCATCAGCCAATGCCTCTTGAAGAGATGTGCCTTGCAGAAAGGATGAACAGGAGTCGTTTGACAAGGTAAGTCCTTTACTTGTAGATGAGACTCATCAGGGACCACAGGGATTACAGGTAGGTAGGTACATTAAGGAAACATCCACCAACCCCATCTCTCTTCAGTCTCTCTCTCTCTCTCTCTCTCTCTCTCTATCTCTCTGTCAACTGACACTCCTGGAATCTCTGGACCACAGCATTCTCACTCTCTCAGGCTCACACCACATTCCAGACACACAGCTATTCGGGGAAGCAGGAACCAGAGACAACACGTGCAGACCAAGACAGAACACCTCTCCTTTCTCCTTTTTTCTCTTATCAGAAACACAGACACCTGTAGGCAGCCCTTTAACCATGCAGCTCCTTGAGTGAAAGGGCTGCCTGTGGGGGTTGGCTCTTAGCTCTAAGAAATGAAAGGTGAGGCTGGGCACACCAAAAGAAATTATGGCAGTGCGCCCCAGCTCTCCTTACATTTCTTAGTGAGAGGAACTAACCCCCAGCATGCAGCCCTTTCACTCAAGGAGCCACATGGTTAAAGGTCTGCCTGTGGGTAGCGCTCTTCCTACTAAGAAACCAAAGGAGAGCTGGGGTGCCCTGCTATCATATCTTTGGTGCACCCAACTTCTCCTTTTGATTCTTAATCACAGGGAACATCCTCAACTGGAATCCTCCCTGCTGGGCTCAGAGCCTGTGATTTAGGAACAAAACTTAGAGGCTGGATGCACTTAAGGTATGAGAGCAGTGCACCACAGCTCTCCTGCTTAGCTACAACTGCCTGTAAACCAAGCAATTGCCAGCCCCCCACACCCATATTTGAGTGGGACTCTAGTTAGGGGTGTGGCCTAAGTACGAGTCCGTGGGGGGCCTCCCTCACCACCCCACCCACCTGTACTAAGACCACACCACCATACTAGGCCCCCCATTTCTGCCTCCCACTTAAATTGCTGGTTGTACTTAATGCCAACAGAGGTTTTATGGCAGGACAGGTGAGCATGAAGGTGGCACTAGTGCTGGCTGTCTCTTGTTCCTTCACCACCCAACCTGTGGATCTATCGGAGGCATGTCAAGAGGGAGATACTCTGAGGACTCTGAAGATGCAAAGTATGGAACGAGGCAAAACAAGTTCTGATAGACTGATTAACTTAGGGATGGTACCTACAATTAATGAATGGTCTGTTCCCACTAAATCCTAATGCACCCTAACACTCCTATTTCTCGAAGGATTTAAAGAATGTGAGAAGCTCATTTCTAATTACCTGGGAGCCCTCAGTTGACTAAATGGCTCACCCTGCAGAACTATTGCAAAAGAATGTACAGCCCTCCAGCGATGCCAGTATGCAAGAGAGAAGGTGACATTGGAATAGTCTGTGAGATCATCTGCTCAACAACAAAAAGGAATTATAGATTCAGACTCAGAAACAGAAAGGCAATATGTAAAATGTGTGCGACAATATGGTGAGCAATGGACACATACATGCAATTCAGAGAGGTAAGATTAATGTGTTTGAGGTCCACTACTGCTCAGATACATGAGTTAGTCTCTGAGTTGCAGAACACGGCTGCCAATCATGAAGAAGTTAATGTTAATGTTAATGTTAAAGGAGATTTGTACCGTGCACTATCACCACCGGAGTGGTCCCCTGGAGCTCTGGCGGCTCTGAAAGAGGGAGGGAGGGGGTTAGTGGGAGGAAGCTGGAAAAGTGCAAGAGAGCAGTTATGTGCTGTTGGCGGCCTCAGCCCTGTGGGTCCGTTGACTGGGCCTAGGGTGTTAGCGGCCGGTAGTCGTCGTGTACTGTTGTGCGAGTCTATGTGTGTTTATGTTTTGTTGTTGTAATGTAGTGAAGTTTGTGCAATTTGTTGAGCGGGAGGTTTGTGGTTGTGTTTGGTTTGTAGTTTGAGAGATGTATGCAGAGGGAGAAATTGTTAGTGCAACTTGGTTAGTTGGCATCTCTATCCTGACTTGAGGCGGTGGGTTTCGGCTTCTGTGAACTCCCCAGATGGGTTTCGGGAGCACCCCTGTGCCTCTGTCCTGATCTGGGTTTGTCTGACCTTTAATGTCCCTTTCACATCTGGCCTCCTCCTCCCCCTGCCTTCCTCGCAGCCCTACCTGTCTTCCCTTCCCACTCATATGGCCAATGGACCTGCCAATGACCACAGCTCAGTTATTGTGGTGTTATATAACATCCCGACTATTTCACAATGCTGTGGTACCTGGTGACAACTGAGGGGCGAGTGCGGGTTATTGTGTGGGGTTAGGTGTTAGGCTCACCTGGCTCCCACAGGGGCGTCGGTCGGACCCGGACAGCTGCGGTCTCCACCCACGTGATGCGTAGTGCAGCGATGACTGACTGGATCTGCCCTCCTAATCTTGTCTGCTTAACCCGTAGAAATATTCTCCTGCAAGTGGAGAGATGGATTTAACCACTTGTGGATTCAAGTGATGGCACCCCCACAGTCCTCCCCAACTAATCACCTCCGAAATGCCCTCACAGCAATCTCACCTTATATTCTTGAAAGATGAGCTCTCCATCCTGCGTGAATTTGCAGGGGCGCGTCGATTCCAGTTACTTCACTGGTTTGAAGGCTCGGGAGAGTTCCGCAGAGTATTGACTCTGAGGTTCCTGGTGAGGACCAGTAAGTATTAAGTTCATAGAGTTCAATATGCCCGATGTTCATTCTTGTTCCCCCCTTCCTTTCTTGTCTTGCAGCTGGCTCATGAAAAGATGCTCTTATGGCAGCTGGTGGCACTCAGGTAAGAGTCTGTATTACCCGGCGCTGTCCGGTAAATGTTGCACATGGAAAACGTGTTGTTTTGTCTCTCTTTACAGATGCGGCACGTGAAAATATGGAGAGTCACAAAAGGATGCCTCCAGTGGTAAATCAGGTACGTCTATGGTGGTAAGAATTATATTTGTTGGTTCCCTCAGCTCACCTTGTGGTTTTCTTTTGTCTCCTAGGTGCCGAAGTTGGGCAAAGAAATGATGGAGGCAGCGCCGACCCGAAGGATGCAGTGAAGACTGGTGAGTATGGCGCGGCGCTGCAGCTGGAGGTGCGGCGCGTGCAGAAATGATGTTCTTTACAGGTCCGGAGACGAGATGGATCCAGAATCAGGTGTGGAATAGAAATAAGTTTGTTTTCTAACCTTGTCCCTTCCTTTCCTCTTTGTTTTAGGAGCTCCGGATTCGAGGTGGGCGTGGCAGAAGACTGGATGCAGGCTGCAGGCACGGTGAGCGTTACGCTGCTGGATGCAGAATAACGCGAAGCGTGTGTTGCTGGTCGGGCGTGGTTTAAATAGCCTCAAAAGTAGTCCCAGGTAAGAGGTCCCTAGAACCACACCCGAGTAAAAAATAATCCCTGTAGAAAAATAGTCCCTTTCAGGCTTCATGTTGGATTGGAGTCATTTGCAGCATGGTCTGCCTGAGGTAAGTAATGACTATGAGCCTGGCGCCTTAGGCAGATAGAACCTAGCCGGGGCTGCTGAGATTTTACTAAATGTCTAGATGCCTGCTCCCGGGGCTGATGGGCTTGGTCCGGATGCCTGGGGGTAGGCATCATGACATTAGGTTGGGGTTGTTGACTCTGTCTCCATGTGTGTCACCTGAGTTCCATTCTATACTTGGCGTCACTCGTCAGGGTGCTGTGGGAGCTTCCCAGTCGGTTTTGGGAGTTGTCCGTGTCCACTCTAGTTTAGTCATCCCTTTCCTTTCTGTTTTCAGTTTGAGTCTCTGGTGTTGAAGAGGCAGGTTTTTAGTAATTTCCTAAATTTCAGATGATCTTTCATGTTTCTAATTTCTTTTGGGATGTTGTTCCAGGTTTTTGCAGCTAAGTGGTAGAAGGAGGTGCCTCTGAGTTTTTTCTTTAGGTATGGTTTTGGTTCCAGGCAGATTTCGTTGCTTGACCTGAGGAGTCTTGTTGGCTTGTAGATTGTTATTTTCCTTTGTAGGAATTCTGCTCCTTGTCCGCTGATTGCCCTGTGCGTTATGCACATTGTTTTGAAGGTGGTGCGATGTTTTACTGGGAGCCAGTGTAGTGTTTTAGAGCAGGAGTGATGTGTTCTATTCTTGATAGTTTGAGGAGTAGTCTGGCTGCTGCATTTTGGATCTGTTGTAGTTTCTTCAGGAGGTATTCTGGTATTCCGAGGTAAAGGCTGTTTGCCTAGTCGATTCCTGACATGATGAGGGCGATGATAGTGAGTGTTTTGTGTGTGAAGGAGAGGAAAGGTAGAATTCTTCTTACAGTGTGGAGGAGGAAAAAGCATTTCTTGACTGTTGCATTTATTTGTGGTTCTAAGGTTAGGGTGTTGTCCATCAGGACTCCTGGATTTTTTACTACCTTAGATGGTGCTGGTCCGGTTCCAATTTCCGTTGGCCACGGGATGGCGGTTTCATTCTTTTGGTCTTTGGATATGATCATGATTTCTGTCTTTCCTGGGTTGATTTTCAGGTTGTTGGCAGTCATCCTGTTGAAGACTTCTTTTAGACACTCGATTAGGGTTGAATGATCGACTTGGGTGTCTTTGATTTTATAGATGATTTGAGTATCATCTGCGTTGTTGTAGCATGTAATGTTTTACTTTTTGAGGATTCTAATAACCGGAGTCTGGTAGATGTTGAAGTACAGTGGTGATAGTGAGGATCCTTGTGGCACTCCACAGTCGTTAGCTATCTGAGTGGATTTGAAGGCTTTAATCCATACAGTTTCTGTTCTGTCTGCTAGGAATGATTTAGTCCAGAGTAGTGCTGTGTCTGTTATGCCTATGTCTTCTAGTCTTTTGGTTAGGATGTCATGACTAGCTGTGTCAAAGGCTGCAGAGAGGTCGAGTAGGATAAGGGCTAAGGTTGTGTTTGAGTCTGCGTTAGTTTTTAGGTTGTCCCAGATGGATCGTAGTGCTGTTTCCATTCCCCTTGCAAGTCTGAAACCGACTTGAGCTTGGTCTAGCAGATGATGTTTTTCTACATGTTCATGGGTTAGTTTATATACATAGGTTTCCAGGAGTTTTGCCGGGTAGGGAATGTTTGAAATCGGCCTGTAGTTAGAAAGGTCTTCTACGTCGCCACTTGTGTTTTTCAGAAGTGGTTTGATATATGCTGATTTGAAGGTCCTCTGTACAGTTCCTGTTGCTTGTGATAGGTTCAGAAGGTTTCTGTAGTATTCTGCTGTTGTTCCTTGTGCGAGGATTGATTTTGTAGATGTCTGGGGGACAGGGATCCATGGGTGATCCAGCTTTCTTGCTATGTTTTACCAGCATTGCGAATGCCTCTGCTGATATTTCAGGAAAGTTTTTGAGTTTGTGCTGAGGTTCTGTGATAGGTTCGTTTGGTAGTATGTTGTGGTCGGTTGGTATGTTTTGTATGATTTGTCGGATGTCATTGAATCTTTTCTTGAAGCGGTCTGCCAGGTCATTGCATAGTTTTTCCAATAGGGTTGGGGTGTTGTCACAGCCCGGTGGGTGCCTCATCTCTTTAATTATGTTAAACATTTATTTTTGAGTGTTGGTGGCATTGGTGATTCTGTCATCATAATGCCTTCTCTTCGACTTTTGAATGTCCTTCTTGTATGCACGGATTTGTCTCTGGATTAGTGTTTTTTTGTCTGGGTTGTATTCTTTCCTCCATTCCAGTTCCATCTTTTTGTTTTTCTTTTTCATGGTGCTTAATAGTGGGGTGAACCATTTTGCCATTGCTCGTTTTTTTGATGGGGTGAATGGTTTTTCTGGGGTGATCTTGTCAATTGTGTCTGCAATCTATTTGTGTAGTAGCTCCGCTTTCCCGTCTAGGTCAGCTAGCTCTAGTTCTGTGATTGAGGGTTTGGTTAACTACAGTTGTTCAAATAGGTTGCTTTCTTTGACGTGTTTCCAGTTTCTTTTCTTGGTGGTTGTGTGTTTAGGAGGTTGGATGCAGATTTGGGTAGGTAGAGTAATCACGAATGGGATGATGAGATGGTCACTCCACAGTATTTGTATTGGCGGTGCCGTGGTGATGAGTTTTTCCTTGGCAAAAATTACGTTGAGGGTGTGTCCTGCCGAGTGTGTTGCCCCTTTGACTAGTTGTCGTAGTTTCATGGTGGTGAGTTGTTCAATCAGTGAGTTTGCGAGTTGGCAAGATTGTCTTCAAACCAGATGTTAAAGTCCCCCAGGATGATTAGGTGTTCGTGGTTGATGGCTATGTTGTTGATGGCTTCTATGAAGTTATCGACGAAGGTTGCATCATATGTCGGTGGTCTATATACCAGGATTAATGTGACATTGGTTTTTGGGTTTGCTATTAGGTGTATTTACCATGGTTTTGCAGTTGTGGATGTTAAGTGGTTCATCTGTTTTTATTTTTAGGTGTTGTTTCAATGCTATTGCAATGCCTCCCTCTTTTTTTGTTTTTTCCTGTTTATTTGAAGGCATTTGAAGTCGGTTGGAAGGCAGCTTTGGAGTGTGATTTTGTAGTTGTCGTCCAGCCATGTTTCTGTGATGAACAGGATGTCAATGCCGTTGTCATCAAGTAGGTCGAAGATCTCTGTCGAGTGTTTTGACATGGATCTTGCGTTTATAAGATTGCAGTGGAGTTTGGAGGTGTTGTTTTGCTTGGACTTTCTTGTGGAGGTCGTCTTCTGGTCGGTGTTTAGGTTTTCCTCAAGCTCAATCTAACTTCAAATGAACTTTCCTTTTTTTACGCCTGCTTTAGAATTGACCATAATAGTCTATGTAAGAGGAAGATCAATGGTTGGAGACCCTGCTTTTTCTCTATAGTCATACCCAAAATGCATGTGTCTGGGTATTGGTTTGTTAAACCATTTTTAAATGGTAACATCAATAAACAAGTAGACAACCACATTCCTCTACCTTTGTGATGCTCTCCAAAAATGTTTATTTCATTATGCATTGCCCAGGTTTGCACTGGACTGCATTTATTTTCACCCCCACTAATTGTGTTCTTATATTGATCCCACTTCCACCAGTGTACCTGTTCCACCAACAATAATATTGTTTTTCTTGACCTTCTATTTAAATCCAACCTGGCTATGATAGCATTGTATCAAGGCATTTGGATGGTCCAGTGTTTGTCCTAGCAGCACTCCACTGGTCACAACCCAATTAAAAAAATATTCTATTTATCAGGACACGTAATCACATGTCATGTAGTCTGTTCCCAGCCTTGTTGACCATCCTTCTGCCCGTGCTGGGGAAGCTTAGTTTGCTTAGTAGTATTCAGCATCAAATTCCCTCTAAAATATGAGCAGTCTGATAATCATTCTTCCTTGTACATAGTTTCATAGTCAAACAGATCAATTGAATCTGACACCATGGTTGCCACCTAGCAAAACATGCTTCTGTCGAATCTATAAACCCATGACCTCAAAATATTCCCTCAATATGTGCCAGAGATTTCCTCACTAACATCTTCACCACGATATTCAGATCTTACAGGCTTCCACTTTGCAGAATTACTTATCTGTTGTCCTCTGGCACCAATTATGTTCAATTAGTGCTTAAGAGGTTTGGCAGCTCTACTGAAAGGACTCCATTAACCTGTTTCTTAAAGCAATGCAGAGGAAATACATTGAAAGCCTGCTATGATTTCACGACAGCAGAAAACAAAAATGGATAGCCACTGTTATGACGTCTATGCTATGTCTTTTAAAGGAGGAACTAGTAGCTCAGAACTGAGTGCATGGGTACACCAATGACAAGGTTGCAGATTCAAGTCCCATCTTTGGCATGAAAGTACTCACACTGATAGGTTGAGCTGTTTGCTGAGAGGAAGTAGGTGGATTGCTATTTTTTACTGTTTTAAAAATATTGTTCTATCTTTATTTCCATTACAAATGGCTCAGAGAGAGGCAAGCACCTGTATTTATCCCAACCAACTTTGCTATCTCCCAGATGCATCTTCATCCATTACACCTAAAACCACATTGTCATAATGCAAAAAGCTATAACTTTTGAAAGGAGTCCCATTGCTCAATATTTAGCAAGTTGCTTTAGCAATCGCAAGCTTGCAGGTTCAACTCCCCACATTGGCAGAAAAATGCTCAAACTGATAGGTAATCTGTGTGTTGGTAGGTGATGTTTTTAATTTTTAACATATTTTACTGTTATGAAAATATTGTTTCACTTTTGTTTTCACTACAAATGGCTAAGAAAAAGAGAAACCAGTAACTTTGTTGATCTAACCAACATTGCCAGTTACCAGATGCATCTTCATCCATTACATCTTTAACCACCATGTCATAATACAAAAAGCTGTGACACCCAGCAAGGGACCCCATGGCTTAGGGGTTGGAGCATGGGTTTACTAAAGACAGGGTTGCAAATTCATGTCCCTTTGTTGGCATGAAAAATCTCAAACTGTTAGGTTGAGATGTGCTTTGAGAGAACATAGTCAATGTTTTTGTATTGCTATTGAAATATTGTTCCATCTTTATTTCATTTACAAATGGCTCAAAGAAAGAGACTAGCACATGTGTCTATTCAATAATCAATGCTAGTTATTCACCCATTATATTTTTCTGAAGGCTGACCAAGTGGCTTAAATGTTAAAGCATAGGTTCGCCCATGACAAGGTTGCAGGTTCAAGTCCTCTTGTAGATGATACTCACACATGTAGATCAAGCAAAGGGTTGCCAGAAGGTAAGTAGAATTATAATGTTTATTTGCAGTTACACAAATAGTGGTTTATCTTTACTGCCTTTGCAAAGAGCTCAGGGAGTGACCTGCACCTTTCTTTATCCCAACTGGCATGTCTAGTTCCCAGATGGATCTTCATCCATCACACTTTTGACTGCCATATCAAAATGCAAAAAGCTATGCTTTCTGAAAGAAAACCCAATACTACAGTGGTTGCAGGTTCAAGTCTCCTCATTTGAATAAAAATACCCCATCAGGTCGGTTGATCTTTGTGTAGTGTGAAAATAGGTGACACGTGTTTTTTTTTTGTTTTACAGTTATCAAAATATTGTTTACTCTTTATTTGCATTACAAATAATAGCTAAGAGAGAAAGAGACCAGCACCTGTGTTTATCTCAACTGACATTGCTAGTTCCCAGATGTATTTTCATCCATTACACTTTTGACTTCTCCTGTGTAATAATGTAATCTAAGTGGTTAAGGCATGGGTTTAACCATGAGAAGGTTGCAGATTCAAGTCCCCTGGTTGGAATGAAATACTAAATATTTGTATATTGTTATTTACATCACATATATCTCTTAGAGAGACCAGTACACTGTAAAAAAAAACATTATATATTAAAAATGTTACCTATTTATTCTCAACACGCAGGTCCACCTATCAGCTTGAGTATGAAGGGGGACCCGGATCAGTGGTTAGAGCATGGGTTTACTGTAGGCTCAAGTTCCCTTATCGGTATGAAAATATTCTGACTGATGGTTTACCTGTCCATTGGGAAGAAATAGGTACACTTTTCTATGTGTTTTACTGTTGTAAAAATATAGTTATCTGTATTTCCATAAAAAATGTCTCAATAAAGGACCAGCACCTTTTTTAATTCCAGCCAGCATTGCAAGTTCCCAGATGCATCTTCATCCATTACAACGTTTACCACGATATCATGATGCAAAAAGCTATAGGGAGGATTTGTAATGTTTTTTACTGTTTAAAATATTGTGTTATCTTTATTGCCATTAAAAATAGCTCAGAGGTAGAAACCAGCCCCTTGTTTATCTCAACCGGCATTGCTAGTTCCCAGGTGCATCTTCATCCATACACCTTTGACGTCACATCATAATGCAGAAGGCTATGCTTCCTGAAGGGTTACCCAGTGGCTTAGCTGTTCCGTGGCTCAGTGGTTGTAGCATGAGACAACCAATGACAAGGTTCCAGGATCAAGTCCCTTCATTGTCATGAGAATAGTTAAACTGTGCATTGGGAGTAGATAGGTACACCTTTTAATATGATATACAAATATTATTTTACCTTTATTTCCATTACACATGGCTCAGAGAGAAACCAGCCGCTGTGTTTATCCAAACCGGCATTGATAGTTCCCATATGCTTCTTCATCGATTACACATTTGACTTACATGTCATAATTGAAGGCTGGGTTTTCTGAAAGAAGGCCCAGTGGTTAGAACATGAGTTTACCTATGGCAAAATTGCAGGTTTCTGATTGCCCTTTTTGGCATGAAAATATTCAAACTGCTAGGTGGAGGTGAGTGTCCAGAGGAAACAGATAACATTTGCTATGTTTTTTTGCTGTTATAAAAATATTGTTTTATCTTTATTTCCATTCATAAATACCTCTCTCTTCGTAAATACTTTCCTACTCAAGCTCTTCGCTCCTCCACCTCCAACTTACTCAGGGTCAGTCGCTTCTCCAAGCAACAAGTTGGTGATAGATCTCTTTCGTCGGCTGGGGCCTCCCTCTGGAACATCCTCCCTGCCTCTCTGAAACTCAAGGAGAGCCATCTCCGGTTCCGGAAGCACCAAAAGAACTTCCTCTTTCCTTCTGCCTTCTTTCTTCCTCTCCCCTGCTGATTTCCTGTCTGATACTGCACTGGTTACCTGGCTACCCTCTGATTTCGGGCCCAGGTCCCTACCCATCCAGTTGCACAGCCGCAATGCCTCCAGGCAACCCTTGTACTTGGGTCTGTATCTGTAACCCCGCAGTCCCCCTACCTGCACTTTTGGACACCTGCTGTCTGGACTTACCCTTGCACCTGCCACCTGCTGGCTGCACTTGTTATTGTTTTGATCCCATGTACAGCACTGCCCCCTCCCCTTTCCCCTGGCACTTTTCCCCTTCCCCTCCCCTGCACTTGCGCAATCTCAATGTCACTTGGCCTCGTAAGAGCGTTGTCTCTGTCCTCTCTCTGTTCCCCCTTCCTTGACTTATAGAGCCTTGAAATAACTTGCGTATAGGCGCGTTACAAATGCCATATCATATCATATCATTACAAATGTCTGAGAGAGAGACGCAACTTTGTTTATCACAACCAACATTGTCAGTTCCCAGAGCCATCTTCATCCATTACATCTTTCAATGTCATGTCATAAGGCAAAAATATATAATTGTCAAAGAGACACCCAGTGGCTCAGAGGTTAAGGGATGGGTCGACCAATGGTGAGGTTGCAAAAGTTTATGTACCCTTGTTGTCGTGACAGTGCTCAAACTGATAGGTTGAGCTGTGCATTAGGAGAAAATAGGGACATTTTATCATATTTGTTTACTCTTACTGAAATATTGCTTTATATTTATTTCCATTAAACATAGCTCAGCGAGAGCGACTAGCAAATATGTTTATCCCAATCAATATTGCTAGTTCCCAGGTGCATCTTCACCCATTGCACCTTTGACCTCCATGTCATAATGTAAAAAGATATGTTTCTGGAGGTAGTGTATGAGGGTACCAGACCCTCCCTCCCCCCAAACCGAGCACAGATAACACGATAGGTTGATCAGTGGATCCAGTATTGCAAAAATCAGAATTATAGTGTTTTCTGCAGATAAAAAGGAGCATGTGGGGTGACATATATTTTTGGGGTCAGAATGACTCAGAAAGTGAAGGGTGCCTTGGGCATTACATGCACATCATGAATATTTAAACATTTATTCTGGAAACTGGATATAAAATTAGTTATACTAAAAAGTAAATTGACATACCTTTTGATAGCAAGGCTGAACAGGCTGAGATAGATTCCAAAATGTATGCCACATACAAAATGGAATCATAAGACCAGTTCTGCAAAGCCCTTACTCATGCAGATAACATATATTCTTTAGAAGCAGTTCACTGTAGATAAGCACCTCTGGGATTGTATATTTAGAAATGTTGACAAGGAAAGAAGACAATGATAGTAATTCAGATAAAGGCATGGGAAAGCTACCAATTACACAGAACAGCTGCTTACCTGGCAACAATTAAAATGAGCTCATGAGGTTTTTCACATTTTGAGCTGCCAATTAAATTTGGCAGGACCTTGAGAAGCAGATAAGGATTGGTTCTTTGCAGGAGTTCAAGGATCTGTAATTATGTTTATCTGAGTCTAAAATAAGCTTATCAGTCTCTGTGTCAGTCAGCCGGTGCTTGCCAAAATGAGCTAATGTGGGCTTTGTGAGTGACAGACAAGCCACCCAATCAAAGGATAGGGATGGCTTTCCTCTGACTGAAGGGACCAATCAGAAATGTATCCTGAATTAGCATGAAGGTGTTAAAAAAGGTCTATAAAAGGAAGCTGATTGTAGCAGCTCTGGGTGCCTTCCAGTGTGTCTTTTTAACTTGTCTTAGAGATGGCTGTGAATCTGTACCCGGGCATCTGTTCCTCCTTTGTCTAGTCTCCAGTGTCAGATTCCACAGATGCCAGAAAGCTTGATGGGATGGAAAAAGGACCTTCCTGTAGACATGGCGACCAGGCAAAGAGACCCTGAAAAATCTTCCAGGGACAAGAACCCAGGCTTATGCTGAGATGCTGACAGAGATGATGATATGCGTGGAAGAAAAGGGTGAGTGGCAAAACTGCAATGTGCTTTCTCATACCTTGAAAGAGACATCCCCCCCATGGCTGTCAGCATGACACACTTTGGCATCCGTGGATTATCGTATGTATGACAGAGACAAAGGAAGAAAAAAACAAAACATGTTTTTATATATATATATATATATATATATATATATATATATATATATATATATATATTATTTGTGGTAGTTTAGATAAGTAATGGGGTGTATAAAAGTAACAGGGGGGTTGTTTAGAAATAACAAAGAGCATTTATAGTAAAGCGAAGAACATTTTGAGAGCTTAAACTCCATTCAGAGTATTTTATGGGGAAAAAGATAAAGCGAAGAGTGCTGATGATTAATGTGAACAGTCAACCAGTTTGTCTGTCAGTTTATGGGTGTTTTAAATGAAGATGTCGAAGAGCGACAATGAGTTATACAAAGTTGAGATAAAGTCATGAAATCACATTATTTAGGGGAGGTGATTTGCTCCAACCCAGAAATAGACAGAAAGTAGTGAAAAAGGCAGCCGTTTGAGCAAAGCACTGATGAGCATGCTCACATTTGCTGTCTGAGATGTTATAAATAAAAAAACAGGGAAAATAATAAAATACAGTCAGTATTGTGACCATTTTTCCACCGTTTGAGGCGGGCAAGTAAAGGCAGCTAGACGGTTAAATTATATATACATGTACAGACAACAGTCTTAGCAAACCAAAAAGACTTGCACGGCAGAAAACCACCAAGTGCATAATACCAACGAAGGAAATATGAGGCATGACATATAAAAGAAATAAGTCTTGCTTCAGACAAGGAAATACGCATTTAGAAAATAGGGATAAATAGGGGTTTTAAATTAAGTTGACACAAAAACCGACACCAGGTTCCCTTACTCCTTGAGACAGTGAAGGGAATGTGATATATGACATATTTTGAAAGTGAAACAGCACAGAGATATAAGCAATTTTGTATGCGATTTGCACAGTTGGTGGAAAGGCAGTGCTGGCATAAACAAGTGAAATATGTTCAAATCCCTGCTGCTATGAGAAGCCAGAAATTATTTTCAAAGCTAGAGATAACAGTGACACAGCCAAAAAAAAAGATGAATAAGTTGTGAGAAAAAACAAAGTTGTTTTATAGTTAGAAACAGGGATAGTCTTGTGAGCTAATGCAGTTGAAACAACTTGCACTGAAGTAGAAGCAATATGCTGTTGATAACATTTTTATAAAAGGCTAAAGCAAAGCTTTGGGAAAATTGTGAAAACATTTGTATTTGTATTCACATTGAAAACAGGAAAAAAATCAAACAGAAAAATAAATGAAGATTTATGGAAATGTGATCAAAATGAGTAGGGATGAAGCTAATATGTGTATATTTAGGCAAAGAATATGTTTTAATGGTTCATTTGTGCAGTTCTGAAAAATTCGTTTTTTTGGGTAGCTAGCTGAAAGTGAGCCAAGGCTGACCCTGACTCTTATGGAAATATAGAGTTGAACCCAGACTCCTTCAATTGATTTGTTATTTTGGGGGGGTTTAGGGGGGTTAGGGTGCATATATGTATATAATGTATGTCTTTTATAGTAGGAACGCTCGATTATGGGTTGAAATGACTAACACCTCCTGAATAATGGTCAAATTAGTACGTTTTGAAAAACAGAATTTTTATGGCATTAGTTTGTGGTTATTGAAACCAGTTGCTGACAAAAGCACTGGATTGGATTGATATATTGTGGGGTAATAAAATCCCCAGTTGTTTAATCAAGCGAGGGTGTATATTTTGAAGAAATTGTTGATTTTTGACAGGAAAATTATATGTGGTTGAACTTTATTTTTGAATATACTGTTTTTGAATGGGAGGCTACTCCCAGTTATTTTATGTGTGTGAGCTGGGGAGACCCCATTGAGTCACTGTTTAGGGTCACACAGGTACATTAATGCAATAATGAATGACATTAAACTAGGCACAATGAATATTTATGGGGGATAGCAAGAATAAATGAAACAAAAACACCTTTTTTGGGAAACATATTGGGAAGGCATGTATAAATGCAAAAATGTGTATTTAGAATGAGGAAGCAGTAGGTGACAAAGAGTAGCGCTCGCAAAACACAGTGACACTAAGCTCACACACAATATGGGCAATGGGCATGTTTTTTGAGAAAACATTAGGTCAAAAAGGTATTTTTTTATAGAATCACACACCCTGAGTGGCCTGACTTTTAAGAATAAGTAGTCCACTATTTAGGGGTTTTCCAGGGTTTGTTAAATAAAAATGTATTTATGGATAAGTAGAAGCAGGCTAAGCACTGATAAAAAATAGAATGAGGGAGGCTTGGCACAATTATAGAAGCATGACATGGATTACTATTATATGTGATGGATTAATTTATTGGGGAAAGAAATATAGATGATTAAGGTTAGAATCTTTGTAATTATATGCTTATAAGGAGAGGGGAAGCGGCACACACACAGACACACACACATGCACACAGACACAGACACAGACACACACACACATGCCCACATGCTCACACACATGTACACACACACACACACACACACACACACACATGTACACATGATCTTGCGGTAGTACAGACAGTCAATGGATTGCAGGCTCAATGCACACAAAAAACACACACAGGTAGTCAGAAGAAGGAATACAATACTGATAAGAACACACATACATACATACATACATACATACATACATACATACATACAACATGCTTTTGATTTATATTCGGAACACCAGTTAGGGATATTATGTTTTGATAAAATTATGATGTAAAAGAAGTTACATTTCCTTTTTTAAGAAGGACGACGATCCGCTTGCATATATTCAGGAGCACTAAAACTCTTGAAGCGCACGAGCTGAGGTGAAAAACAGCGGCAGTATTTTATCGTATTTTATGTCAGGGATTGTCTGGGCAGGTATAGAGGTGCTTAAGAAGCAAGTAGGAATGGATGTGAAACCGAAACCTGAGATACAGTTCACTATAGTACATTACTGTTGGCTGTTACAGAAGAAGGATAAAAAAAGCAATGCTAGCAAAATTGAGGAAGCCAAGTTAGTTCAGAAAGAATTGTCAAAATATGCCATAGAAGGGGTGGTAGGGACAAGTGGAGAAGGACTGGGAGTACAGCACACAGTGGGTACATCACAGGCGAATAATCAGTGCCACATGGGCCACAGAGAGAATAGATTTGTGCCACAAGGCAGAGGAATGGCAAATAGAGGAAGAGGTGGTTTTTCAGAATAATCAAAGCGGTTTTCAGAATATATAGAATGAGAAACAGAATATGCAAGGAGGGTTAGCCAGGGTGGGCTAGCTAGACTGGGTCCTTCTGTGTATTGGATATGTGGGATGACAGGGTACATTGTGCACACATGCGAGAGCCAAGGATATGTACAGAATGGGCAATTCTCAAAAGGGTGGACAGCCTATACTCCAGCATATAGGTCACAAACTAGGGAAGGGTTTGGCCAGGATCAGACATTGTATCAGACAGAAGCGCTGAGAGTGCACTAGGTAAGGAAGCTAGAGCAAGTGCAAATTAATTTTCTGCATGGGCGATTGTAATGAGCCCCCATGCAGATTTAGCGATATGTACTACAGAAAAGGTATTGACACTTCTGGGTGCCACTGTGGTAAGAGGAAATCCTTTTGCAGTAGCAGGGGTATGCATGCACCCACAATAGGACAGCTCACAGGAGGACTTGATGCATTCAGAATTTTCAGTGATAGTTAGACCCCAAGCGGAGCCAAGGGTTAATGTGACAGTAGGAGGCAAATGTTTGCTTTATTAATAGACACTGGGACTGCACGTCCATGAATGAAGGAGAAACTTGTCCAATGGTGGGAATTGCCATGGGTGATCAGGGTTTTTTGGAGCTACAGGTTGAGTTCCTTTTGTTGATGAATTATCAGTCTCTGTGGGAGAGTGTGACATGACTGATCCCTTGTTATATTTGTGAAAGACACCAGTTAATTTTTGGGAAGGGATTTAATGACAAAACTTAACGAGGTTTGCGTTGGAATTAGACTAATTAATGTAAGATAATCATAAATAGATAACGATAAAAGCAGATGTAAGAAGTTCAAAACTAAAAGATTGATGACAATTCAGAGGGTGAAATAAATAACTAAATAAAAAATGAATGAATTAATGGATATTAAATCAGCGAAAAGCACAAGTGGATAAGATATCTAGATTTTTAAACAATGAGCACAATGGATGGTGTGGGATATAATTGTATTAGTCTATTGTATTTTGATAAAAATATAATATGATTAATGAAGGGCCAAAGGGGTATGGATGGACAAGAGTGATCTGATAATATAATATAAGAGAAAACCTTTAATAGCACTATACCAAAAAACATTGTTTGTATGTATATGATGATGTTGATTTATGCTTTACAGATGAAAAATGATTGTAATAGTTTGAGCATGGGAGGAATATCGACCACAGACAATGACGACACCCAGCCAGGCTAAGAGCAAACGTTTCCATTCTTCTCGCCCCCCTTTTTTCCCGCTGCAATTGTTATTGTGCTATGCGTATGCAAATGGTTCTTTTCCAACTATGACAATTGTGAACACACATATAATAGTTTTCAGGATATGCTTTGGGGCAATGTGACTACCAAATATCCCAATATTCTGGTCAACAATAACTCACGGCAATGCTATGATACTATACTTATTAACCACCTACCTCAAATATGAATGTATTACTATGTGACAACAATTCAAACTGATGTTAACTCTGCACATACCGGGCATATGTCACGGACCAAATATGCGTTTTTATATATACTATGTTTGCCATGGTCTCGCCGTCTTTATTCCCAATTTGGGTTATTCAAATGTCACTGCAATTCATTAATCACCATGCACTTGGCACTATGTCACGTAGATCACAACAATGAACAGCCTTGAGAAAAACCTTAAGGTTGAAACACGTATTGGCACTAGTAAACTGAAAGCATGTTGCTTTTTCTCAAACCCGTGGAAGCCTATACCAACTAGAACGTATGTCACAAAAAGTGACAACCATTGTCAATTGAAGCACAGGGCAAAAAATAAAAACCAAAATACAAAGATTAAAATGTACAGAATGTTATCAGTAAAACATGTAATAAATATCATACCAGTTAGAAGAGTTAAAAGAAACTAATAAGATAAAATAGCAATACATGAACATCAATTTCCACCAGCCGTTGCTTGTAGGTAGATTTAGGCAGATTTTTTGCCTCTGTGATGGTTCTTGTCCAATTGTTTATAAATAAAGGCTTCATGTAAGTAGATCTTATATCCCTATAGGCTGAACATAGATGCATGGAATGCTGCACTGTCTCTCTAAGATTAATACAATGCCCCCATAGGTTTGTTTCTGCAGCATTCCAGCTCTTTATAAGACAAACTAATGGTAAAATGTCCAGCCTGAACCTAATGCTAAGGGATCTTGCAAACTGGAGAAAATGAAGATTAGATATTTCACAAAATCAGCATTATTTTTACGTAACCATAATTCCCGGAACAATAAGGTTTTTGGAATTAATCACTAAAACTTCAGTGCCCAATATTACCATTTCTGTCTTGTTTTTACTTTTTATACATGTGGGGATATTGCAGAGTACTCAGTGGTCCCAATCGTTAAGCAATGACAAGACTGCACCAAGTTATTTTGATGCTACCTTCTTGTGATAATACATCAAACTTTGCTTCAGTAAACTTAGTTAAATGTGGGGTAGACCAAATTCTTAACCAATATAGAATTGGTTTCAGTGAAAGGTCATGCTCAATGTTATTTAGGTAATATAAGCAATATATTTGGCGTTTCCACCATAAATTTGTTTTCAACAATTGACTATTTAGCTTAGTTGATATGTACCCATAATTCCGTGCCAGAAATTGCTGGTGCTTGTGTTTGTAATTTATATAATGTAAGGGAAAGGCTTGCTGCACCATTGCTGTGAGTACATGCAAATCTGAGAGGTTCATTGCAACTTTTCCAATTGGTTGTTCCAAGTGCATCTGCTTTCAAATCTGACACCCAGAGAACCGTAGCTGGATACTTGTTCAATAGTCATTCTCTCAAGTGTGATTAAAACTCTGGGTTCTTTTTTCCGCTGTGCATGATGCACCATCAATTTGGTTTTGGTATGGTTTAATTCCAGACCCTTAGCTACACAGAATTGATGAAATAACCTGAAAGAAATTGACTTTTTTGGTTTGCTGCATCGCAGACTGTGAGCCTTGGATTCCCCCTTTCCGGAATTCCTCTTCCCGTCCCTCCCTCCTTCCACCCTGCCCCATTGCCTGATTGATGCAGCTGTGCTACCGAGGATCAAGCAGATGGTGTACCCCTTGCTGATGCTCGATTCACTCTTGAGCTGCATACAGTGAGTTAAAGTTGTGCTTTATAATTCTTAACATCCTGTCCTTATTCTAATTGTTTGCTCGCATTCAAAGTTGCTTGAAATTGAATTTTTTTGTTCACCACATCACGGCCTGTCAGCCTTGCATTCCCCCTTTTGGATTACCTCCCTCCTCTCAACCCGCCCCTGTTGCCTAATTGGTGCAGCTATCCTACCGAGTCCCTGGCAGAGGGTGTAGCCCTCGCCCACGCTCTGTTCGTTTTTGAGCTGCACGCACTGAGTTCAAGTTGTGCCTTATAATTCTTAACATCCTGGCCTTATTCTAATTGTTTGTCTGCATTCAAAGTTGCTTAAAAAAATTAATTTTCTGGTTCACTGCATCACGCACTGTGAGCCCTGGATTCCCTCTTCCGGATTCCCTCCCTCCATCCACCCTCTTCCCATCCCGCCCCTGTTTCCTGATTAGTGCAGCTATCTCACTTAAGTGGACCCTCCAGGGCAGCCCCACTGCCCGTACATCCCCCTCCGGCGAAGGGCCCTGAGGCGAAGGCAGCTCCTAAAGTAGCAGCTCCAGATTGTGGGTTACAGTCTATTTATTGAAATATTTTCCATAAAAAGATTTTTGATGGAAAAATGTTCATTGAAAAATGTTTCCATCGAAAAAATCTTTCAATGAATATTTTTCCATCAAAATTGTATGTATGTGTATTTGGGTGGGATAATGGTTAAAGGGTTAAATGGTTAAATTTGGACAGCGGGGGTCTGGGGAGGGACACTTAATTAAAAATATATATATATTATTTGGGAATTGGTTTTTTAAAGGGCGAAAAACAGGGGTTTGGAGAGACCCCCTATTTTTTTTAAAAAATAGTTGGAAAGAATTTGATGGAAAATCTATTCAATTAAATAAATTTGATGGAAAGACTAGTAACCCAGATTGTGTTTGACATTGATCGCCGGTGGAGCATGCAGTGCAGCCATCAACCAGCAGCGACTGACAAGGTAAGAAAGTTGCGGGCAGGGGGCACAGTCATTACTGCTCCCAATTTAACTTCCCCCTCTAGTATTACTTCTATTTGCTAAGCCTGCAGTTTGCTGCAAGTCGCCCACAGTTTTATGTTATCTATAGCTGGTATTTAGGTGAATTTTCATAGTTAGCCATATTGGGCATTTCCCCTCTATCTAGGAAAGCCAATTCTGGGTGTTCTACATTTGCTGTGTGTTTGAAATGTAGGATTTTTTCGCTCTTTCCAGGAAACTGCATCTAGGTGTTTTTGCTTTTCCTGGTTTATGCTGAAAATGTTTGCTTTATCCTGGACACTTGAATCTAGATGGTTGCATTGCTGTTGTGTTGAAGTTGGACATTGTGCATTGCAGTTTCTCCATCCCTCTCCCTCCTTCTCTTCGTATTCTCCCTCCATGGTGCTTTCAATCTCCCCTATCTTCTATAACTGCTACTTTATCACCAATCCTATCTCTCTTTGAAAGTTTGGAAGGAAAACGTTCAAGAAGGATCTCCTGGTCTCCAATCCAGGCCTGCCCAATGCTGACACCTATGTCAATGCTTCTTCCAAGCAGACTTTCACTGACATCCTCTTTGTCATTCCCTCTCCGGACCTTTGGATTCCCCATATGGTATCAGTGGCCTCCACCTTTCTCTTCCTCACCCATTAATGGTGAAACCCATTGGAAAGTACTCTTGGCATATTTCCCTTACTCAAGGGCCATCATAAATGTCTACCTGAATGACACTGTCATGGGCCAGGGCTCTCAACCCAATCTCTCCTTCTTGATAGGCATCTTCCGTCTCTCATCAACTTCCTCCTGCCTCCTGCCACTCCTCCTTCACAATCTACAGGCCACCTGGTCCAGTGTCCCTCTTCCTCTGAGAGTAGTCTGACTTCACCTCTTCTCTCCTGGCCTCCACCTCCAAGCTTCTCCTCCTCCGAGACTTCAATATTCACCTTGCCTCCTCTGACACAGCCTCTGGACTCTTCCACAACCTCTGTGACTCTCTTGCCCTCTCCATTCTTCCCTCCGGTCAGTCAGACACACCTTGGATGCTCTAATCTCAGTAGACATCCCCATCTCCCCCCTTTCACTACTCTTCTTTCCCGGTCTGATCATGCTCTCCTGTCCTCTCACATGCACCTCCTGGGTCCCCTGGCTAAGCCCCCGTCTGCACTGCCAGTCTCCTCCTCCGTCATTCGACCAATGAAGCGAGTGTCCATTTTTTTTCCGCCACCTTCATGCCCCCTCCCACTCCTACCTCTGACTCTCACACTGACTGTTATGAGGATCTGGATGAAGCCTGCCTGATGAGGACTCTGGACAAGTCCGCTCTATGAAAGTCTCATCCAATCAGGTGCTCCTCTGCTCTTCCAGAACTATCAAGGACAGCATTGCCTCTCTTGATCCAGCCTTGGCTGATTTCTGCAATCACGCCATTGCCACTGGATCCTTCCCACTACTCCTCAAGCTCTCCATTGTGCACCCTCTCCTCAAAAATCCTTCTACCGACCCCTCCTGTCTTGCTAACTACCACCCTATCTCCATTACTGCCCTTCTTGGGCTAATTCTTGGAGAAGCTGGTTATCTCCTAGCTTATCCATCACACTGAATCTGTTGGTTGTCTCCACGACCACCAGTGGCTTCAGAGCATCCAGAGGCACAGAAACTACACTCCTGAACACCTGTGAGGACTTTCTCTCTAATCTCGATTCCAACTCTCCTTCCATTCTCATCCGTCTTGACCTTTCCTCTGCCTTTGATACAGTCAATCATGCCACCCTTATAAATCGGCTCTGTGATACTCTCGGAATCACAGATCTGGCTTTGGGCTGGTTGACCTGCTTCCTCTCTGACCGACCTTCCCAAGTTCAACTGGGCCCTTTCTCTTCTCCATTTCACTCTCCACTTGTGGTGTCCCTCAGGGCTCTCTCCTCTTGCCATGGATTTTCAACATCTACCTTGACCCTCTAGCCCATTTGATCTCTGCCTTCTCCTCTAACTTCCAGTGTTATGCGTACAGCACACAGGTCTCCTTCAAGCTTCCCTCCACTGCATCCACTTCTTCCTCTCTCATTCCGGAATGTCCGTCTGTTATTCAGGCATGGTGCACTGCTAACAATCTCTGTATTAATTCCAGTAAGACCGAGATCCTTCTCATTGGGACCCAGCTTCCTCCTTCCCTCCTACACTCTGGCATCCCTCCCTGGGCCCCCTGCCCACACCCTTCTGTAAGGCTTAAAACCTTAGTGTCCTCTCTCTCCTCTCCTCACATCACAGACTTTGCAAAGAAGACCTACGTTCAGCTGCACCTCCTCAGAGGTATTCCCCCTTTCCTCACCTTCTCCCAAAAAATCAATGTCTCCAGAGCTGTGGCCCTCTCCAGGCTGGACTACTACAACAGCCTCCTCTTCATTCCGTCTAATTCCTCCCATTGTCCCTGCAATACTTATCCTTGGCCTCATGCCCAGGGACTGCATCTCTCCGTACTAAAATCTCTCCACTGGCTCCCAGTTACTGGCAGGATCAAGTTCAAGATCCTCTGCATCATCCACAAGTGTTTCTGGGCCTGGGATTTAGCCACATCCAACTCTCTCTCCTTAAATACCTCCCTGCTAGAGCCCTTCAGTCTTCTAGCTGCAACTCTCTGCAGATCATACATTTTCCAAGGAGAGAGTGGGGGTGTGGGGGGTAGATATCTCTCCTCTGCTGGTGCCTCCCTTTTGAATGGCCTCCTAGCCCCTCTCAGACTTCAGATTCCGCTTAAGTTCCGGAAGCTTCTCTAGACCCTCCCTTTCTCTTTCTCCTTCCATCTGCCCCTCCCCAGCTAATGTCCTCCTCTCCCTCTTTTCGAATGGCTGCCTGGGTCCTTCAGCTTCTTGAAGGGCATCAGACTCTCCTGCACTTGGTCTCCCCTCACCCCCCAACCCCTAACCTGCCCTTGCCCTTCTGTGCTCCCTCCCCCTGCACTAGCCTGGCTGGACTTACACCCCATTCAGCCCTTCCAGCCCCGTCCATCGCACTTAGCACATGGACATTCTTCCCCTACACTCTCTGCATTACACTGGAACTTGTCCACCTGGCCTCCAGTTGGCACTAGGATAACCCATGGGCCCTTCTGCCCTGACCAGCACTTGCCCCCTCTGCTCTCCCCCGCACATCTTGTTACTTCACTTGCACGATCAGAAGGACACAAGGTCTAGTAGGATTGTTTTTGTTTTTCTTCATCCCTGCCCCCCGCACTCCCTTTGTCTTGTTCTGCCTTGAAACACCTCTTGCTGTATAGGTGCATTATAAATACCCAATAACAAATAAAAAAAATTGCACTCTCAGACCATTCTGAGTATTCAAAAGCAAAACAGCATCCGCTGCAAAGAGGAGCAACAGAATTTGTCATTACCCAGAGTAGGGGCATCAGTTGGAAACTTGGTAATTAAGTCGATAACAATATTATTGAATAAGCAAAAGAGTAATGGTGTCAATACACACCCTGAATACACGTTTTTAGATAGGAAACAGAGCTGTGGTCTCTCCTGAAAGTCTCCATCGGACAACCGCCTCATTATTATTATTATATAAAATTATAATAGCTTTTAATGAGGGCAATGGAATACCCAAATTCTTGAGCCTATCCCATGAAAGTATGCAGGGAACAGAATCAAAAACTGTATTCAAATAAACAAAAATAACATATGCAATCATCTTCCTGAACACAATGTCATGATGCAAAAATATATACTTTCTGAAAGAAGGCTCTGTGGCTCAGAGGTTAGAGCCTGGGTTTTCTGATGGCAAGATGGCAGATTTAAGTTCCCCCACTGTTGTAAATATACTCAAACTGGTAGGTTGAGCTGTGTATTGAGAAAAAATACATAAAAGTGTTCCAACTTTATTACTGTAATAAAAGTATTGTTTAATCTTTATTTCCATTACAAATGGCTCAGAGGGAGAGACTAGCTCCTTTGTTTATCCCAGCCACCATTGGTAGTTCTGAGTTGTATCTACATCCATAAGACTTTTGACCGGCATATCATAATACAAAGAGCTATGCGTTCTGAAAGGTTTCCCAGTGGCTCAGATGTTAGAGTATCCAGGCTTGGACTGGCCCACGGCGCAATACGGCAATACTCTAAATTCCAGTCCTTGATTCTAGGATGGGCAGTTTATTTAACATAATGGACCACTTTTTTGGATAGAGTGGGCCAGTGCCAGTTCCATAAGTTACCACACTAGTTTTAATTAATGCTACTAAGCAAATATGTTTTGATGCACATTATGTGCAACATATTTTACCAGAAAAACCTCCTTGGATAGAACTCAAACAGTCTGTTCTGGAGAGTAACTAATTGTAATGTGTGATTGTGGCACACTTTTTCCTTGGTGCCTGCATGGATTCTATGCCCCAGTCCAACCCTAATAGTTAGTTTTGAATATTCTGTTGTAATGCTCAGGGAATCTGATATATAAATATCAGCATTCATGAATATTACAAAACTGAGCTATGTTATTGATACAATGTAATGCTTTTTTTTGCAGTTTCATTTATTTCATCAAATTTCAGGGGGGTCTATCAAAATATTCCTACTACTGATCATGCTCTTGAAAGACTATTGATTGATCATTTGTTTAATTTAGTTGTGCAGTCCCATAATGTAAACCTATTCAAATGTGGATTTCTCCTACGTGTCTGTCCTAGAAGACTGAAAGAAAATACCTGACTTACTCTAGTGATGTTGACCTAAATCCTGGCTTTTTTGATGGCATATAATGTATGACTGGAATTATTTTTATCTTCATAATGTATCTAACACCCGTACTCCTAGAAAAGTCTCCACTCAACCCACGTAAATGATTTTTCCGCATCTCTCCTGACATAAGTGAGTAATGAAACTCCCCAGAAGCCTGCATCTTTGTGACACCATTGAAACTGGTTGTCTTGTTTTTCCTCACCTATTAAATGTATAGGCGCGTAATAAATGCCACATCATATCATAAATCTTCAACAACCTTACCAGCGTAGTGATTAGTTGTTCTCTATCTTTAAGTTTGAAAACATTTCTCTATAGTCGATTGATGTATATCTTTATATATTTTGGAATGGTATCATTTAAGCATTTTCAGAATAATTTGCTGATTTCCTCTTCTTTTTCTTTTGTATCGTGTTTGGTAAATTCTTTTATGAAATGTAGCTTCTGGCTTTCCATGCTTGCCATTTAAAGTTTTGATTGTTATTGGCGTACCACATAAAGGAGTTTCTTCCTGTTGTATTTTATCTACAGGTTCCTAGATTTCACTCTGTAATTTCACAGGAAATAAATTCAGTTCCTCTCTGATTTTAATAAGCTTGAGGATATTACCCCTATTCCATTTGTAAGTGAGCATTCATTCCACAGTGCTTTGCATAAAAAGGGTACAAACATAGAAAACAAAAATAAATAGACAGTGCGGGAAACAAGAAGGTGAGGTGTTTGGCTTCTGGGTACATGCAATGAGATCATGATGCATTATCTCAATTAGTGAATATTGTTAGCATTAGTGAAGCATGGGTGGGAGTATGTGAAGAGAGGGGGTTGTTATCGATGTAAAGGGGCAGCTTTTGACTATGAGCAAGGTCGGCAATGGTTTAAAACAGGCAGGTATTGGAGCTCTGAAACACCCGCCAGTCAGTCCTCCTTTCCAGCTCTCCTTATTTGGCGGAAGTGCCTGTCCCCTTGAACAATTATTTCAATTAGTAAGCTGTTGTAACTACGTGGCTCCTACATGATTCTTCCTCTTCCTATTCATCCAGATCTTTATAATCCCCGTTTCCAGCTTGAGAGGTGTCCATTAGATCTATCAAAAATGCTAATGTTCAGATTTCTTAAAGCCGTGGGCATATTGCAGGTCTGTGTCCTAGCCAAAATAAGTCCTCATTTTGCTTGCTGAATTAGAGTTAGCATTTAGCTTGATGGTAGATTGATGTAGGTGTTTGCCTTGCATTTAATGGCTGTCTGTATTAAAGTATGTCTTAACTTTTTGTGCAACTTCATGGAACTGATGGTCAGAGGGGACACAGAGCTACATTATTTGGCTGAGTGACATATTGCCTTCTGAAGTTATTTATTTTTCATTATATTTCATAATTTTCATAAGTGTAAACCATGTGGTGTTGCTAACTGAAAGAATGTGTTTATACGTACAACACACAATTGGTTTCAGGTTCAAACCATGTTACATCATTTAATGATTAATTATTGTAATTGATTATGTATTTTAGTTACATGGCAAGTTACAAGCTATGCTTTTTAAGATTCCAAGCGGATTGTACATTTGCTGTGAATATGATTTTGTGTCCATTACTATTCATCACGCATTTAGGTTCTGCACACAGCAGTATTTGCACCCATCCAGGGGCTAATAGTTGAAAACAACTCTAAAAACATGTACAATAAGCTTCATATTTAAATAAATACTACCAAGATAGTGTCCTCAAATGCAAATGGTGACTACACGTATTAGAACGCCATTACACGCATTAACACGTGATCGATTTGTCACGTGATACATACTAACAGGAACACAGAGTTTAAATACAGACAGCCCTTCACTTATCTCGCACGACAGGGCTCTTTGACCGACTAAAACGAGAGTCGTTCACACTTAACACTTAACATGCCAATAAAGGTAAGTGCTAAGCCTGGGGGGTTACAATGCTGTACAAATAGCCTAAATATCAGGTATTTCACAATACCTAAACAGGCTTATTAGCAGCACCAAGCAACCTTTTGTTTCCTCTTACTTTTTACTAAGAGGCATTGAAGTATAATAACCCTTACAGTGGTTGTTTAAATTAATTACTGCAATAAAGCAATATACAACATACTTACAAATAAGTAATTTTTAATAAAATTCCCTTACATAAGTTAGTACCACACACAACTACTGAACACATCATATTTGCCTTTAGTTGTACTAAACTATATCTAAAAAGAACAAGCATCAACAACACTAGAGGCAGACACAGGCACTCATTGAAACCATTAACATAGATGAACATGAGAGGAACATGCAGTATGTGTTGATCACTATGAATCATTTCTCTACCTTTCACATGTAACTATGACTGTTATCCAGCAGGACGTTACTATTTACTTCACTAGCAGAACACCAAATACAATGTGATTAGATACTTGTTACTAGTAATTAAGGACAGCAATGCATGCCCAATTACTCAATAGTACACAACCCAATGACTACTAAAGTTGGTAAGTCATTGAACCACAATCACCTTAAATTAGGTCAGTTTCATATATCACCACCAACTATATAGGAGCACTTTGAATATCTTAACAAGACCGCAGGCCGAATATTTTGTTCACTCTCTCGTTCAGATGTCAGAATTATTAAAACTGAAACACACTTTGAGAGCAGCCAACTTTGGAGTTATATTATTTCAGTTGTATCCTGGTTTGTTATTGCATGAACATTGCCTTTTTCTTATTTTTCATGTTTTGTTTATTTTTTTAAATGTCAAAATTATTAGAATAGAAATACATGTTGAAAGCATTTAACTTTTCAGTTACAGTACTTTGGTTTTTATTGCATGATCGTTACCTTTTAATAATTCGTATTTTTCATGTTCTTATATTTTTCCCACACTAACAACATATGGGGTTCTATCTTTATTAATTACTAATGATGTTTTGCATTATTTCCTTTGATCTTATGATTTTGCATTTTTGTCTGCAGCTTAATTCATGTATATTTTAAGATTTATATAGATAGAGGAGAATGGTAATCCCCGAGGAAGCTCAGTGAGTGAAACATGTGTAGGCATATAGGAATACGTTTCATCTACTACGACCCTGATACCACTGTATGTATAATAATAACGGGAATCAATCGTTTTTGGGAATTACTTTTTCATATATCTAGAATACATGGGCAAAGGGAAATGACACACTCTCTCAAAAGCAGGTTTTACTTGGCATTAGGGTATAAGTGCCAGCCGGTGAACCATTCTGCAGTATCAGCATCAGTACACCAGAACAACTATAGCTGCTAAAGGATAAGGTTACTGCCCAAACCACTCCTGTTTCACCTAGACCCCCACCTAGTTATGTACTAAACAGAATATAGTGTCATGTGAATGAATAGACTTATGGTTCTTTCATTCCTACATTATAATAGCGTCAGTGTTCTCTTATATTATTTTCACTTGAGTTACATTCATTGCACAATGTAATCCAATTATAATTGAGTGTAGAAATTCTAAATGTATTTGTCAGTACATTACATGGCAACATGCTCATTGAATCGCACAATGATTTGGTTCAATCTCCTAATTTCTCTAGTTTAATTCTTGGAGAAAAGTTTGAATTGTTTAGTTATTTGAATAGTATTCCTCACCCATGTGTGCATCCTCAGACCTTTGGAAGTGACAATGTTGCATTGCAACGGGGATAGTCCTAATGCTTCCATTGTCTTAATGGTAGGTGCAGTTAATTATAACAGTTGCATCAGTTGTATCACAGTAGAAGACACAATGCCACTTCTCAGCACCTTCCACTGTGTTCCCAGGCATATTTTATTTGCCTTTTATTTTCCCCACAACCTTCAAATAGAAATGTTTTTTAACCAGGGAATTGAGAGATATCTGCTTTCATGAATGTCTCAGTGGGTCATAACTCTGCTTGCCTATGTTCAGAGTGCAGAAAGCATGACCATTGAGTGGATGTAGTGGCCCACAATCGCTGAATCTGCCCGCATGCAAGACTGCATGAATGCACAGAATGAATCAGAGCACCCACAGCATGCAGATGGGTGTGGTGGGACATTAGCTGAACGGTTGGAAGAATATGGTCATTCTTAACGGAACCTGCAGTGACTCCACTCTCATGCTCCCATACTTGGGTTCTCCTGTCAGAAGCCAGACCCCAGGGAATGGAAAATGCTGCTAGACATGTTTCCAGGCATCTGGGGTTATTTCTCTGTCCAAATAGAAATGCAAGTGCTTGAGATGAGCGTTTTCATTCATGTTTACATTTCCAAATTCCAAACAAACGTGGAAATATGAAATTAACATTGGCAGTAGTAGGCATGCATGGCGTGCATTGAGGGGCCTTTCCGCATCACACTCTAACCTGCAGATAATTTGTGAGTTGCCCCTTCCTTAATGTACTTTTATGTGTGTGAACTGCAGATGGTAGCATCCAATAGCTTTACAAAACATTGCCTTTTACATGATAACACCAACCATGTTTTAAAGATGTTAGAAATGTGAGCGGGACATCGTCCCTGATCCTTCTTGGTGACCGAGAACAAGGCAAATACTTTCAAACTCTCCATCGATTCCCTTGACCCTTTAGGGAGAAACGCATACCCAATTCCTCACGTATATTATGGCAATACCTTCCTCTACCCAATTTGGTGATGTAACTTTGCTGGCAGAAAATGGTTATGACATAGAGAAATCACATTTGAAATTGTGGAAGGATTCTATCTTTTCTATCTTGGGCAATGGAAGAACACAAAGCTTACTTCCATAAAGTCATCTTAGAATGAAGATAGATGGCACAGGCCCACTACAATGCATTATCTGTGGCTAGGGTGATCTATACAATGAACTGGATGTTGCTGGGAATCTTCGTTGGACAAAATACAGAATGCGTCTTGTTTTGGCCAGCATTTTTCCACTGGATTTAGGCAGTATGGTAACACAGGAGTAGCAGAAAAGATGGCCAGTGTCACCTTTAAGCCTTAGAAACTTGATTAGAATGTTCCATTTGATGGCTCTGCTCCTCCATTAAGAGGTGTTAACTGTCTTAGTTGATAGACAAAGAATCTTCCGAAATATGTCCCAACAGAAAGGTGTACAAACGTCTGCAACCTTTGGCACTCCAGATAATTTTGGACTACAACTCCCAGCAGACCGGTCCAGCAAAGTCAATGGTGAGGCATCCTGTGAGTAGTGGTCCAAAACATCTAGAGAGAAGCAGGTTGCAGACCTAGGGCTTAGGCACACAATCCTTCAAATGCATACTGACATGCGCAGCTTGAAGTGCAATAGGACGACCCTCCTGCATTTCCTTCTCTATGCAGAAGTGAAATGGTAGCGCAGTCTACTCTTTCCGCTAATGTGTGGTGGGGGAGGGAATGACTCTGTGGTTGCCAGTACTCTAGAGCATTACAATATTGTGTTTTCTAAACCCTGTTTTGCTGCATTGGTACATACTTTGTTTGGATGCAATATATTTGCCCTAAGGGAGTGGCCTCCTACCAGAAGAGCAGTCTCGCAGCTATATTCTAAGTATGTGCTGGCACACACTGACCTCAAAATGTTGGTCAGAATGTACCCAACTAATATTGTTGCAGCCCTCAACTGCCATCATTCTGGTAAGCGGGAACAGCCCCCTCTCCCAAGAGGTTGGTGGTGTGCTTCACAATTCCTCACTATGCCACACAGCTAATAATAATAATTTAGCATTTATACGGCTACGAACCCTTAGGTATACTGAGCGCTGCTCATTATTACCCAGGGTGTGTGGTGCTCATTTATCGATCTCGGAAGGATGAAAGGCTGAGTTTGGCCCTGCCAGGATTCGAACCTGTATCAGCAGGCTCTACATAGATGTCAAAGTGAGAACACTACTTGCTGTGCTATCGGACAAGCTAAGGCACACCTAGTTCATCTGCAGGTGACCCGTCCTACTCCCAACTTCGTGTCTGTCTTTGGGAGCAGACCAGGGCAACACAGTGTCAATCCAGTCTGAGAAAGGGACTATCTGTAACTATCTCTCCTCAGAAGGAGCTCAAGTGTACGAAAAGCAGTTGTGGAGCTATGTTCCTTGCTGGCCTGCCCCCAGTCCCCACCTACCCCAATGCCATGCCCCCTCCTACGTGCAATCCAAACCCCCAAACAAAGACAAAGGTGCAGTGCACTGAAGTGCAAATTTCAACTTCTTCCTGCACTTTTATTTTAAAACTAAACCATTCCGTAATGGTTTGTTTTTAAAAATAAAAGTATAGGAACAGTAAAACTTTTTTTTTTTTTAAGTAGAGCAGCACCACCTTTCCCAACCACTCCCTCCCGCCAATTTTGACCACTGCTCGTCAGCACCCAAAAACTAAACCCCGTTGGGGGCACAAAATAATTGCTGTGGCATTAACAGCACTCTTTATGTGCTTTCGTCAGCACCCAAAAACTAAACCTCGTTGGAGGCACAAAATAATTGCTGTGGCATTAACAGCACTCTTTATGTACTTCCTTTAGGAGAACATTTTCCGTAGAATGCTCCGATTACTTACCGGTAATCTTCATTACTCCTGGTCCTACTCTTCCTCGTCACAGTACTTACTTCATGAGGCTCCTGCCTCCGACACAGGACCTTCTTCTATTTCTTTAAATTCCTATAACTCCTCCCCCACATCCACGTCACTCAGTTTCATATTACCAAGCCAGAGCATGGGACCTTTCCCGCAGGGAGGGTGAGGAGAGTCGTCAGTACTGTGATGAGGAAGAGTAGGACTAGGAGTAATGAAGATTACAGGTAAGTAATCGGAGCATTACCTCCACGTCCACTCTTCCTCGTCCCAGTACTTACTTCATGAGGTATACCAAAGCAGCAACGGGGAAAGGGTCCCAATGAGACACAGAGCTAAAGACAGTGCAGCAAACACACCCACAATAACTCCTAATTCATATCCCCACAGATAAAACTCCAACCAGGAAGGAACCAACCCCCCGAGAGGGAGAAACTCAACCCATAGCGGTTGATGAAAATCCCTAGACCAGCCAAGGCAGCAGCCATACAAATCTCTTGCAGAGAAAACCCTCCTTGCATCGGCCCAGGAAGCCGCCAAACCCCTGGCGGACCGCCCCTGATAAGCCAAAAGCCACATAGGCCCTGGAGATCACAACCCGGAACCATCAGAAAATGGAAACCACAGATGTGTTATGCCCAGCCCCAGCCGGACCACAAGACTATCAGATTGGTGAAAAAAAGCAAACCTAGCCAAATACTCCAACACGTCCCGCCGGACATAATGTTAAGCCAAGCCACCTCCTCATGCATTCTCGGATCATGAAAGAAGTCAGGGAGAACCAGATCCTGAGAGGTGTGAAAACCGAGATACAACTTAAGGGAGGAACTTCGGACCACACCTCAGCAGCACCGAGTCTGGCAGCACCCTCAGGAAAAGAGGGTGACATAAGAGAGCCTCAGTCTGCCCAAGCCTACGGGCAGAAGCGAGGGCAATAAGAAAAGCAGATTTTAGTGTAAGATGTTTGATATCAATCTCGGAAAAGGGCTCAAAAGGAGGCCTTTGAAGGAGCCGTAATACACGAGGACGAGAAGAAGAAAAAGCCTGGAGCAACTTCCCCACCAACACCTCCCCATCCAAGTGACCATCAGAGGCCCCCAAAATCAATTTCATGGAGGCCCACTGAGAGTGAAGCCTGGGAAAAAAAACTGCCAGGCCCCTGTCAAAAGCCCTTCTGGAGGAATTGAAGGATAGCAGAGGCCAGAACTCTGGGGAGGGATCCCAGACCGCCCATACCAGTCTCGGAAATGGCCCCAATGCCTGCCGAACACCTTCAGAGTGGAGGGTCTAAGAGCATCCATTATGTACTCAACTACAGGATCTGAGAACCCCTGAGATATCAACCTAGACTGAGCAATAGCCACATTGCCCATTGCAACCAGTGGAATTCCAACCGCAGATCCCCTTGAAGGGGACACGGCCACCTTGGAACCAGCCAAGGTTCCTAGGATCGAAGCTCCAACAGAGAGGGGAGCCAACTCCGGCGGGACCAGAACTGAGCTAACAACAACACAGTCACCCTGGACACTCTGATGCGCCAAACCACCCGGGGCAGAAGGGGAATAGGGGAATAGGCGGAAAGGCATAAAGGAAAACCCCAAGGCCACTGTACAGAGAGGGCGTCCATCCCCCAATCCCCCCGGCCTGAAACCGAGAGCAGAAGAGGGGAACTTCTGCTGAGGCCGGGGATGCAAACAGGTCTAGAACCGGGGACCCTAATCTGACACAGGTCACCGCAAAGACCTGGGCCAACAGGACCAGTTCCGCCGAGTAGTGAAAACCGGCGTCTGAGAAGATCCGCTTGAACATTGTCCACCCTTCTGATAGGTGAGGCCACCAGAGACACCAGATGAGATTTCTTCCAGGTGCCTATCAGTGCTGCCAGAGCATTCAAGGAGCGGCCGGAACCCCTTTTGCAGTTGACATATGCCAAGGCCGTCGTATTGTCCGATCGGATCAAAACTGCTGACCGTCCAGCAACTCCTTGTAGTACACCAGAGCTTGGACAATGGCACAACTCTTGCCAATTGGATGATCGCCGGCTCTCCCCAGATCCCACAACCCTTGAGCTGAGAGGACCCCCAATGTAGACCCTTTCTGCTGGCGTCGGTAGTAAGAGAGGCCACAGGAGGATGGGCCATGCACACCTCAGCATGTAGACCTGAAACCCCCTGCCACCACAGCAGGGAGACTCGCAGCGCTGGGGACACTGAAAACACAACTACGAAAGCCGAGACTTCGGAAGCCAGTGAAAGAGAGTATAAGACACCAGGGGACGTAACCGAAGACGGGCTCAAGGAACTGGAAAACACACAAGACGCCACGTGCCCCGTAACTTCAGCAACAGGCGAGCCGAGACACACTGCCTTCTGAGAACCCAGCCCAAACCAGCCAGCAAGCGCCCCCACTGCACAACATCCAGAGTGCGCTCTCCCCAGACGTCCGGACAAGCAGTGCAGGGTCTTGAGACCCATAAGCAGTTGACACATCCTAGAAGGCATAGGGACCAGGAACACCCGCAAGTAGAAAACGTGACCCTGAACAGGGAGAGGAATGGGCAAGACGGTAACCCACAATAATCGCTCGGAGAGAACTGATCCCATGGCCAACTACTTGGACCGTGAGCTGGATACCAAAGTCCTAAGCATGCAAACCTGGACAGGAGGAGACAGGAACTCCAACTGATATCCCCCTCCGGAAGGAGCCCATTACCCAGGAAGCCGAACCCCCGAACCCCACCGGTCCCATACACCTCCGAGAAGATAGAGACGAGGAGCCAGGGAAAACCGCCAGTCACTGCACTTGCACCAGAGGAAAATCACAGGACGTTGAAGCATGCCTGCGCCACAATATAACAGCATGCTTGTCAGCCCACAAAAAGATCCCACTTATCAAAAGGAAGATACAGGACAGCCCAGAAGTCCAGCAGACCATGCCCCCCCCCAGCCGACAGAGGAGCAACCAGGTTGGCGTCAAAAGGGCAGAGTACTGTCACAAAGCGGGGCAAAGCAATCCAACCCGGATAGCAGACATGAAAGGCAACCACCCACCTGGGGTATTCCTACACTGGAAAAACCCACTGAAGTGACATCCCCCTCCACCGACACCAGGGGCTCTGAGAACCCCTCTAAGCACAGACATGTGCCACCATGTGCCATATCACTTCCCACAAGTCTGAAAGAAGGCGTGAAAGCAACACGTCGGCACCGGAGGACCTAGGCCCTAAAAGAAGAGACACTGGGAACCCTCTGAATGGCCATTACTTCCATGATGCATTTTCTATAATTCCATGCCGGAAGGGAAAAGAAAATCATCTCCTTTGACCTTCCCTCGTGCAGTTCAGAAGAAGAGGACAGGACAAGGAGTCTGCGTCCATAGCTAGCACAGACTCAAACACACCACTAACTCGCCACATTGCTGAGAGGTGGTTTGAGCCCTGTATCCAGTAGCTGGTAGCCCCAAGCTCTAAATCGTTCCAATGCGTTGGTCTAGGAAGGATGAAGGGCCGAGTCAGCACCGCAGAGACTCGAACCCGAAGTGTAGACTATGCCAGGCCGGTACCCTTCCGGCCGCTTGCAGACCCGTCCAAATCTGCGCCGTTTTCACATGCTGCACGCAAAGAATGCAGCCAACATCCAATGCATCCTGGGCTGCGTGTGTCTGAGGAGCGGGTGGTATGTGACATGCCTGTGACAGAACAGAGCCCCCGCACTTTCAAAGACTCTCTGACACTGTCACCCCACGACAAGAAGCAGAGAGGCTTCAGATCAAAAAGGGAAGGCTAGGCCATGCTGCCAAGTGCTTGCCATTATTTCCAATAAAGATGTGTACACCATGGTTTATAGTCAAAATCTCGAAAATTATAATCTCGAAAAAAAGCATGAATTAAAAATCTCGAAAAAAAAAAATATCGAATTTTTTTTTCATTGCGTTTTTTTCAAAATGGGGGGGTTCCCCCCAAACCCCCTTTTTTCATTTTTTTTTATTTTACCCCCTTTTTTTACTTACCTGACCCCAAAAACACATAAATAAATAAATAAAAAAATCGATATTTTTTTTTCGAGATTTTTAATTCGTGCTTTTTGTAATTCGAGATTTTATTTTCGGTATTTTGACCGACCACCGTACACCATACCAGCAGGAGAGGGGAAAAATATCATGCACAGTCCTCCCCTCTCCTTACCTTCCACCAGAGAATGCAGCTAACATCTGGTGCATCCTGGGCTGTGTGTGTCTGAGGAGCGGGTGGTATGTGACATGCCTGCGACAGAACAGAGCCCCCGCACTTTTAAAGACTCTGCCACTGTCACCCCACGACAAGAAGCAGAGAGGCCTCACAACAAAAGGGAAGACTTAGCCCATACTGCCAAGTGCTTGCCATCATTTCCAACAAAGATGTGTGCACAAAGCACAAGGAAACATCATGTTGAAGGAGTCAAGATGGCCATTCCAGCAGGAGAGGGGAAAAATATCAAGCACAGTCCTCCCCTCTCCTTACCTTCCCCCAGAGAATGCAGCTAACATCCGGTGCATCCTGTGCTGTGTGTGTCTGAGGAGGGGGTGGTATGTGACATGCCTGCGACAGAACAGAGCCCCCACACTTTCAAAGACTCTCTGCCACTGTCACCCCACGGCAAGAAGCAGAGAGGCCACACAACAAAAGGGAAGGCTAGCCCATACTGCCAAGTGCTTGCCATCATTTCCAATAAAGATGTGTACGCAGAGCACGAGAAAAAGGCCTGTCGAATCAAGATGGCCAAAACAGGAGGAGAGGGGAAAAAACATCAAGCCCAGTCCTCCCCTCTCCTTACCTTCCCCGGGCCATGCAGGACCCGGGACACAATGCTCTTGCTGCGGTCCGGAGCCCAGCAAAGAACCGAGCGAGCAATCCCGCTCAACTGTGACCCCAAGCACCGCAGGTGGCCCAGGAGCAGCGCCGCACCTGAGGGAGCCGAGGGCCCCGCCACACAGCCCAGCAATCGGTGCTCCCCAGTGCCCCGCACCGGGAAGAAAAAGTCCAACCTGCTGGAGGCAGGAAAAATTAAACTGAGTGACGTGGATGTGGGGGAGGAGTTATAGGAATTTAAAGAAATAGAAGAAGGTCCTGTGTCGGAGGCAGGGGCCTCATGAAGTAAGTACTGGGACGAGGAAGAGTGGACGTCTGGAAAACACATTCACTGATAACACACATGCCACCATGCAAATCATCTGATTCCGCCAAGGCTGTACTACTATGATTAATTAGAGTAGGTTATTCTAGAAGTTTCTAAGCACGGAACAGGTAATCGAACATGTGCTGTTCTTGCTCCCAAGGCGGGCGAGTTGCACCTGAGCTATACTCCCGAGACTAGGAAACAGCAAGCAGCATGGTCAGTGCTTCAAACAGCACAGTGTACGGTTTGTGTGCACTGCGGTTTTAGCTTAATACGACCCCAGCCAAAGAAAAAAAGTAATGGTCCTTGCCTTTTTCTGCTTCCATTAATCGTCATTCTGATAATTCATCAAGATGTATACGTCAATGTGGTATTTTTTTATTTTTTTATCAAAGTACATTTATCAGAACGACAAAATGCAGACAACACACTGCACAGTAATTAAGTGAACTAAACAAAAGTGGCCGAATATTAAAACTTGTTTTGGTGCATGTGTCTGGATGCACAAGCACTTCACTTAAACTTTTGCCAAATAAAGTTGTGCAGCACTCACAAAGGCTTCTGAATACAGATGACGTTTTTTCCTCCTTTTGAGCAACTTCAGAACTCAGAGAGTGCGTATGTGCATTTTAAAGTGCATCTCAAATTCACAAATAGGAAGCACTTTAAAATGCTTAGAAAATAAGCATATGTCTTTCAGACTGCTGCAACAAGTGCAGTGGGATGCACAGTGCATCAAAACGTTATTTCTAATCCTTTCTTGCATATTTTTGTTCAGGTGGAACAGTCGTGGTGTGAACAGCTTCTGCTGCGCAATCATTTCTATCCCTAAAATAGGGATAGAATGATGTTTTCTTTCTATAGCATTTGACATTGGCGGGTCCTAGAAAAGGCCTGTCATAATCAAATGTGCTTCCAGCACCTCTGTGTTATTTGGCAGGCTGGCATACGTGATTGCTGGGAGTGCGCTTCTGACACTAATGTATGCATGGGGTCTGGCCAGTGCATCATTTGCAGTGCAGCACGGTCCCCTGGGTGTGTGCAGGTCACCTTTGTAGATAAGTTGAGCTTTTCCGGAAATCGGGCATATAAAAAAATCACAATCTTTATGCTATTATTATATGTCCATTTTTTGGGGAGAATTGGGCCCAAAATATCTTGTGGACAGATGTTTTATTATAAGCAAATGAACGGTCACAGCTGTATCAAAGAAATCTAACACTGTATGAATTCAAGCACAGATATTTAGTTATGCCAAAAATAAATCCTGAAAAATAATCTTAGATTGTAAGGAAGGAATTAATCTTCTTCTCGCGTTTCTTCATTTGCCGTGAAGAAAAATACACTGAGGCCAAGTTCCTAAAATCTCCGGGCATAGAGATACTGGGTCACTTAGTCCTGGCACCTCTGCACACTTAGCCTGGGCACCTCTGTGACGGCAGATTTCAGTTCACAAGTCTTCAACTCACAAATGGGCCTTTCGAAAGTGAAGGAGCGACTGGCTGTGGGTGCAAGGGACTCTCAGCCGAGCCCCTCCATGCATATCCAAGAGTCAGGCACTTTCCCAACATTGGACTATTCTTTGGCTCACTGGCCCCAAGGGAGGGTGTGCCGGAGTCATACCACTACCCACCTGCGGTCAGGGAGTGCATTTGCAGTGACGGGACATGAAGGGCCCATCACCAAAATGTATCTATCACATTCCTACCTTCTATTGGCAAGTGCTAATGTGACAAAACATTAGACACGAGTGTTAATGTTTTCTGCAGGCTCATTCCTTCAAGGTTCTGAAAAGACTCTTGGCAGCACTGATCCTTTTCCTGCGCCTCTTGTGGGAGAGGGCAGGCCAGGCGCAGGGAATGAGAGCAGTGACTGATGCACGTACAAGCACATTTGTTCGGGAATCAGGAACACGCGTGTAACTCTGGCAGTCTCTGGCAGTCTCGAAGTCCTAGAACATCTCCTCCCAGTTAATGGCACCATGCCATGTAAATGATCAAGAGGCCCTGCCCACTGTGAAAACACACTGCATTAAGCGAGAGCCATCCAGGCATACAACTGGCATCCAGCCCCTCAGTCTGTTTAATGAACAGGTGCTAACTTAGATAAATAATTACCAAAATAAATTACCCCTCCATTCTTCAAATCAGTAACCTACTGGAATCTCGACTCCTATACATCAAGCAAACCTATTCTTTTTAACTGTACACTTCCTTGGAGTGCGCTTCCGGTATTCCTTTTCTGAACTTTTAAATCATACAAAGTTACATCTTTGATTGGTTATGCATATCTTTGTTTTTTATTTCCTTTCAAACATAAACTTTCTTATTCAAATAACCATATCCCTTTTATCCCGGTACGATTGCCTTCAATCCTTCTCAGTCCGAGCTCGGACTGAGAAGGATTGAAGGCAATCGTACCGGGATAAATAAGAAATCCCATATATTTTTTTCTGGAAGATAAGAAAGGATAAATGTTTTGCTATAAATGAAAAAATTAACTTTAACAAAAGGATTTAAAAGTTGAGAATATTACCGAATTCGAAAAAATGGAAAACTCTCCTGATGAACCACGTGCGTTAAACGTGGAGAAACACGTGTTGAGAGACAAAAGGGATATGGTACCATCACTCTCCTCCCTCAACTAACTTCCCATGAATAAAATCCTACAAACTTACCCCTTACTCACTCCCTTCAGACAGACAACCAACCAGGTCAAGTCTACTTACCAAACTCCTACCCTTTCACCTTCTGTCAACAACCATTTCTGTCAGTATTTAACAACCACGGGACGGCTGTCATGGCTCCCACGCACACATCCTCTTTAGCCCAGTCTTATTTCCCACATCAGCGGCTGGCCCAAAGTGCTGTAGTCTATTCATGTATTTATTTATTTATGCATTTATTTATTGCATATTTATAAGGTGCCTATACACAGTGTGTTTCAAGGCACCAAAAGACAAAAAAGGTTTGGGGAAGAAAATCAAAAACAGCAACGGTCCTACTAGGCCTTGTGACATTCGGATCGTGCAGGAGCAATAAGTGCAGTGGGAGGAGGGGCAGATGCAGGCCGGCCCAGGGTTCGGCAATTACTAGGGGGGCCCAAGAGGGCAAGTACCAGGGGATGACAGGGATCAATGACGAGTGCAGGTGCCAACCCTCAGGCTGCTGTTAGGGAGGGGGTCGAAAGGGCAGTGCTAGGTTGGGCGGATGCTGAGGCAGATTGGACGAGGGGGTCTGATGCCCTGTAGGACTCATAAGAGACCAGGCCACCAGTCACAGCAGAGAGATGGGGGATTAGCACGGGAAGGTGAGAGGGAAAGAAGAAGAGAAGAGCAAGGTTTTGAGCCGCTTCCGGAATTTAAGAACGGCTCAAGTCTGAGGGAGGCCATTCCAGAGGGATGCTCCTGCCAAAGATAGAGATCTACCCCACACTCTCTGCTTGGAGAAATGACAGATCTGCAGAGAGTTGGAGCTAGAGGACCAAAGTGATCTAGCCGGGGGGTATTTAGGGAGAAAGAGGTGGATGTAGCGGGGTCGCAGGCCCCAGAAAGTCTTGTGGATTATGCAAAGGGTCTTGAATTTGATCCCTGCAATCACCGGGAGCCAGTGGAGAGATATTAGGGCTGGAGAGATGCGGTCCTTGGGCTTGAGGCCAAGGATAAATCTTGCAGTCCTATTCTGGATTAGTTGGAGGGGGCGGAGCGAAGAAAGAGGCAGATTGAGGAAGAGGCTGTTTCAATAGTCCAGCCTTAAGAGGAACAGAACTCTGGAGACATTGAGCTTCTGGGGAAGGTGAAGAAAGGGAGAATGCCTCTGAAGAGGTGGAGCTGAAAGTTGGCCTTTTTGGCAAGGGCCATGATGTGAGGGGGGAAGGAGAGAGAAGAGTCAAAGATGCCACCAAGGTTTTTAGCCCACAAGACGGTGAAGGAAGGGGACCCAAGAAGGGTGGTCAGAGAGAGGCAGGGAAAGAGGGAAAAGGCATGCCAATGAGAAGGATCTTGGTCTTACTGGCATTAAGGCAGAAATCTTTAACCGTGCTCCATGCCTGGATAGCAGTTAGGCAGTCAGGTATGAGAGAGGAAGAAGGGGCGGAAGAGGAGGGAAGCTTGAAGGAGAGCTGTGTGTCATCAGCATAACATTGGAAATCACAAGCCACTGACCATTTTTCATTTATGATGGAGAGGCGCCCTTAGAATTATACCCACTGCCCCTGACACCAAAAGCTATCCTTGGGACTCGATGGCACATCACTGCTTGTGATGCTATTATGTAAAAGGCCCACAAAACAGCTTTCTAATGTGATATTTATTTCGATGAGCTCATTGAATTTGGCTTGCCGCCACAATGGGTAACAAAAAGTTAATGCTTCGGCCCCACATTCAAAAAGGTTGGACAAGCCTGGATTAGGGGATCATCTCTAACTATAGAAAAAGGGTGTGTTAGTCTCTTATCTGTGAGACACACCCTGAGCTATTTCTTAACACGTTGTGTAAGGCACTCGTCATAGCAGAAAATGTGTCAGCAGACAAATACTTTGCAACATTGTATGTAAAAGTGCTTGACAGGCTATTCCAATTGATTGGCAACCCAAATGCAGCCTTGGACGTTCGGCTTGCTAGCAGCACGTACATAGAAACGAAACCCAGGTGGTTGGAGATATGTCATTTATTCCTTTGTTTCCCAATTAGGCAATTCTCTTTCATTGGTAAGCCTCATGCCAGTGTTTTCTATTTGAAGGTTGACCTTGCCAGTCTGCACAGTCTCAGTCCATCAGAGGGAGTGTAGGTACAGTGCTATCTTGGCTTTAGGCCTAATGAATAGCCCTTGTTTGCGAACTCTTTGTCACGTGTTATAAAACCATGTATTTGTCCATATCAACAGTGCTTTTATTCTTATTTGATTGATTCAACTTTTATTGGGTGCAGTTCTTCTTTTGTCCTTTAGCGGCTTGTTCACTCTATCCCATTTTGACTTTTCTGCCCTTTAATCACCCAATATTTGGCATCAGTAAATGTTTGTGTTCCTCCTAATCTTTAGAAAATATGTCCTTACGCATGGTCTGCTCGTGAACTCCCTGTGTGCTTTTTCTTCATCTCTCGAAATAGCATAATTGTTTCAATGCCAATGTACTCTTCTATTTTGCAAGGAAAACAGTTTCTGCATCACATCTCCATGTTTAAGATCCTAACTGGGTTGATTGACATGAGTCGTCGTCCATCTTGTTCTGATTGTTGTCCTAAACATTGAATATTATACCTCTCCTAAGCAAGCTTGTATATATTCTTTCTACCTTGCTTTTCAGCATATTTACAGTTATTGACCAGAGGGCCACTCAGTCTTCTTTATATTCGTAACTACTGCATCATGAGGTATATGGTTCTTTTACTGCTTCAGTTACATCGTTTATTCGAACGTAGTTTTATATCGTTTCAACATAGGATCATATATCTTCTGTCAGACACTTTTGCTGTCCTAAGACTTTGTTTCAACATACATTCATATCGCGCATCATTTTATTCATGGCAGCTTTTCGACAACTCAGCAAGGAACATCCCTCTCGGTAAGTTTCTTCCATTGTTTCAACGTGAGGGTATCTTCTGAATGGCTGCCTGAGTGCATATTGTTTCTCATACAGTCAATGTGGTATGGATTTGTCACATAAAATTATACATGTGTTTCCAATTAAAGCTCCTCATCTGTTATTCCAATACATTGGGGCTGAGGGGGTGTTGACTAGGGAGAATGCGTCCACTTACTCCTCTACAACATCAAGCATACAAAAGAGGTATTCAAAAGATGAGTAGGATTGAGTTGGTACATAGCTCGCAACTCACCCGCTTTGCCGGGTGTCACCCGCCTTGCAAAGGCTGACTCACCCACCAAGCCTCATGCACGCCCATTCATTCCAATGGGCGTCTCACCCGCCAGAAACAAAATCGGGTAATTTCACCCGCCTTTGCGAGACACATGGTTTAGAGCTATGTTGGTATGATCGTAGCCGGGTCCCATTCAGGGAAAATAAGGGCCACTCTGCCCCCTGCCCGGGAGAAGAGTTTCAAAAGCAGTGACGTAGCTGGCCTTGAACCAAGTCTCAGTGAGAGCGATGACGTTAAGGTCAAGGTCTGTTGACGTAGGTGTCAGCAATGGGCAGTCCTGGGTTGGAGACCAGGAGTGCTTTCTGGAATGTTTTCCTTCCAGCCTTACAGAGTGCGGTAGGAAATGAGATAGAGTAACAATTAGAAAAGATAGCAGAGATGGAGAGCACCAAAGTTGAAGAAAGAGTGTGGGGGCAGGAAGGGGAGCCTAAGGGGTGCTGCACAAGCATGATGAACTCACCAGGCAGCCTAGTAGCAAGTCAGGACAGGGGGAGTCAGATGTAAAGAATACAGACACAGTATATCAAAGGTTAATAAGGGAATTCATAAATACAGTCAGCATGTAAATTCGGGTAAAGCCTGCAGAAATCAAAACCAGCCAGATTTGAATTTCACACAAAAAGGCAAAAAAGCAAAAGCTTGGGTAAGGCCAACAAGATCACAACAGGCAGATTTGATTTTCAAGCATGCAGGCAAAAAGCAGCAATTTAAGTAAGGCAGCTAAGTATCAGAACAGCCAGATTTGGGTTTCAACAAGTAGGCAGAAATGTGAAACACAGATTTTGTGCAACACATGAGGGCTCAAATTTCAGGGAAGAAAAGTCAAAATGCAGCATTTGAAATGTAGTCAGCAGTTACATAAAAATGGAGAAAGCTGGGGGTTTCAAACAAGTAGATGCGGCAAGCCAACTAATAGCAAGAAAGCGGATTTGATTAGAGATTGAGGGCCACAGTGGAGGGTAACTGCATCGTAATAGACAGTGAGAGGCTAATGAAGAGCTAGGGAAGGCAACCAAGATAAAAGTAACAACGTTTACGCACGCAGAGCAAAATTGAAGTAGTCCAGAGGGGGAGGGGAAAAACCAGAATCAAGGCATCAATCAGGTAACACCGACTTAAACATTAGAGCTTAGTAGGCAAAAAAGTAGTATCAGATCTTGGGCTCTTCCCTATGTATTAAATACTCCCATAGTCTGCCAAACCCACAGAAAGCAGATTGGCACTCAGGAACTCACGCATCCTCACCACTGTTTCGCATATTTCTTTCCCATTGACCCAGTAATGAACCCACTCCCTTTTTTCTTACAGGGATGATGCCACCAATAGTGGCAGACATGCGCTATACAAGACCACTTACATTACACTGTATTGCATATATAACCCTCACCAAAAGCATTTAGAGTTTCATTTCGGCAGACAGGTAGCATGTACTTCCGACCTAAATTCATTGGCACACCAGGTCTTCAGCATCTGCCTTCCCACTATGTCACATGCCCACCCGTTTTTTCAGCCGACATTATTGACAGAAGGGTGCTATACAAGACCACTTTACCTTACCTTACCCCACACACCCAACACGCCCTACCTCATTCTGCCAGTTTAATAAATTAAAGAAGTATAGCTTCACCTTTGAACTAGCGCACGGCTGAATAAGGACATTTTCACCACTTGCACGTGCCCTGCGCACACTCAAGTGTTGCTAGCTTATTTGTGACTACTGCCCACTGCAATGGCATGCACGACTAGGCATCGATTTATTATGCTTCAGTTCTAGTTTATTGCTGCCCACCAGAAGCATATCTTCAATAACTTTCTGGTATTTCACTAATGAAACAAACAGTTATTTACTAATGAATACTAAATGGATATGTATGCACCCCAATTTTTTTTAGACTTGCCAAATGGAACATGTCTATGTATATTGACGTAGTATCTTACAACAAATGCAAGCAGAACATAATAGTGTTCTCATTAACCTTAAATCAGATAATAATAATAATAATAATAATAATAATAATAATAATAATAATAATAATAATAATAATAATAATATAGCGTTTATAGATAGTATGATGGTAGGAATTCTCCTAAATCACGTGTGCATAAAGTCCACTCATGACAGTGGCAATGGGATGAATTAACAAATCGAAAACATGTGTGCATAGGGGAAATCAACTTCTGTGCAATCATGTACAAACTCAAAATGCTCCAAGAAGTCCCGGTAAATTGGACACTCCATTGATTACCCGAGAGGTCAAGAAGGCTGGCTATTGCTCAGACTCAACTTGTATACAATGTCACTTTCAATTTATCACTAGACTGTACAATTAGTTTAATGTCTGTCTCACTGCCTATCCCCTATAATTCAGAGTGATGCCTCAACTGTGTTTGGACCACATTTTGGGGGGAACAGGATCTCGCTCTCGGAATCCCACCTGGCACGCTTTTCATAGCAATCTGCCGGTTCTGTGCCACTGTGCTGGGATACACTATGGGGTTTCCATTCTGTTAATCAGAATTAATTTCCTTGCCTTGAAGTAATGGAGAGGGGCCTATTGAGAATTCCAGCTTTCAGTGATGCGTTGAGGAAGATATCATGTGACAAGGAAGTATCGTATGTTTCCACAAACCTGCAGTCCTGGCTGAGCTTTCCCTCCAAGAAATCATCCTACAGGTTTTTTCAGATGACATTGAATCGTAAAATGCATAAAATAATGTCCATTAGCTCGATTAAAAAATATTAAACAAAATATACAACAAACAGCAGAATAAATCCCAAACATGAACTCTCAACTTGACTTTGTTGACAAGTTTGCCTAAGTATCTTTATTTTAGAAGTGCAGCATGTGTTTGTGTATTTAAAGAGGATTTAGACTATATTGGGAAAACAGGGCTTGTTCAACTTGTACTAATGTGATAAGCTCATAAAAGGTGTAACACTAATCAGTGGTTCTGCTCTTCCCACCATGGACACCACACACATAGACGCGCCAAAGTGGTCTATGCTCCTCACGATCCCACAAGTCTGGTCTAATCTGATGTCACAGTGAACTTCATTCATCTGTACCATCTCGAGCAGTTGGTCGGGGCAGTACTTGGGCAGATTATGCTTAATAGCCTGAACCCTCAGAATCTTTCAGTGACCTTGACAACGCCCGGGCATCCTTACTGTGGAAATATGCGTATATCTCGCACTAACCAGGAATTTCTGCTGCATCCCCTCTGGGTACCCCTTTTTTCATTGAGAGAACCTTCACTGGAGAACCACCAAACTACTAAAAGTAACTAGAACTTTAGTTTTTGCTATTTGTAGTAGAGGGATGTTTGGGCCTGTTACCAATTACCGTTTACTGACATGCTTCAGAAATACTTTCCCTCTCATTGGTTCAAAGATCCTGTGATGTTATATCACTTCATGGGTTGTCAGGGGGGAGGGGCCGTGTTGGCTTGAGTTTATTCTGGTGTTGCTTTTTGGTGCAATGGTGTGGCTGAGGCACATCTGTGGCAATGAGAGATGTAACTGTGTGAGTGTTTTCGGTGTCAGGTTTTTTGTGGCAAACTTCAATCTAAGTGAAGATATGTCGACAAAGGCATAGACATTCTGCTCGCAGATTCCTTCTCAGCAATTTGCTTTGGACAATTAGAGAAGCTGTTACCCATCTTGCAACAAAAAAGCTCATCCAAAATGCGTAAATATGAATGTTATTTTATGTTATGAAGGAAATGTGTTACGCACACCTACACCGAAGGCATCTTGGCGCCGAGAATTGAACAGAGGACAAGAGGGAGGGAAAAAGAAGGGGTTAAGCTACAAAAGATGGGTTTTAAGAAGACAGCAGAACAGAAGATGAACTTTAACAGTCCTGAGCGGAAGCAGGAGAGAGTTTAGCTGCTACAACTGAGAAGGAGCGCCCACCGCTCCTATTCAGGCGAAAACGAGGGACAGGGATCAGACAAATGCCTTGCGCGTGGACAGGTCGTGCAGGGAGACAAGGGAGAAATGTAGCCCGCAAATATTCTGCACCAAGACCATTAAAGGCCCAGTGAACGATGCAGAGGGACTTGAATGATATACGTTTGGCAATGGTTAACCAGTGAAGGGAACGAAGTGTGGGGGAGATATGTGAGCCAAAAGGGGCCCCAGTGGAAACGTGAGGGGCCAGATTTTGGAGCAACTACTTACGACAGTGAGTCAGATAAAGGGGTTGAGCAAGGACCAAATGATTTCAGTCGTCTATGCACCTAAGTACAAGAGCAGCGACCACTGGAGCACGAAGATTAGAGGGAAGAAAACAGAGGACCTTGTGAAGAACCTTAAGCTGAAAATGGCCGGCTTGACAGATAGCACTGATTTGGGGTGCTGTGGACAATGAGGCAGAGATTAAAAAACCCAGGTTTTTTACTGCCATCACCAAAGCCGGGAGGGGTCCTAGTTCCAGGAGCCAGAAGGAAGAAGTCTAGAACAAAGAAGAAAAAGAAGGAGAAAGAGAACGAGGGTCAGATGCGGGGGATCGAACCACAAGTACTTCTGTCTTGTCCCCATTCAATTTGTGCCAGTTGCTGCCCATCCATCCTTCGACTGCCGCTAAACAACCCCTAAACTAAGATGCAGTGTCTGCGGAAGATGAATTAAAGCGGACAATAATTTGCCTGTCGTCAGTGTAGGAGTAGCAGCGTAAGCCAAACGAACAGATGAGCAGCACCAGAGGCTGGATGTAAATGTTGAAGAGAGTGGGGGACAAGGCCAAGCCCTGGAGGACCCTGCAGGAAAGCATACGAGAAGAAGAGTAGAAGGAGGAGACTGAGAGAACCTGGCCCCTATCAGCCAGGATGCAGATAAACCAGGACAGGACGGGCCGGAGAGCCAGGCGGAGGAAAGATGGCTGAGCAGGAGGGAATGTTCGACTGTGTGGAATGCTGCTGAAATAGCTAAAAGAATCAGAGCACAGACACTCCCCTGGTCAACTAGCTAATTAAGGTAATCCACCACAGACACCAGGACACTCTCCGTGCCCCAGCCTGGACAGAACCTGGACTGAAAGTGGTCAAAGGAGTCAGACTCTCCAGAAAAGTGCGTTGGAGAGGAGAAATTAGTGATTCCATAACTTTCATAAGGAATGGGAGAAGAGAGATAGGACGATGGTTTGCAGAGATAGTAGGATGCAGAGAAGGTTTCCTTAGGAGAGGGATGACATGTGCCTGCTTAATCACTGCAGGAATAGTACCTGTATTTTGGCACAAATTAACAGCTTGTGCCACCAGAGCAACAATCGATGGAAGGATTTCTTTCAGAATGCATAAAGGAATGGAGTCAAGACAGGAAGTATATTTAAGACTGGCAGTAGCCAAGATAATTTGATCAGGTCTGAAGATTGGAAAAGCGGACCACAGCCTGGCAGGGAGTGGGTTAGGAGTAAATATGAATGAGTAATATTGACTACACCTTTATTGATCATTCAGGGATTGGCAATTAGGTTTACTCCCTACGAGGCAGAGAGGGACCAGTTATCAAAAAGTGCCTTAACCCTTTGCCAAGTTGCTGGGGGTAAGGGGGTTAACATGTATTAGTACCCAGACCGTTGGATTCAAAGTACCAATCAGGAATCCTGGCGTCTGGGCAATAATTGCTGGTATTGTAATATATATCAATGATCTTGAAGAGTGTCATGTGCCCAATATCCACTCTGAGTGCCTTCACGCTGCCTACTCTCTGTTCCCACTCCCTTTTATCACCCCCCTGTCACACATCGAGAGGATTCACTCAGTTTCCATTGTTTTCTCTGTTGCGCATACCACTCTGAACCACTGTGGGTTCCTCTTCCAAATGAAGACGTTGAAAGAGTAATACTACTCTCGATGTGGCTGGTTAAATGACGACAATTCTTGTTTGTTTTCTTGTTTTTTTCTTGTTTTGTTTTTCTATTTCTTTTTTACGTTGGTTTGAATACTGATCAATGGACCTTCTGCCAAAAGGTGCCATATGGTTGTGCAGCACAGTGCTAATTGAGATACAGCCAATGGACACAGGCAGTGCCAGCTCTTATGGGCCCTTAGTGGCTTCTGGCTCATGATGACAAGTCAGGTTTGCAGACCGATAAAAGGCAGTAACACCCCCACTGAAATTATCATTCTGCTACTCCACGTGATGTGGAGTGTAATGCAATGAAAAGTAAAGTGGTCTTATACAGTGTTTTCCAACATGTTTGTTTGCCTCGATGCACAAGGTTCAATAAGAAAAAAGGAAGAGGGCTGTCAGTGGAATAGCCAGAGAGGCAGATGGGAACCCTGAGGTGTTGATGGTTGCAAGTCAGAAATACCTGAGTGCCACTCTGCTGCTATGTGTTCAGCGCAGACAATTGGATGTATGTTGTTCCAAGGGGAAAGCCCACGGTGTGATAGACTGCAGTGCTTTGAGTGTGGTTAACCACTGATGTGGGGGAGTGTGAGACGGCTAAGGTGGAGAGCTTATACAAACTCAATTGATGTTCATTTAGTAACCACTAGGGGAGGGAGTAGACAAACAGGGGGCACTAGGGGGAAAACGAAAATGTTGCTCACCATCCAGTAGAGAGACAATAGGTGCCACCTGGGTAAATAATTAGGAGGGTCTATTGGGAGTATTCCATGGTTAGATTAGGAGTATTCTACAGTGCATAGATGTGTGGCTTTGTTGACTGTGCAAAATGACTAATAGCTGAGATTGCTTTGTTAAAATCATTGTTCAGACCTGGAGCAGGACCCTCTAGGAATATGCTTGGATTGGAAATAAGTTTAAGATACACAGAGGATATTCAACATTTAGGACCATTTGTTTACTGCTGTGGAGTTTGTGATGCTCGTGTGGCCTTTATTATTTTCTAGGGGTTGGTTTGGGCGACATTTCACGTGGGAAAAACTTCAGCCCTTGGTCATTTTGATATGCTTCTGGACAAAAACATCTGAAACTGACATCAAGGTGGAAAGAAAGTGGACTGACCTTGCGCGTTAGCATGTCAGTGTACTTCTTAATTGCAGGGGGCACCCCACCCCGATCTCCAGATAAATATTGTCCTATGTTTCTGGCTTTGCCATCACCTAGGTCCCCAGCATGTATCTTCTGCTATTGGCTACACGGCTACAATATAGAAATAAAACACTATTTAAGACTTAATTGGGAGAGGCATTTCAAAAGGTAGTAGATTCAATCAAAAAACCACCCACCTGAATACAAATAATATCATTATGTGCTTATATACCACCTCACGCCAGACTCCTTCCAGTCTCTGAACACTGTAGTAATAGGTGTTATTGTACCCCATTTTGGATCAGTAGATTGTACAATGGAGAGTCCACAATCTAAAATAAATATGATAAATGTGCTACGGGTGATAATGTAGGCTTTGAAAAGAGCATCCTTATGATAATCTGCAGCAAAGGGGCATAGTTTCTTAATGTTAATCTTAATGTTGGTTTCATAGATTTATTCACTGTAAAGTGTATTGTGGAAGGAATGCATTAAATGAAATCCATACATTTAAAGATACACCACTTTTTTGGTATAAACTCTGACATTAAAGCACAAGAATGTTTGCAACACAACAAAATATAAAGTGTATTTACCACTTCCAAGCCCTAATGACATACAATATGAGGTCGTGCAACAGCAGTGCCAATTATTACACGCATGCCGTAGTCTGGTGTGTGGCAGTGCTGAAGAATGTGGTACATGTTGTTGCACAACATCAGCACAAAGGTTTGCAAATTCTACTGCCACAACCAGGCCTTGAGACCTTTTAATATATTCATTTGCTTTCTTATATAGCGCTTCTTGCTGGATTATCCGCCTCTGAGTGCAGTAATAACATGTGTCAATATTACCCCAAGTAATGAGCCACAATTATCGCAAGGATGAAAGGCTGAGTTGTCTCTTGCAAAGTGGAGACTGGACCCATGTAAGGGGAGAGCACTTAATCTGTGAGCTGTTCTCACCGACAATCTACCTTTGCAGTGGTAGAGGTGCATCCAAAAGCCAAATTCTGTTACAGCTAAGAGAACAACAACATTTAGAACCTTGTACAGAAATTGAGGCAGATTTTGGGAAAAAAGTGTAATTTCATTCATGTCACAGTAGGCTTAAATTGACCAACATCAGTGATGTTCCTAGAATCACAGATTTGTATTTCAGTCAAGTGGGGAAGCTGGGATTAAAACCCAAATCTTGAGTATCCAATGTCAGCAATTAAGCCACTAGAGCATCTCTTTTTGGGTTTATTTAGAAACCAGTTCTGTGTGATTTTTGCTACACGGCCTGCTATTGTTGCATTGGTTAATCATGTGCTTCCATTGTATCATCAATTATTTCTATGAATATTTGATTAGTTGTACTCTGTGATGTTGGCTTGCTTCAATATGTTTACAGTAATGTATGTTTCTCTTCGATGTAACAAATACTTTGAATGCAAGATGTCCAGAAGGTCTCCTGTCTGTGTGTTTTCATGTTGTTTTAATGCAGTAGACATTGATACATTATTTTATCATTTTAGTTTTGACACGTTGTTTCATCAAATGCAGTTTGTCACCAGACACAATATAATACTTTGGTGAATAATTTGATAAAAACATATGTCAAAATGTCTACTGCACTAAACACAAAGGTCAGTGGTAATGCACCAAAGTTATAACCACTATCGGTCCAACTTCTGGTGAAATTACTTTTAGGCGCTAGAGGTAGGTCTGATGATGGAATTTATGTTATGTTATGTTATGTTATGTTATGTTATGTTATGTTATGTTATGTTAACAGCACATATAAAGTGCAGCGGTCGCCCAGGAGCATTTTGGCACTACACCCTAAGTAGTGCACAGTCAGATTGACAGAACCGGGAAATTAGAATAAAAAGGTGTTCAGAGCACGAACTAACACAGCTGTCTTAAAGTGCAATGCATTTGTTCACTTATTGATGCATCTATGTATATATAGATGACCTACAAAGTGCCCGCTCTGAAACACAGTCACTGTGTGCCCGCACAAGTGGAAGAGAGGGAAGGGAAGGGGTAGAAACTGATGTTCGCAGCCTTGTCACATTCAGATCAGGGGGGTGCCAGGGCAAGGATGGCAATGATAAGTGCAAGTGATCAGACAAGAACCCATCATTTCAGACGCACACACTTGCAGGTATCAGCGTAATGCAAGAAGGGGATGAGTTCTTCCTTGGAGCATATTGAATCCAACTTCTGCAAGTACCATATTCCGTTTCAGGCAGCCTCTATGTAAATGTGCACTCACTACTCACTTACTTATTTACTCATTACGTCCACTACTTAAAACATGTATTTAGCCATATCTAAGATGTTCCAATTGTGTCTGGGTAAGTAACTGAGGATGATTGCACACTATGGTAACGTGGAGAATTCATAATTAAAGCCAAAGCCTCCTGGTTGCACAGTCCGTATTGTACTGACTGGAGCACATCCCTTCTAAGAGTACATTGCAATTCCTTACATAAGAACTTAAACATCCGAGCCTGGCACATCTCACTAATGGCATGTGCCCAGACAGATGTTCAAGGATGGGTTTGCCTATTCCCCTCTAGCTCCACTTTTATATAGTACTGAGAGGCCTTGACTTCTGCAGCATTGTTTCAAAAGTCGTGTGTGGCTCATCGGCCAAAACCCCATAGCAACCTAATTTGTGTAGGAAAATTCTTTCTTTTGACCTCCCACACAAAATAATGTAAACGCACAAGCAATCGATAATAGTATTGGGTGTATGTAAATGATAGTATCATTTTTGTTGAGTATTCTGTGAGCCGGTATGTGTGAACTATTCCAGAAAAAGAGTGTGAGCTGGAGAAGGAAGAGTAGCTTTTCTCTTTGTCTTAGTAGTGCACATTCTGTCAGGATGTCTGCACTAATTTGCATATTGCTCCTTGACATTTAATGCAAAGTTTCATAATCAATTAAGGGGTGAGGCACATGATACGAGCGGATAGGCCCCTGCACTGTTTCACAAAATTAGCTTACTACATGCCCATTTTAGTAAAACATAGAACACTGCATCGCTTTGAAAAATACAAATGTATTCAAAATGTTACTATGCAAAATCAAAACATAACCTAAGACACTTCCACACAACTGGGGGACACAAACAATCTTCAACTGATCAAAGCAATTCTGGTTACCCCCTCCACCCTCCCTCACATGATCTACAATTTGGCTTCTGAGTGTTACTACAAGCAACCAGCATTCACACATCCACGCTCTCATTCAAACTAGCACACGTGTCTAAAACAACCCACATGCAGAAGCAAAATTAAACGACAAACACAGAACAAGAACTGAGTTGGGGGCTGAACAATCTGATCAGCTCCCCTTGTCTGGAGTAGAAATCCAGAAAGCGCTGTCAGCAGTGAACACTCGGCGCCATTTCTCTGTAAAACGTGGCAGATGGGTGAGTTTAACACCTACCTGCACATGCCTGAGGATTTTTCAAGAATTCATGTCAGAGGAAGACAGCAAGACACAGGCCAAGAAATACGACCTTTGATTCAAGTGGGTACCAGGAAAATGGTTGTTAGATCTACTAGTGGATTTTTAGCATTATACAAGAATATATAACTTTATAAAAGAGCAAGATGAGTGACTTCGAAAGTTGTTAACTGAAACCTCCCTCTTGTCGAATAATACAGTTGCTCAGTCGCCCAAGGAAGACATTTTATCATGCAATATCCAAGTCTTCCATAAGAAATTGGTAGATCATCTGTACCTAATAAATGATTGTCTATTTCATTCCTGGCTTTTGGAGTCGGATCTCCTGTAAGAGCTTGGGTCAGATTAATCAGGGCATGTGAAAGGATGTTTAATGTGGTTGGCTGCTGAAGGGACACGTTGCTGCCCCACCACAAGGCAATACTAGCAGTTTCTTTTTTTATTATTGTGTTTATTAATTTTCCAAAATAACAAGAAAAGAAAAGAAAAAAGGGAAATACAACACACATAAAAACAAAAACAAGAAGTCTGGGTTATTAAAAATTAGATAACATCTACAACACGGGGGAGGGAGGATAGCTCAGGGGTAACACGTTTGTCTTGGAAGCAAGACAATGCAGTGCAACACAAGTTCATATCCCGAGCCCACAGTTTAGAAACCAATCTCTGGTATTAAGCGTAATATAAAAGAACAATTATAATAATTATAATATGGCACTTTGTGACGTAGTCCATAACCCCAGTTACAAGTATCCCTAAATATGCTATTATGGGAAACAACATGCCAGTCCAGACCATCCCACTTTATCAGTTTGGTCTATAAGATTCAGCTTACTATCCCATTTTACCCAATGGCGACCAAATAACAAACATCCCCATCGAACTCAGTGGCTCACCTTAAACTTAATGCCTGATAACATGAGCCTAAGAGAAGTCAGGCATTCTTCCTCATGGTGGTTTCAAATCAGGGGAGGATGTGAGAACATCAATTACTGCCCCTAATCAATCAGCAAACCTTCCTCTGTGTCCATCTCTTTGATCTTATGTAACACGTCTTATTCAGCTAAACCCCATTCTGAACCCCATTTCCTTATATCCAATACGCATTGTGGGATACGAGGACCCCTGGGACACTTCCAGGATTTTGCCAACAGCAATAGAAACTGAGTAAACCTACTAGTATATTTCTCCCTCTTTTTTGCATGGTAGCACGAAGGGTCACATTTATGAAGTAAAGTATTGATTCTAACTACCACTTCCCTCCAATAACATTGGATCATTGGGCATTCCCAAACCATGTGCCAAAATCCTGCCATATCATGATTACATCATGGACACGTATGATGTAGTTCTGGGGCAATGACATGCAACCTAGCTGGAGTAAGATAAACCAGGTGAATAAAATGAAACTGAATCAGTTTAAATCTGGCTTTCCTATATACCTTTTTAATGTGTTTGCCGATCTTAAGCCATTCCCGATCTGAAACTGTGAGACTCATTCATTTTCCCATTTAGCTTTGATAGTCAGGACAGGAGAACGGCTTGTGAACGAAATCTACCAAATCATTCAGGCATGGATGTCCACTCATGGCCTCTGCCTGAATGACGATAAAACGGTACTCCTGTTGGTGGCTTCTCCAGCCAACATAAACAAAATGAGTACGAACTATGGCTCCTTTAATATAGATGGGAATAGCATCCCAGTGGTCAAAAATGTAAAAACATTAGGTTTTTATCTGGATGCCACATCTAACTTAAACAAACAAGTAAACATGACTGCCTCAGCTACTGTCTAAACAGGCAAACTAATAAGGGCCTGTAGACTACTGCTCTCAACAGAAAGTTGCCTCATTTTGGCTAGAGCACTCATATTGTCCAAAGTGGACTATTGTAACGGTCTTTATTTGGGCGCTAGCAAATTTGTGCTTAACAAATTACAAATAATGCAGAATAATGCACTTAGAGTTGCATTAAATATACCAAGAAGAGAGCATATTTCAGCAACAAGAAAACAGTTCAAATGGCTTTCTATAAAGGAAAAGATTGAGTTGAAAACACGGTGTCTTACCTTTAAAGCACTGAACCATACAGCCCACCTTACCTCACCGAAAAGTTCACTATCAGATCATCAACCCAGGTCACCAGATCGACCAACACCTCATGTCTGGTGGTCCTGAGGTATAAATTAAAAAGAGCAGGAGGAAGCAGCTTCCCTTTCATGGCGGCCCAACTGTGGAATACCCTCTCACCTGCCCTCAAGACGGTCCGACCGTTCTCCAACTTTCGGAGAAATGTCATTTCCTGGCTACTTAGTAAGAAATAACTTAGATCAAAAGTCTGACCTGATTACACTAACAAGTGTAACCCCCTCCTATTACTTGCACTTATTGGCATCATCGGTAGTCCCTTGTCTGCTTCTTGTGTATGTTCACCTTTTGCAACTTTACATATGTAATTGTACTTTGACTACATTGTAACTGTAATTTGACTACACCACCTATGTCTGTAACTATTCACCTATGACCCAAATGTATTTTGACCACACTGCCCGTAACCACTGTATTTTGACCACACTGCCTGTAACAACCCACTTGTAACCACACACGCCCAGATACCTCAGGGCCAGGTGCACTATAGAAATAAAATAAACAAACAAATAAACAAGGAGTCGGCTTTCCATTCAATAACACCTTGTAAATTTGTGAAAGAGTTTGATTTCCATCCCCTAATGAAAAAAGTACCCATAGCAATGGGGTGGATTCCGGTTGATCCGGTATAACCTCCCGTAGTTTCCTCATTCACCCGACCATTCTAGCATAGTTAAAAAAATGCTCGCGCGAAACATTATGTTCCAGTGCCCATCGATTAAAAGAGAGTAAGAGGCCCTCCCAAAAGAAATCTCCCAAAGATCTACAACTCCCAGAATGCTAAATTGAAAGACCCATGTCTCTAAATGTCCCGAGTAGGATCTGGTGAAACCCAATAGGTAAATCAGTTCTCCAAGAAGCAATCTGGTCAGAATACTCCTACATAGCACCTGCACTATGCATATTATGCATGTTTCTACTCTAGTCCCTATTGTAGATTTACCATCAAGGGAGTCACTCCAGTGCAAAGCATGTTGCAATTGGATGGCCAGAAAATAGAGTTCATAATCTGGAAGGGGCAATCCACCATTGAGGTAAAGTCTCCACATTGTCGACAGTGCCACTATTGTTCTCCCTGTACTCCATAACAATTCTGTGATCTTCTCACAACAACATCCCCAAAAATATGTTATCATATAGGGAATATTGGTAAAAAAAAATACAATAACCTGGGGAGGATCATCATTTTGCAAAGTGTTATAGAGCATGGCTGCGTTTTCCAAAAGGCTATTGCATCTCATATTCTAGTCTGGGCCCTTCCCATGTAGTAGACGAACGTGTCATTGATCTCATGAAAAATCTCGATTTCCAGATGTTTACCTGATTTGTGTTCCCACTGTATACCCCAATTCGGAAATGTATCCCTGCATCTATGCCTCATATCAGCCAGGGAAAACATTACAGATGTGTCCCTATTCATTCGGTATCCAGACAGCACTCCGAAGTTATCGGATTTGGAATATTATATAGGGGGTTACATACATATAATAAGGCATCATCACCATACAAAGAGATATTGTGTGTGTGCCCATTGATCCCTATACCCACCTCAGTTCCTGAAATACCCCACTAGAGGTTCCAATGCCAGGGCAAATAACACCAGAGATACTGGGCAGCCTTGTTTGGTGCCCCGTCCAAAAGTCTATCTTGCCAAAATCCACTGTCATGTCTTAACCCTTGGCAATGGTATGTGATATATTAAAAATTTCCATTGCAGTATAACCTGTCTGAAATGGAAATTTCACAGTGTCTTAAATAACCATGGCCACTCAAGTGAATCAAAGGCCTTGACTGCATCAAGGGACATAATTGCTAAATCCTCTTTCATATATTAACTCTATACCTAATATGATGCAGTTACCTTAAGTACATAGATATGGTCCTCCCACCCACAAAACCACATTGATCCAAGTGCACCAGACTGGGGGCTATATTTAGTAAACACAGTGCTATTATCTTGCCCAATATATTGGTGTCCACATTAATCAGGAAATGGGAAGATAAGAAACACAATATTTCGTGTCCTTCTGGGGTTTAAGTAACACTATAATCAGCACCTCACACATCGATTCTGGAAGAGTTTGCATGCTTAGGGCATACTCCTATACCCTCTGTAATTGGGCCACTAACAGATCCATGAATGTTGCGAAGAATTCAACTGGAAGGCCATCAGTCCATGGTGTCCTACCCTTCCACAGAGATTGAATAGCACGTTCAATATCCCCCTCATCTATAGGTGTCTCCAGTGCATCCCTAGCAACATACGACAGATGGGCAATCATATCTGATCTAATAAGTCTGAAGCCTCCCTTTCTTCATTACTGTTCTCACTTGAATAAAGGATTGTATAGTAGTCCTGAAACACTGTGTTGATCCCCTCTTGCGAGGATACCATCACACCCACCCTGTTGCAAATCTGCATTATAGTAGCTCCAGGTGCTGCTTCACATTTAAGTAACCATGCCAAGAGTCTACCAGCTGTAGCCCCCTCTACATGGACAAGCATCATATATTGATTATATTCAAACCAATTCAGTGATTCCTGACACTCCTGATGTTTATTAAGTTCCCTAGACAGATTGTGTCCACAAATGTTCCCCATGGCCATCTCCTCTTCCAACCTCTTAATATTCTGTTCAATTCCCATTAGGGACCTATGAAGAATCCTACACACCCCTACCGTGCTGGCAGTGCATAACGCTCTAATGGTTACCATAAAGACCTCAAAACAGGCCAACATCCTCAATGAAGTCATTATTTGTCCTTACGTTGATTGCAGAATGCCACATCCTGTAGGGCTTTAGTTCTTAATTTCCAGAATGAGATGATGGGTATCATCCCTATCCAATATAGTGTGGTTGCAAGAGGAGAGTGGTCAGAGAACCTCCTTCCCAAATATTCAGTGTCAGAAAATAACCCCAAATCTTCCCTTGCCACAAAGATGTAGTCAAGGCGTGAATGAAAACCATGAGAATGGGAGATAAAGGAAAATCCCCTTATCTCCCCCAACTCTCCCTCTACAAGTCCACCAATTCCAGTTCCTGAATAACACGATTCAGAGTTCTGGAGGACAATTTTTTAAAAGGGCATGTTTTATATGACATGTCCAAAAGCCTGTCTAACAGGCAATTAATATTGCTGCCCCAAAGAAGAGGTCACATCTATAACCTCCTACCAGTTGCAACACATCCTGGCAGTAATCCTTTTTGTCTACATTGGGTGCGTAGGAATTAATGAGACAGATATCTTTCCCATTTAAGCTACCTTCTAATATATGTGTCCGACCCTCTGAGTCTCCGATTTTTTCCCAATATGTATGGGGATACCTCGCACCACCCCTTGCATATGTCGAATGACCAGAACCAAATACCCACCATTTACGCTTCACATCCTCCAAATCTGATTGAAGAAGGTGCATTTTCCTGTAATAGCGCAATCTGAATTCTTTGTCTCTTCAGCACGCTACCTACCTATTCTTGCACGCTTCCTCCTATTACCAGGCCCTCATACATTCCATGTAACCAACTTCACTGAGTTAGATGCCATCCATTAATGATTCCACAATCAACTGCATAGGAGCCTCCAAATCCCCAGTTGATGCATTGCCCATATTTCAAAAAAGGTAGCAGGCACTGATCTCCCGAAAGAACATGGCTTGATAACCTGTTCTGAGATGAGAGTTTGCAGCACAAGCTTTTTGCTCACTGTACCTTTCACAGATGGGAAATATCCATTTGCATATCAGTCTTTGCCATATGGGCAGTCCAGCAACGAAATGCTATGGCAATTCCTCTCTGATCAAGAGTACCAACGGCAACCCCATACACGTGTTTCAGCATTGTTGGCCCTAATCAGTGAGGTGAAGCTGTGGCTCTCTGAGCACAGTGAGCAGGGAGTCCACGTCTGGTTGCCCCCAGGTAACTCAGGGTGACCAACCCCAAGTTCCTTGCAAATATTTCAAAAAAGATAGCAGGCGCTCCTCTCCAGAAAGAACATGGCATGATAGCCTGTTCTGAGATGAGAGTTTGCAGCACACGCTTTTTGCTCACTGTACCTTTCACAGATGGGAAATATTCATTTGCATATCAGTCTTTGTCCCACCCACATGGGCAGTCCAGCACCGAAATGCTATGGCAATTCCTCTCTGAACAAGCGTACCAACAGCAACCCCATGCACGTGTTTCAGCCTTGTTGGGGCTCATCTCAGAACAGGTTATCATGCCATGTTCTTTCTGGAGAGGAGCGCCTGCTACCTTTTATCAAATATGGGCACTGCATCAACTGGGGATTTGGAGGCTCCTATGCAGTTGATTGTGGAATCATTAATGGATGGCATCTAACTCAGTGAAGTTGGTTACATGGAATGTATGAGGGCCCGGTAATAGGAGGAAGCGTGCCAGAATAGGTAGGTAGCTTGCTGAAGCCTCACTGATGAGGCCCAACAAGGCTGAAACACGTGTATGGGGTAGCTATTTGACTCTTGTTCAGAGAGTGGTGTGTCCCTTTCCCTGAAATTCAGAAATGTTGCCGACATCACCCTTCGTGGAGCTCCCTGAGGAGGCTGTGTCTCTGACACTCTGGGCCTCATCACGAGTTTGGCGGTAACCCTTAAATGCGGCAGTGAGGCTATTACTGCCACATTTAAGGGCCTGCCAAATCACAGGTTTGGTGGATTTACCCCCAGCCCATAGCTGGGGGTAAATCTGCCGCGATGTGGCTGATTTTCGGCGCTATTACCGCCGGTGGTAAAACCACCGGCGGTAATAGCGTTGTACATTCCCCATTGGGCCCAATGGGGAATGGAACATTTCCGAATGGGCCCAATGGGGTATGGGGATTTACCGTTCCACCAAACCCGTGATCTGGCGGCAATAGCGCCAGAGGGTTTGGCAGTAGGGCTAATAGCTTCGGCAGTAATACCGCTGGGGTTAGCTCTCAACTTGCGATGAGGCCCCTTATGTGCCTTCTCAATAGTAAAGAATTCTGAGAGACCCTTGATATTGAGGGTGTCCAGGAATAGCTTTCCATACAATAACTGTGCTCAATGACCCCCCCCCCCCTTCAGGCAAGCTGAGAATCCATAAGTTACATCTCCATGAGCTCCCTTCTGCATCCTTCATTCTTCGTTCAAGGACCCTAGTAGCCATTGTCACGCCATCCACTCGTTGTAGCAACCCTGCTAATGTATCTTCGGCATTGCTGACCCGCTGCTCGACAATGGTCACCCTCTCATTGATTTTGCAGAGGTCCACTCTGATAAGGGACACATCCACACCAACTTCCAGGATCTTATTTTCCAGTGATATTTTAGAGTTCTTTTTGGCCTCCATTAGGCCATCCATGGTTACTTCCTCTATGGCCAGTGAGGGTTCCAGGGCCACTCCCTACTTTGTGTGTCTGCCCTCCTTATCCTTAGCCCCACATACTGTTCCATTTTCTGCTCGCCCTTTACCATAATGGTGACTCTGTAATTCAACAGTCTTGGTAGGGTCTTCATGGTTGCAAACCTGAGGCTGCCTCACAACATGCCTTCCACGTCTGGGCAATGGAGAAAGAAAAATAACACATAAAAGCAGGCAAGGAATCCTATTCTGTTGTGGATTCCGCTGACAGTATACCAGGATGACTATGCAAGTGGAGAGCTTAACCCACCAACAAGTTTAGTGCACACACCTGCAAAATGTGTGAGCAGGAGATTCCATTCCAGAAGCTGCCACCTTCGTAGCCCTGTTGGGCTCCTCAGTTGAACCACCAAAAGCACTGCTCGACAACACGCCAGCCATGCATGGGCCGCGATGAGTCCAAACGTGGAAGCACAGCTCCCAACTCTACCTGAAGCTCGTCTCCATGGGCGGTGTCGATCCTCCTCCTCGCTCCGACTGGAACTCACACAGGAGATTTGTACTGACAGGGAGTCCTTCCCTGCAGCCCACTAAGTTACCAGCTCATCCTGGTGCACTGGGACTGCTCAACTCTGGAAGATGTTCTGCGCATCGGATGAAGCAGCTGAAGATGGTGGTCTTGCCTGCCGTCATGATGAAGAACTCTGAAATTGGTGGAGTTCAAGCCATTACTGGTCAGGATTTGTGGCTCCCTCTGGTCACTAGCACTTCAGCAAACGGTCTCCATTAATCAGGTCCCACCAGCTCAGGATATGTATAGGATTTCGGCGCTGAGTTCACAGAGCTCACACCAATGACACCTGCGCTGATTGGCTCTTGGCCACGCCCTCCAATATTAGCAGTTCCTAAGGACAATCTGCTGACCACAAATACATTTTGCCAAACTGCATGCCCGCCTGGGCAGAGTGCTAAAACACTTCACTTTATAAGTATAATGTGGTCTGCTCCCTACCAAGTGATATGCTGTATTTTTGCTTGATGAGAAATGCTCATCAATTTACAGAAACAATTGCTAAATCAATGTTAGGCTTAATGTAGCCCACTGCCATCTACAACTTGTTGCAACATGAGACACGTACATGAACTCTAAGCCATGATTTTGGCATTAATGTAAAGGAGGTGGATTTAAACAAACGCACCCTAAGAACGTGTCCACCTCCCTGGCCTGTTTACTGACTTCAGGATCAGAACGATATATTGGAAGGGATCAGCACTGTGATTGATGGGACTTATATGTACTTTATTCAGAATTATGTTGCCTTAAATGTGGCCCTCTTGACAGATGTGTCTTTCATTATCACTGTATAAGCATTCACTCTACGCTTAGGACATTATCTAATGTAATATCATTAGTCTCATGTTAAACCCTGAGCTTAACAAACATGGACACTGACACTTATAACGTGTATGGATAATAACTCTAGTTTCCCTTCAGTCATTTAGATTATGAAGGACCTTCTTTATTCTCATGCAAGTACTTTTTAATCCCTTCCTCACAAATTATGACATTTTTAAGTTGCAAGCGTGTGGTTAAAGGCCTTGGGGACACTTTCTCTCTTTTGAGACAATGATCTCCTGGAACACTGCCAGCTTTCTATAGAACTTGGGCGAGGAGGAATGTTCCAAGAGACTTCGGTGCTCAGAGACTTGGACATTGAGGCGTTCTGACCAGAACAGACAGTGACTTTATGGGCAATGGAGGGACAGTGGAGGCAGACTATTGGAATTGAAGAATGGATGGAAAGTAAAGAAGGTATTTTCGGTTTTAAATTCTGGATGGATTTATCTTAGAAATTGTTCTACACCCATATCAGATGAGGAGATTGCTGATTTTACATAGCTATGATCTACTTCAGCCCTTTGATATTTCTGGAAAGACCGACTACATATATTAGCAAATATCAGAGATAGTAACTTCATTGAAACTGTATTTTTGACAAGTATTATGAGCCTTCTCCCCTTTAATACTAGCTCAGAAAAGTAACAGGTGGGGGTGTGATTGTTTCACCCAAATGAAATAATTTAATATACATACAAGTGGTACATAGACTGGCACACCATACTTTAATTAGTAAGACTCCCCTTTTTGTAGCTAGATATGTCAGAAAACAGAAAATTTGATTTAATTTTAGGCTGATGGTGCAGCAAAAAAGTTGATAATTCATTTACTGTGACTTTTTTTTGGCAGTAATAGAATTACTGCCACGTTTACCGAAATGTAAAATTCCATGTTTGGCAATGAACTCAGTGAAATGTCTGTGGTCAAGTGCTAGACATACATCATTCTAGTTAATGCCAAAAAGTAGAGTAATTAACACAAGTGATATTACCACTGTAATCTTTTGTCCAAAATCCCATTTGAGTCCTATGAAAATGGAGACTAAGACCACCATTACCACACTCTGAATCAGGCCATGATTCCGCCAGACCAAATGGTGCTAATGGCAAACAGGTTTTACAGTAGTTCTGACAAAACTGTAAAGCTAGTCGTGAATATGAGGCAAACAATAGGGGGGATTTTAGATTAGCAAAATCATTGAGACATTCCTCTGTGGTATATCCGACTATTGTCTGTAAGTGATTTCAACCAGACACTTCACTTAAGTCAATGCCTACCGTAGGATGCACAATTGAAACCCTTAATTATTTATTTATGTCTATAAGTTCTTTTATTTCTGAATGATGTACCCTTATATCACGCCCCTCTCTTTGAATCCCCCCCGGTCACACTGAACCAGGAAGCAGGCTGTTTTGCAAAGTTAAAAATATTTATTTTATGTATTTCACAATATATACATATATATATATCACACTATTTTAATGGTTATACAATGATCACCAATGGGGTGATGTCACAATAAATCTCTTTAATCAGACAGAGTAATGATAGGAAAAATAATGCAGCCTAGAATAATACTTTGGTATGGGTTCAATCAAAATGCAATGTGATTACTCTTCCCCCCTGCACACTACTCAATCCCCCCAATATGCAATATAAAGAGATGGAAAAAGAGAAAACAGGTTTCAGGAATACAGAATTCAACAAAATAGTACCAATCCCAAATTCCCCCAGCAAACACAGAGCGAGAAACAGGAATGATTGCAAACTTGTCAAAAATGGTTTAAAGTTGGCTTTGCATGAATGGAAAAAACACTGAAAATGTATTTAATTCACTAAAATTGTTTCAATACTAGTGGGAGCCGCTTTGTATAGTTTCACAGAAACACTAGCAATGATTATTGAGTAATGAGCAAGTAGAGCACTTAATTCTGAGGTCGGATGCAATGAACAGCTATTTCACATGTGATAGATTTGAGCCAAACGGAAAATTTGCGGCAAACTTTTCTGCACGCAGTAAGCGTGATTGCTGAAAAACTATGAGGAGTTCGGATGCGGTTTTGGGTTTATTGGAAAGCTGAGGATGTTAGCTTCAATTAGACACTTAATTTTCAGCATAAACGGTGAAGAAGTTATGAAGGTTTTTGTGCAGGTCGTTTTTTTCAGAAAGAGGCAAAATTTGCAAAACAAGAATGCGCTTTTTAAAATTAACAAACAAGGTTTCTTTACACTAGGGGAGACTATGAAGATGCAAACTCCACGACAGCGCAGCCACCAGCCCAGGATATCACTGGTTGGTTTGGCCTGCTGAGACACTCGCCTTTCTTCAGAAAATATATCAGTGCAAAGATAATTTTAACACTACTATTACAAAGGACTATAGGGTAAGAGAAAGTGTTCAGGCAAGACAAAATATTCTAGCAATACAGTTCTGGATATAAGAGGATAGGGTTGGATAGGGATGATTTATGGACAATGCATTTGCTAGTGACAATCCTATGCTATGGATACTCACTACCAATGTTTGGAATGGGCCCGTCAGGGATCTGGTCAGGAATACTTTCTGGACAGGAATTCTGCTAGAACACTGGACTGGACTCAAGGCGCTCTGGTCCTGCAATCAGCAAGGCACTCTGGGCACGGTGGGACTGGACTGGATCTGATGGGTTCTGTTTCACAGCTATCTGGTCACAGCTCGGTTCTACTGGGTTGGATCTTTGGATTCTGGCAATAATTTTGAGCAAGAAAGCAGCACAGCCAGGCTGTTCTTATGTTCCCCTTAGAGGTCTGGGGTAAAATCTGGTTTCTGGATTTTAAAGGCCAAGCTGAGGATGGTTCAGCTTTGGAAATGGGCCTTTCTGCTTTCAAAGTTCTGGAGTCTGGAGTCTGGAAAATGGATTTCTCTTGCAAAGTGCTCCACCAGCAATCGGTTGGTGGGTGGATGTGTGTCTAGGTCCTAAGCTGTCTCTATTTATCTATTTCCTAAAGGGGTGGGTATGCTGAATTATCCTAAGCACACCCCTAGGTATTCTATTGGTTAGGGTCTTTCCTCTCCCTTGATTTGAGAAGAAAACAGAGTGTCATCATGACGAAGTGTTTTATGATCCAGCTAAACCCTCCCCTTTGTTTCTGCACATGAAATCTACTTTTCATACAAGACATATTTACAAATTTACAAATTTGATAGCAATAGCATATCTCTATACCATATTTTGTGGAGCAAGTATTCATCCAAGCCCCGCCGCGGTGAGAGCTTGGGTCTATATTTGGCAATTTTTCGCACTTTTGGTCTGGTACCCAATGTCAGATTTGTCCACAAATGTACACATTTGTGCGCATGATATCTGGGCATAATTATATGAAATTTCATGTTTCTGGCATCAATACAATTGCTACAAAACCACAAATTCTGCAGTCATGCCCCTGAACATAGCACAGAGTTCTGAGTACTTTTAAAACGTGACCAAAAATGTCACATTAACAATACTGTAATTTTCCAATTTTTACAAATTCGCACAGTCCTTTGTCAGTCATTTTCAAAAATATACTTTTCTGTGCTTTGAGAATAATCAAAACTGTCTGTTCCCGCCTCCAAAGTTTCTGGTAGCCCAAGAGAAATCCCTGCCTCTTTCCTCTGGCAGGGGCTATTGTTGACACTTGCATCTGCATATCTTTTCAAGCAAGGAAGTCCTTTGTCTCTCCCAGGAGCAGCAGCGCAAATGCCCTCCCCTCTTCATTAACACCTGAATGTGAGTCCCTGGGCCAGAGAGCAGAAGGGAGGTGCCTTTTGTTGGGCAAGCTGTGGAATTTGCTTTGTAGTTCTTTGGCTTGCATCGGTTACTTTAAAAATCACTTTATTTAAATTTTTCTTTGATTCAAATAAACTTACAATTTCAAAACAGGCAAACAGAACTCTAATTCCAGTCTTTTAAAACATAGAGATTAAATAGTTGCAACCTATATTACTTTTGATAGCAAGTCACTTAATTCCAACCATTTGATTTTAACTGCACAAGTTTAAGCTTCTAATACAATTAAATGACAGCTGTCATACATGCTGTCATACTGCGTCCATATTTGACAGATTTTCACAGACAAGCACACTTTTTAATGTGGGTATTCTGATGATGGATTCTGCTTTTCCTGACATTGTGTGCTCATGTGGATTCCTTAAATAAGGTGACGGGTAACACCCAGCAAGTATGTTGGATATTTTCTGATGTTTTGAACCATTATTTTGTATTTTTCAACAACCAAGGAAAAAGGGATTTCAGAGCACTTCTGGGTTTCCCTGCAACAAAGCACTGCCTTTCATGTAGTTTCCATTTTCACTCGATGGGCAAAGTAGATTGGCAGCCATCTTTTCCGGTTTCACAGCGCATTTTCATATGTTTAGCGCGCATAGGGCTTTTTGCGGCCATTTTACTGGTTCTTGTGCCACCAGCACACAGTGATGTCGCAGGGCAGAGCCTAGTGGGTCAGTACATCCCACAGGTCTCTGAGGAAAAGGCCGTCCTCACAGGCATTTCTGGATGTGAGATATGGGGACGCAAGGGCTGACTGTCTGCAAAAGATGGACAACAGCTTTTTAAGAAGACTGTTAATGCTACCCCCTTCAACACCTGTGCACAATGATAACTTAGGCCTCACTATTGCCTGGGGATCATAGCCCTCTAACAAAATATTTAATTGAGAATATATTAACCTTGGAGGGTTATAACAGAGTAGATTGGTTGGCCCATATATAGTCTTTACTAGACAAACTATCTTGGTCGATATATTTTGATTAACCAGAAAGACTGAAAACTGTATCTAAGCTGTTCAAAACTAGAGCTTTGCAATATTTGGCCTTTTTGAGGAAAGAAGAAAGTATGCAAAAATCACAAGTAAGGGCCTATTTACTGCTAACCGCCCTCTACCCAACTGAGCCTTCAGAATATCTTCAACTGGTATCCATGCCTTTGCACACAGCCCTCCTGACTGAGGCCGGATTTAATATACTGCCAATTGGATCATTTTTGCAGAACAGGTCTAAAAGAAATCAGGGGGTCTCAGACCATAAATGTATGTGTAAGGGTTTGGAGACATTATCCCAATTTGTTTTATTCTGTCAATTGTTTTATGACATACCAATAAAGTATTAATGAATGTACTCAGAGAAAGTGGGATAAGGTCTCATTGCCCAGCCATGATGCTTATGTTAACTTCGTCAAAGCCAGTGCTTACATTGCCTTTGCATGTTTCTTACAAAAAACATGGGGAGATGTTAAATTCTGAGGGAGGTTGGGGGGTATTTAGATGCTGTTTTATGGATTAGTTTCGTTTACCACAATGGAGGTTGTGGAACTGGATGCAGATGTAGTTTATATTGATGTTGTGTAATCTCAGCTGTGTGTTTAGGTTACAATTTGACTGCAATTTATAAACTGTGATTACAGTATTGGTTTTATGGATTGTTTTACTTTCGGAAATAAACTTTGATTGATTGATTGATTGATTGATTGAAATACCACCATACTTGTAATAAACTGCAATTAACCAGGCGCGATGTATGCTTTCTTTCTATTAAAATTAAATAAAACCAAATGTAAACCAAAAATATATCGTTTTTCCTAAAAGAAAAGGCTTTAACTATAAATAAATAAATAAAATAAAGTGCAGTTTTTAAAGTAGACTGTTTTTTGCAAAAGGATGGCTCTTGCACACAATGCCTACAGGTCTGTCTCCCTGCTGGCTCTGCTGCAGGCAGCAAAGGATGCCCCTATTGCATAATTTCCTTAGCCATCATTATACCAGAATGTATTATTACCATACAGTTTTATTCCAGCTAAGTCAAACCATCACATTTCCGTATCTATACAAGCCTCATGAATACCTGTTCAAATGTGTTCAACTATTTCAAGCTTCAGCTCCAAAGGTTTTGACTCATTAGAGTCGATTCGAAACCGCATTGTTTCTACAGGCTCAAATCTGGTTTCAGCTGGTTGGCCTATCCCTGGTATGGACCCTCTGTGCTGGATTACTTTATTGTGGTAGTTGAATTATGGCAATATTTGGTGGAGGTAACCGTATCAGATTGCTGGCAAAGTGACCATCCTCTATCCTGTGTAACCATGGGCACCACACAGTTATGCTAGGTTAACAGTTTTTTGTATCATGTATGTATACCAACAAAGCTTTCTGGTGCGGTATCACCCGATTACTGCACAGCAGAAAATACAGAGGATGAAACTGCAGAAAACGTTACTGCTAATTTCAATGCAATCATATGTGGGGCGTGGTTTAGTGTGATAAATAATGTGAGGGAAGTATGGCGGGGTCCGGGTGGTTTTCCCCCACATATAATTGTGTTGAAATGTGCAAAAAGAAGAAAAAAGTATACATTTCCGCCTTCAGTATTTCATTTGTGCAGTAATCACATAGATCCCCTGGTGCTGAACAGCACCTGACCAATGCGACAGCTACCAATGACACCTAACCAGATGGACGATGCTGGTATATTCAATTGGGAACCATTTTAGCTGCATAAGGGTAAAGTGGTCCTGAATTTATTGCACTGCAATAGGCAGTGCAATCGATAAGGCAGTTGCCTGTACAGAGAATGCTCTGCCTCCTCTTTTCTTCCATTTGAATTTCAATGCTGTAAGAAGAAGTGTGTGTGTAGAGTGCAGTGGTGGAGTAGGTTGATAGTGGGAGGATTTCTGGCTGATAAAGGGTGGAGTTTATTCATAGAAGATGCAATGTACAATAGTAAAAACAATCAAATACAACACGTTGGCGTACAGGAAACCAATGCAATGGCCAGAAATCTGGGTTGATATGATCTCTGCACATCACCCAGATCAGTAGCTGATTATCATTATTTTGCTAATGCCAAAGAGGCTGAAAATAATACTCTGGGCAGCCGAGATGAACTACTGGCATTGTCAAAACCCACAGAGATGCAAACTAGAGTTTATTGTATTGTTGGTAGAAAGGTAGCAAGGGAATCTTTCCATAAACCCAGGAAAGAAGAAACCAGCTGTTGTGACTTGCACAATACGAATCAAGAGTAATGATTAATCTATGAGGACCATAGGCATGAGTGGTGGGCATGCATCTTTAGTAAGCACCCAGATTCATGCTCAGTTCTGACAATTGTCATCTCGATTTTAGAGGAATTTATTTCAAATATATTATGAGGCGTTCATAACTCAATGACAATAAGATACATAGAGAGTCCTCAAACGTTTAATAATCAATTAGGATCACTAAAGAAGTGGGAATCACGGGGGCAGAGGAACTGAAAGGTTTAATAAGTGGAAGGTGGGGATTATACAACAGCATTCTGGAGGGTGTTAAAATGAAGTTTAACTTGATGCTTAAATGTCCTGTTAAGGGGGTAACAGAACTAACAGGCATAATTATAGTGATCTTACAAGAGAAAAAAACAGAGCAAAGATGGATTTGTGGAGAATATCACACGCGCTTGAGAAACCAAAGGAATAAAACATTCACCCCCTAATTGATAAAGTAGAGTATGTTAGAAAGCAGGAGCAAGCTACAAGAACTCCCCTAAGTATTATAAAGAAAAACAGGGGGTTGAAACATTATGCAATCATACACGAGGATAGCATTCTGGGAATGCAAGACAAAATGTGTGTCCAGTACCTGTGAATGTGAGAAAGATAACTAAAATATCAGGGAAGGGACTATTAAGGAACTGGTGGAGAAATCTAGAGACCTAAATGATATCATAATGGCACAAATGTTATAAAAGGTGTCTTTGCCCTAGGCACCTCCTTGATATCCATAGTGAAATTTGCTGGGTTCAAGAAATATGGCATTTGAAGAGATCCAGGGAGACAGGCCCAGGAGGATTGCCAAATTTGGCCCTGAAGATATTTCCGTATTGGTAGGGAGGTTTCATCCTACCTTTATTTACAGAGTTGAGCAAAGGTGCAATGGGGCCCGATACATGGTGAGGTCACACCCTGGTACCTGTGCACTAAAAGGGGTCCTCCTTGGGCAAAAGTGGAAATCACTGCCTAGTTGCCCCGGCAGACCCTGCAGGAGATTTTTGGGCAAGGAATCTTTTACAGCGGTTAAGAAATTGGGCTTTTCACAAGAACATTTTGCCATTCTATCAATCTGGGATTTGCACAGGGTTGTCGGTATTGCCAAACCACTCAGCTTTGGCACTATTATCCAAGAGGGCATGGAATTATGGTCAGAGATCTTATTCAGGTTGGGCACTCAGGTTGCCAGAACAGGCATTTGTCTGGTATCTTGGAACCAGGCAATAATTGTCTCAATTTATAAAAAAAGCTCAGGGAGACAAGCGCACGAGTTACAGACCGATCTCACTGATAGACACTTCCTCAAAAATAATTGCAATATGGTATTCATTTATTGATGTTTATTTAATACATGCTTAGCCTTACGGCTTTATGTATACATAACAAGAAAACATGCACACATATATAGGTGAAAAAAGAGATTTAAGGACACTAATTACATAGAATTACACTAGAATTAAATAACATGCTTTCTTAAAATAATGTTTAAAAACATTAAAAAGTCTAAAAACTCCACTTTCTCAATAATACACCACTTTAGGTAACATCTCTAAAATGTCAATAAATTCCCAATAAAATTGTACAATAAAACATATAAAATTAGCGTTGTCACCTGCATAAACATTTTCCATATCATAGATGCATCGTCACAATCAAAAGCGTTATTGTAAGACTTTAAATAACATGATTGAAGCGTTGATAGGCTCGTACAGTCGACCATCAGGTGTCTAAGCGATTCTAGTTCATGTTCTCCACATAAGCAACATTGCCTATTCAATCTTGAAATGCCTTCGCTCCTTTAATTTCCGACACATCACAGGAGTTGAACTTCGCAAGATATATTGACGAAATGTTTTTGGAGATGGATAGGCTTTGGTATACAAGGGAAGTGATAGTCTCTTCATTATATAACAAATAAATGTGCCACTGGTACTTAAAGTGGATAATAGGATTATGTGCTTTTCTTTACTATGATCTTTAATCAAAGCCCGCAACCAATCCTTAAAATGAATGATAGTATGCACATTTCGATTACCTCCATAATTCTGTGACCATCTATTATAAATTGTTTGAATCATACCGTATGTCCCAATTTTATGACTCTGGTTGATATTCATAAAAGCACGAAAGTAAGTTACCACAATAGTTGCATTGTCTAATCTGCTCAATTTCTCAAAGCACATCACAGTTTTGTAGATTAGTTCTGAGAGATTGTATTCTAATAACAGATATTCAATTGATATATTATTTGGCAGTCTCAATAAATTATGAAGTATCTTGGCTTCGAATTTTCTCGAATTCGGACTGAAATCTTTGGCCCCATATTCCAAAACCGTAGTGTATTATAGGGGATATTTTGCTAGTATGAAGCAGAATATCCAATATGGTATTAAAATACATGACCAAGTGGGCAGAGGTCACACAGAGGTTCAGTCTGCTTCAGACAGGGTATTGGAAGGGTACAGAAATGGCATTGAGTCCCCTATCCTCCATTATGGCGCATGCTGATGGCAACACAGGGAGAAAACCCTATGTGGTGGGCCTTGGCCTCTCCTCGGCTTTTGACAATGTTGACCAGTCCATTTTGTGGGGTAAATTGTCTAAGTGGGGAATACAGGTTGGTCTCCTGTGCATGCTGTAATTATTCTATTCAAACAACAACTCGAGGGTGAGATTGAACGTTGAGGGTGCTCTCTGTAGTGCAATAGTAGTGGGGATTGGGGTGCGACAAGGATGTGTGATTGCCCTATCTAACTCAGAACAAACTGATTATTAACCCAGTGTAATCTCAGGATATGACAATTAGTTGTAAGCGCAACAGGAAAAAGTATGTCTGGGCAATCAACAGTATTAGAGTGTTACCGGTTGACTCATTGAGTTATCTGGGCTACCTCTTTACTACCCAAAATGTACTTAGAAGACAGAAAATGAGAATTGAGGGGAAGTTAAGATCATGTTTCTCAATGATGAAACTACTAAAGAATAGGTTATGTGCATTCACTTGTTTCTCTAATAGAATCTTTTTGCATGAAGATGTCAGCCATGGTTCTCTATGGAAGAGAATTGGTCTCCCTCCCAAATAGAAAATATCTAGACTTTTTAGAAGGTTGTATATTCAAAGAAGTCCTTGGCTTACCTACATTAGTACCCATCAGTACTATTAGATTAGAGTTGGGTCTACAATCCTCGTGGGCACAATATATGCACAAATGTATTTCTTTATATTTGAAAGTTACAAATGCTGACAGCCCGAGCTTAGGCTCATTCCTCGGGGACATGTTGAAAACACACTTCAACGTCTATCTTCTGAATTTTAATAAACTTTCCGTTAGTTTTATGAAACAGCCAATTTAGCAAGGTCTGAATCTCAGTGGGTTTTGAAAAATAAAATTAAAAGGTTGGGCAAATCTCAGGTACATAGGGTTTACCAAGGTTGAAACAGTACCGTAACAGAGGTCTTCTGTATGTACCCACGCCGGAACATAGATCATATTTGAGGAACTCTCCATCTGAGCAGCTCCGTTATTGGTACCTAACGTTCAGATTAAACTGTTTATCAACTCTGGAGGTTATTGGCCCTAGATTAAAAATCCACAAAGAACTGGGATCATGCAGACTTTGCAAGAATGATTGCACTGAGCCACTTTACCACTTGGTGATGGAATGCACAGTGATGGCTACCTATAGGACATCATTTTTTGGGACATTTTGTACATTCTACCACAGCAGTTATCGCAACTAGTTTATGGAATAGATTAATGATGGGAACCCAGGTTTCTCTTTTATTGGCTTTAGTGATATTTATAATGCACATTTTTGATTAATTGCAAAAGGTTGTTGAACAGGGTGATGATCTTTTAAAGGGTTTATATAAGACGTTCGGTTTTATGGATTGAACATGCAGTGATCTTTTATGGTGTTTAATAATGTAATTTGTGAATTTGTTTGTTCTTGTATTTTTGTGTAAGGTATCATGTATACTATATACATAATTAAAAAAAGACACACTTGACAGATTTAAAGATCTGTGGTCATTCCTATGTTCCCAAATGCTCTTTGAGTTTATGCAAAGCAGCCAGGAATTCTCATTGGTTCTATGTGTCACCTTTCTCATGGGGTTATTTTAAAAGGGAACAATATGAAACATCTGATACAGTTACTCTAGATTTTGATACTGTGCTTTGCTCAGTAAGACACATGTAACATTCTTATTATGACTACATAATATACTAGAAGTGATGATTAGATATGGACATTACAACATTGTAGATGAGCAGGTGGATGCCTCTTTTCTAGTCCCCGCCCCCTCACCACTGTCTTATTGGAGTAGCAGATGAAGATCTACAATTGGGAACCCATGCATGAGTTTATGCGACATGTCCATACCGCGCCAATTGTGTGAAAGACAATGAGCCTCATCACGAGTTGGGCGGTAATGCCCACGCTAAAAGCGCTGGCGCTATCTGCCCTACCGCCAAACCGACCGGTGCTATCAGCGCCGGATCACGGGTTTGGCAGATTTGGAAATCCCATTCCCCATTGGGCTCAATGGGGAAATTTCGCGCTCATACCGCTGGCAGATTTCCCACTGGCGGTATGAGTGTGAATTTTTGGCGGATTTCCCCCTAGCTCAGAGCTGGGGAGAAATCCGCCAAGGCCATGATTTGGCAGACCATTAAATCCGGTGGTAACAGCGCTACCGCCGGATTTAAGGGTTACCGCCAAACTTGTGATGAGGCCCAATATGCTCTCAGACAGCCATTCAGAAGATACCCTCATGTTGAGACAGTGGAAGGAAGTGACCAAGAAGGATGCCCACTGCCAAAGTGCCAGAATGCGGATATGGGAATCATGGATGAATGCTAAGTAGAAGTCTGATGACAACAGAATGATGTCATAAAGAAGATACATAAACCTATGTTGAAACGTTATGAAACTACTTAAGACTGATGATGTAACTGAAGCACAAAGAGAAAAATGTACCTACAAATGAAGTAATCGAGCAAATAAGAAGATGCTGACAAATAAATATAAATACGCTGCAACACAAGGTAGAAAAATCATTTAGAATCTTGCTAAAAAGGGGCATGTACATAACATTTAGGACGACCATTGGAAGAGATGGACGATGGCGCATGTTAAAGAATCAAACCAGCTACCTCAAAATACGAGCCTAGGATTGTAAATTGAAGAAGGAATGAAGAAGCTTTTTTTGTGTGCAGAATAAGGAAGTATGTTGGCCTGAAGTCAAGTAGGCTATTTCGAGAGATGGGTGTGTAGAGGTGGAGCCAAGTACCCCCACCGAAAGCTCCTTCCCCATGCTGCCTATGTTGGGAGCCAGAGTGTGAGACACGTGCAGTATCAGTGAGAATGCCTATACCGAAGAGAATCTTAGAAGCAAGGTTCCATTGAGGAAGCCATACATGCATTCACGACAATATGATGGCCATTTGAATGAAATCCCGGATGAAGTGGGAAAAACAAGCAAGGGAGAAGCCTGGTGACGTCATACAGAGCAGAGCTGACGCACTCAGAAGAAGAGGCCGAACAGTATAGACATTCTAAAGAAACAAAGTAGGAGGAGTTAAAGATGAACAACATTTCGGCCTCGAGATGAAGATGCTCATGCTACAGAAATAATGAAGAAGAGATTAAGTCATTTTACAATTGTACAGATGCAGTAACGCAAGCAGACAAAGTATTCTTAAAGGATAGCTATGTAGTGAATAGATTGCGGCGATGAGCCAACGTATATACATAGGAATGTATGGACTATGGATGATTCCACAACGCATTTTCAAAGAGCTAGATCCAGTGAAAAGAAAGGCTTTAAGCGTGTCGCAGTTGGAACAGCAATCGACAGTCAGAGGTGAATAGAAGAGAGACTTGGTTGGCCAGCACCAGGAAGTCAAGGCCACCGTGAACTTGAATGTTTATACAGTAGTTATAGAGCGTGTGAAAAGAACAAAACTCCTGTCTTAGATGAGGAGTGAGAGCCTTGAAGATGTCAGAGGTTTATCATTTAATAGTATTTTAAATGCAGAAAAACTCTAAAACACGCTCTGCAGTCACGTGGTTGGATTAAAGTAGACACTGGGACGAGCTGTATCAAAACCAAGAGATAGAGTATGCCTATAGTCCCTCTTTTTCTCAGGCACAGAGAACTTTTCCAAGGCCAATGTTCAAAGGGCTTATTGACTGGTAGACAGCAAGATTGATGATAGATGACAGGCTACTTAGTGGGAAGCTATGGTTATGACCAGCCCACCAGAACCTGGATGTTAGCCTGCGTGCTGCTTGAGTAGGTGGAATATTACAGGTGCCAAACAATAATAGAGCGACACATAGTAGAGAGCCCTATAGTTTGTATAACCAATGGGAAGTCATGTATTTGATGAAGTTTGTAATGACTTGCACTAGAGGAAGGCTTAGTTGCCCCACCTGATGATATAGACCCAATCACCTTCCCTGACAAGTATGGAACATATACCTAGAGGTTCCCTGTAAACCTATCAATTTCAAAGTTGGTTTTTGTAGTTTGCAACATAGATTGACATCAATGATGATGAGTTTTTAGTATATAAGTTATGTTTCTTATGAAATGCATTGAGTGAGAAGATCGAGCGTGTTCATTGATGTTCATTATGCTCCCTGTTTTTGATAATTGATATTAAAACAGGGACACTTTGCCAACTTCCTGATGTTTGAGTATATTCTGCATCCCCATCTATCTCAAAGTATTGTTACCTCATCTTAAAGGGCTTGTGTTGGGCACATGAGTTCACGTGCAAGGCACAAAGGGAGTCGAATGAACATACCATGGGTGTGAGACATATTTATGCTATGATTAGGAGAGACAAGGACATTTGCAGATGCCAAGCCTTTGTGAGGTGAGTAAGTCTCTGGAGCCCAGAAGGGGAAATTACACCCTGTTTACTAAAAATCAAATAGCAGTAATGACAAAATAGTGGTCTCCTAACACGTGATGAAGAACTCAAAACAAAAACTTTTCATTAGAGCTTGAGTTAAGATAGTGGTGTGCTCACACTTCCTCGAATGTCCCAGAACAGTGAGCAGACTATGAGATCAACTACAAATGATAGAGTTTGACTAAGGATCAGGTCAATGAAATGCAATGGACCAATTGGGAATACAAGAGAACAAGTTGATGCAGCTTGAACACCTTTGTTTCCTTCTGTTCACGTGCTGCTAAGGAGACGAGCGTCCAAGGTTGGATAGGGTTTCCAACCAATCAAAAGACCCTCCACTCACTTTCATACACAATCTTGCAGTGGTTAGCTGCTGCCCTATTCTCTGCTATAATCAGTTTGTGATGTACGTAGAAGTAGCTCAGGGAATGTCCTACAAACAAGAGTCAGCCAATGAGATATTAACCCTTATACAAGAGGTGGAACGGTTGTCAGGTTATAAAGTTAATTGGGTAAAGACAGTGGGCCTCATTACACGGTAGGCGGTAAGGGTTTACCGGTACTGGTATTTTACCGGTACCGGTAAATCCTTACCGCCTTACTACGAGGTCCCTTTGCGGGTTGGGGAATTTAAAAATCCAACCCGCAAAGGGACCAGGGAGCTAATTATGGTACCGCAATTTGCGGTACCGTAATTAACGCCTTCCCCATTACCATTATGCCCTGTGGGGCAAAAATGGGAATGGGGAAGGGCAATGGAGGAAGGAGGAATTACCGCCTTCCCAACCTTGGAATAGGGCGGTAATTCCCCTTTCCTCCAAGGCGGTACCGGTAAATTACCGGCATGAACCATGGTGCTAATAGCACCATGGTTTACCGCCTGCCATGTAATGAGGCCCAGTGTTTTTTCCGTTGAAGATGGGCCCGATTAGTAGAGGATTATTGGATTGGGATTGTCAGTGGGCGGAAGTGTCAGTAAAATATGTGGGTGTGCATCTGGTTAGGGATATAAGAAAGACAGTGGACTTTAATGTAGATAAATTAAAAGAATCTTTATTGAAAGATATACGTGGGTGGAATAGATTGACTTTGAGTCTGTGGACTAAAATAAATGCAGTCAAAATGGTGCTACTTCCGAAAGTGTTGTATTACATACAATCTATTCCTCTAAAGTTTACTAAGAAGGTGTTAAGACATATTGATAGGATTTTTCTGGATTTTTTATGGGGTGTGGGAAAACAACCAAGGACCCCAAGGTATATGTTGGTGCGTAGTGTTAGAGATGGAGGTTTTGGTTACCCATTATTGGAGAATTACTACAAGCGGTTTCTTATAAAGAAAGCTTCCCATTATTTTAGATATGATGGGTGTCCTGATCCATATTGGCTTCGGATGGAAAAAGAGAAGTTGAACCCACTTCCTATAGATTGTTTATATTCATATGGGAAGCTTCCGAAACCTAGGATGAGAATGGAGGCATTGGAGGCTACAAAAACTGCTTTAGTTTTGTTTATTCAGGGTTGTGGTCAAGCATTATTTTTTTACAATAGTGCTTCCATTTGGTCAAACCAGGTTTGCAGATTGAAAATGAAATGTTATACTGGAGGAGTTGGGATAACAAAGGAATCCTGAAAATTGAGGATGTGTGGAGAGGTGATAGGATGGTGGCTTTTGAAGACTTAGTATGCCAGTATGGATTGGGTAATAATGAGATTAATAGGTATTTGTCCCTGAGGCAATTATTGTCAGAAAGGTATCTAATGCTTTGTGAACCGTTCGGGGATTGTCTGCAAGTATGTGTGCTGTATGGTGCTGCAACGAATGTAGTCTCTACATTTACTAAATTGATGCCTATTCACGAATGTATGCGGGTCTCTTGGGAGACTTTATGTATGAAGTGGATAACGGAGTTGGGTCAGGAATTTTCGGGAAAGGAATGGGATAGAGCCCGGAGGGTAACGGTGAGAGATAAAATGGATTTGAATTTGAGATATACTCATCAAAGAATCTTGAGACGCATTTATTGGACCCCGGTGAGAATGAAGGAGAGGGGTTTGATGGATTCAGATTTGTGCGGGTTGTACTCGTTCAAAGGCAACTTATTTACACATGTTGTGGGAATGTGAACAGATGCTTACCTTTTGGAAAGATGTTCTTGATCGGGTAGATTTGGTGTCGGGTTGTTCATTGCCGCTGACTTTTCTGTCTGCGGTTTTCCTCTTGAATGGTAGTGAGTGTTTGGAAAGCTGTGGTGGTACTGATTGCGTTAACAGGGCACTGATGATGGCAGTTAAACATATTATGAAAGTATGGAAGTCACGGAAAAAGCCACATGTTGAGGGTTGGTTGGTGGATCTGCGCTTGTTACCAAGATATGAAAAATCTCGTGCTAGTCGGTTACATCGGGAGACTGAATATTGTGAGAGTTGGGATTCTTTTAATGATTTATTTGGGTAAGGTGTAGAGAATTTGGATTGGAATATTGTGGGTTGGGGTAGGGGGTAGATGTACTGTTTTTGTTTGTTTGTGGTTGTAGTTTGTGGAGTTTTGTATTGCAATTGGGACAGGAGGAGGGGTTTTGGGAATAGGTTGGTTTCTAATGGGATTATTAATATTTGTATATTTGAGATGTTGCTTCAAATTGTCCATGTTTTGTGATCCTCACTGTTGTTTTATTGTTATGTTGATTTAAAATTAAATAAAGATGATATAAAAATTATTTTAAAAAAGAATTCTATAAGTAGATATGTTCCCCTAATCCAATGCCTCCCGGCAATAGGTTTGATGAAATGCCACGTAGAATGAGATCATAAATGAGGTATGTGAAAGTATATAAACTAGGTACAAGCAAAATTATCTGTGAACATGGAGCATCTACATTGATAGCTGTCATATTGTCTTGCTTTCTTTCATTGAGATCAAAGCAGTATTTTACTATCTTCCTTTGGTCTGCCTGGTTATTTGGTCTGTGCTATTAACTGGTAATTCCATCTAGGACATAGAAGATGCTTCAAGGTGCTACAGCACAACATTTTAACAAACACGTTTAAAATTCTAGTACAATACAGCGCTACTTTTTTAAGTTATGTGAGAAAAGCAGCATCACACAGAGCCTATCCCTGTCCCTCTCCTCTCTCCCATACAGCCAATACATCCTGAGTGTGATGCCGGCATTCCTGTGGGACACACCCAATGGCAATGTATTCCAGCAAATAGCAGGCAGGTCGCCACAACGGGGGAGACCTCTGTGGCTGCTGCTCTTTTTAACTATAACAAAGAGCAAAATATCTGTGTTTTTTCTCAGGGCACACTGCTGTCACCAAATGCTGGGGTGGGTCTAGCAAGCAGTGAGCAAGCATTGTGTTAGAGAAGTAGGATGAGGGCTTTATGGAGAGGACAGAGTGCAGAGGGCATGCAGAAACATTCCCTCCCCTACTTCGAAATGACTTCTACTGGGATTATTGCTCTGAGCGGCTACCTGCCGGCTCATCTCACCTATTACAGGGAATAACTAATGTGCACCGGTACATTTAAAATACAATGAAATGCAACAAAGGTTAAATGGCATGGCTTACACTTGGGGAAATCGTTTTCCGAATACATGTGACTGAGATTTGTTTTCGAAGTTATACAATTTCTGCCAAACTTATCACATTAGGAACTAAAGAGCATACTACGTCAGACCTCGCCCCACCATCCCGCTGAACTACTGCCCTGCTTTAATGTTGGAAGTCATTGTCAAATTATACGCCTACTTTTTAATGTTGGTGTAATGTCCCTGTTTTGGAATGTAAACATTTCGTCACCCTACATATACAGCCCTGGCTCCCCCTCTAACTGCTCCTATCGAAAAGTCATCAAGGCTTCTTACCCCACACACCAAGACCACAAATTATTACTAACTCAAAGCCAAGCTCTCCAGGCAGCTACAACTACAACCCGGCTCCCCTGCTTAGCTCTTCAATCGCTCACATTCCTAGACACCTTTTGAGGGTTAAGGGGGATGCTCAGTGAGGCTCTAGCACTATATCACAGACAAAGGGACAGGACAGATAGGAAAGGTGGGTAAGATGGAAAGAGAGTAAGAAAAAGAGGGACAAATGGAAAGAGGGAGTTAGAAGGAGAGTTAGGGATACTCTGGGACAGAGAGCGAGGGGTAAAGAGAAAGAGAGAGAGAAAATTGGACCATACTGGCAATCAGAGTGCACACTTCCCAGACTGCACTGACACAGAGTAAGAGAGAATAGAGATCGCAAGACCACAGTAACAGGCAGAGAAAGAGAGACAGAAGAACAGGCTGTATTGACACTGAGAAAGAGGGAAACAGACTGCACTGACAGAGATAAAGATATAGTGAGAACATACAAGCCTGCAACGGCACAGAGAGGCATAGAACAGAGACTGCAAGTCCACACTAACCGAGGTAGCGAGACAGAGAGAGAAAGACAGAGAGAAAGACTGCATTGACACAAAGAAAAAAGGAAACAGAATGCACTGCCAGAGAAAGAGAGAGAAAGGGAGAGAAAGAGGGCCTCATGACACGTTTTCCGGGCCGGAGAGAGTGATATGAATATGGAATGCCTGTTCAGCTAGTGTTTTTATGCTTTTTGAAGACGTTAATTTGAAAATGTGGCTGACTGTGCTGAAAACTGAAGTGTGTTTTTTCTTTCCCTTTTTTAAGTTATTTGTAAAATAAGTTTATTGATTTTGGTCTACTTGGTTTATGCAAACCAAACAAGGAATGCCAGCTGAAAAAAAACACCCAGAAAAACATGCTGCATTCCTATATGGCCAAAGTCATTCAAATGTGTATCCAAACGAATTTCCAGAGAAGTGCACATAATAACAATCCGTTATTTGTTTTTAATGTTGATTCACACCCGGGGAAGAGTGATCAGCCAATCAGGTGTCTGGAACAGTGGGCGAGAATACACAGTGCTCCACCAGCTCTTTGCAGACACCTGAGGCCCTTCCTCGGATGGCTTCATGTTGATTGTGGGGAGGCAACAGGGAGCTGCTTTTTGCCCCACTCCCGGCACTCCAGTGGGCATTGTTTTTCATTTGCCAGTGTAGGAAGAGCATATACAGCGAACTTGCTCAACCATCAATGATTAAACTTCATCCCACAACTATTCTCGAATAGCTATCCACCACCCTCCATGCCATGTTTCCCAAAACAAATAAGAACTTTTATCTTCAACTGTTAAAAGATACAAAATAATTGAAAAAAGTGTCAAAAACAATATTTGATCCCTGCTTCAAAAAGTAAATTAAATATTATACGGTATTAACTCCTTTGGTAGGACAGGTCCCTGTTTACTCTGTCTAGAGCAGCTCACTTACCCCTTATTAAAGCATCAATGAAGATTTACATAGATGAAGGAGAAGACCCATACACAAGCATGTTTGCTGGTGAAGTGGTTGTCATAGAACGCGCCTCCTTCAGTTTCTCTTCAGGGATCTGTAAGATTTCATTACCTCTGTTTCCCTTCTCTCACCTTTTGGAGCCCCACACATTGCAGATGTCTGGATCATTCACTGCAGGAAAGCCAAAACACCTGATGATTCTGACCAAACTGTAGCAGATTTCCTCTCTATGCTTAACTGGAAAAAGTGCCACATCTCTATCTCTGTTATCGAGAAAAATCATGAGAATTGCGGGCAGGATTCGTAAGCAGTGATGTGCACTTTCAATTACAAATTGATGTGAAATGGTGCTGGTCCCCAGAACTTGATTCAGGGACCTTTCTGCAAAGACTGTCTCTTGTAAACCCAACATTGTAGCTTATTCCATCTACAGCAGCCTTCCAAATCTATATTCTTTGCTGTGGCCTTTGCCATATCTTCCCACAGGCATCATGGATGGTTTAGACCCTTCAACTGCTTCGTTCAACGTTGAAACCTATGAGTTAATTTGAAGACCAGGGTTTTCAGTTGAGCACGAAATGTATTAACATTTTATTTCAGATTCAGCAAGCTTGGAGGGGAATTCCACACTTGCACTAGCCTCGTGGTTAAAGCTCTACCAAGCCCACCATCCTTTTCAAACCTGAGGTTCCTAATGTTTCCCATATTGGCCGACCTGAGAATGCAGTTAGGGCAGTAGAGAAAAGTGTGGGATTTCAGGTACACCGGGGCCTTTCCATATAAGCACTTGTGCACTAGGGTGGCTGTTTTAAAGTGAATTCAGGCTGATATGGACAGCCAGTGTAGGGATTCCCTCCCAGACAAAATATGTTCCTATCTAGGTATGCCCTTGATGATCCGAAATGCATCTTTTTGGAGCATTTGCAAATAATGTATGCATTTTTTCCTGACCCCAATAAATAGAGTTACAGTAGTCGAGTCGTGAGATAATAATGGCTCAGCCGAAAGAGGCACAATTCACCTCTGTAATGAATGGTTTGATGTTCCTAGGAAGTTTCAAACAGTAGTTTAAAAAGTTTGAAATGTGACTGGTCTGTGTCTCAGTGCTGAGGGAGGTATTAGAAAACACCCCCAGGTGGTCGGCCACTTTGGGGCGCACGGATGCTCTCCTCTTTCAAGTGAGCTCCGCACATTGGGTCCTGAAATACAGTGAGAGCCCCCACTGTTCGACCCCCCCCAAAGCTGAAGATACACGGAACGACGGAAAGGGCCCCTCCACCTGGCCGAAACCCGGAAGAAAATCGGACAAGGCATCACAGAGAAATTCACTTCCTACCACCAGTCACGCGGCTATGCCACATGAGCCCCTGTCTCCAGGAGGAGGACTGATCGCGGCCCCATCCCGCGGAATGGCACGCCCAGAGGTGGATCAGAGGGCCTCCGCGGCACGAACAGCAAGGCAGAAGGCGGGATAGCAGTCTGGAAGCAGGCCTGGGACCCAACAGCTGAGGAGATATGCCTGGGACCCAACAGCTAAGGGGTGAGTGTGGCGCTCTTGAAAAGAGAAATAACGCACACCGCGCCCCCATCAGCCTCGGGGCAACTTCCCCAAGGGAGACCCTCATGCTAGCGCAGACCAAAGTGCCAATCCGCCAGACCCGGGAGGGGGAGAAAAACAGAACGGAGCGGGGTTGGGGCCCAAACAGACATACGCACAGAGAAAGTAACAGTGTGAATGAAGACCTAGCATACGCCTTCCAGGAACCCGCAGTAATGAACACTGTTGGCTTACGGCATCCCGCGTGACCAGGCGGTTGATTAATAACCGCACAAATGCACTAATTTGTCACACATGAACATTGGACAAGACGTTGCCAGAGAGACCGGAGGAAGTTACTTTAAATAAGAACCCATTTCCAACAAAGGGCAGCACATTTAGCTAGCCCCCTACCCACTGGTGACCTGGACTGCATCTCTCTAAGCCCCCTCTTTGAAGGCTATTTGAAGGCTATTGATCTTGGCTCCATTCACCACACAAATCGCTCAGATTTAGATCTCAAATAGGCGGCACCCCGTAGATCACTGTGAGCCCACGTATGGTGAGGCACCCAATAGATGGGCTGAGTCATCACGCTTACCCTGAAATCCCCGAAGACCACGCCTCATCTCAAGAGATCACACTGAAGACATCTGGCCAAACACCCACGCACAGGGCGGAGGGATCAAGAAAGGGTTAACGGCTCACCTGCGTGCAGAGGATAAGCACTAGAGCTAGCATTATGGGGACATCAAACAGTTCCCCCCCCCAGCCAAGGGACCACAGAGTCAGTAGAAGCTATCTCTAACGACGATATCATAACAAACCTGCCACGTGAGGACGGGAAGATCTGCTTGAACCCAGGACCTACTAAGACCATAATTTGACCCTGGTGCAAAGCCCCGACACTCCAACTTCTAATCTTGACATTTTCGGAAACTTTAAGAGACATCACAGAGCAGCACCCAGAGTATATGTTTGCACAACAACAATTGGCCACTTTTGCTTATGCTCCGTCCGCTCACCGCGCCAGAGATCCCAATATGGCAACTGAAACGACAGCCCAAGGTGAAACAGCCGCCACAAAAGGAGACATTGCGGCCCTCCTAAGTGAAATAGAAAGCATGGGGGCCAACATAGGTGGCAAAATTGATAGGATTACTCAACGTCTAGACAATATTGATGACAGGTTAGACGGAGTGGAGAACAATCAAGTCTCGATAGACACCCTGGAAACACAGTTGGAACATGGAATAACAGATCTGGAGCAGAGAGAGGAAGAGTATAAGCTGAAGATGGATGATTTGGAAAATCGAGAAAGACACAACAATCTGCACTTCTTCAGCATCTGGAACAAGAAGGCGAAATGGAAGAAGACCTAAAGAAAACACTTCATGATATTATTAAGCTTCTAGCTGCCGATGACGCAATCGACAAACCCAAAACTGAACGGATTCACAGAGCCGGAGGTCCTCCTGGGGGTCCAAGATCGGTCATTGCCCGCTTCCAACGATACCAGGACAAGGCCAGGATTCTAGATAGAGTGAGGCGTGGAGGTGCGATCACTCTCAGTGGAGCACAGATAACGATATACCAGGACCTATCCTCCTTGACGCTAGCTCTCAGGAGAATGTGTGGCCCCCTTACGAAATGGTTGAAGGAACGGGACACTCGCTACAGATGGGAATGAGACTCCCTCTTCTTTGAACATGGCGACATGAAGATCAGGCTAAGATCTGAGAGGGAGATAAAGGCATGCATATCAGAGCTTGTAGAACCACACCAACAAAGGGCCAGATAAGGTGCATTGCTGAAGGAAGGGAGAGAATGGCGAATTCAAGGTCCAAAGAGACAACGGGTGAAAGGATCGAGAAAATACCCAAGAGGCAACATTTCTCCAGAAGGGGATAAATAAATCCTGAACAGACGCAACGCACGTGAACTAAGATGGCTGCATAATCCAAGGTTTGAGTAGTGGTCACTAGACTGAAACTGTGCCATAAGCGTTGTTTCGACTCACTAATTTGAAACGGGGTGGGAAACGGTGGAGGCTCACTTTCATTTTTTGATGGTATGTTCGCAAAGGACCGTGAGGTAACAGTCTCTGCTGGTGGCTAGTTGTCGGGCCAGTGCTTTCAACTGGGCCTGATCAGACGCCACCATATGGGGGGAGTTTGGGGGCAGGGAGTAGAAGCTCAAGTTAGGACAAGGGGAAAGGCAAAAACAAAATCCCAAAAGATATTCGACAAGGGAACTGAAGTGTGGTTAGGAGAGCATATGATAAGTGGGACATCATGGATTAAGAACTTGCATGCTTTAATACTGCACAATAATGACCACCACTAAATCAGGCAGAAGGGACTCCTTAAAAGTGGGAATACTTAATGTTAAGGGCCTCAACTCACCAACCAAGAGGTCTCTGGTACCCAGAGAGTTTCATAGGACCAAAATTGATAGCCTCCTCCTACAATAGACCAAATACACAAAGGGAGATGAAAGACCCGTCGTAGGGAAGCGCATTGGTATAGAATTCTGGGGCTCTGGACCACTGAGAAAGGGTGGGGTGGGAATCCTCATTAGAAAGGGAATAGACTTTAAACTCACCAAATCATGGTCAGACACAGAAGGTTGTGCCCTATTGGTCAAATGATCCATTGGGAACATGCAGGTAAGAATTGACACGATGTATGCCCCCAATGTGACCCAAGTGCGATTCCTATCCAAACAATCCCCAAAATAATGCTCGAAGCAACAGGACACATAATTCTAGGTGGGGATTTTAATCTATGGGCAGATCCTACCCTGAACCGGAAGGCTGGTAAACCTGTCACAGATGATAGAACCAAGGGGGAGGGTAGTGTGTTTGCAGATATGATGCAAGTGTATGCATTGAAGGACGTGTGGAGAGAGATGCATCCAGAGAAACAAGGGTACACTTTTTATTCAGCCCCGCAGAATACCTGTACCCGAATTGACCATATTTACCTTTCAAGAGAGCTCTATGACATCACGACCCATACAGAGATCATTCCAATTAAATGGTCGGCTCACAACATGGTCATTGCTGCCACACAGTGGGACCATCTACCAGTTAGGGGAGGCAAGTGGAAATGTAATGAAGCTCTGTGGGAAGACCCCGTCTTCCGGACCGAATTGGAAACAGAGATTCTCGAATATTTCAAGACAAACAACACAGGCGAGGTCTCCAAACAAAGAGTATGGGAAGCGGGGAAAGCAACCTGCAGGGGTGTCCTCATGAGGAAGGGGGCCCGTAAGAAAAGTGAAAGGTCCCTGATTGAAAATAGGCTGAAAAAAGAAATATGCCAATTGGATAGAGAGGCCATGAAAGGTGACATGATAGACCCTGACAAAATTAGCCTAGCAAAAAGGAAAATGGAAGAGTCCGCCTATGAGAACACAATCAAAGTGTACGCAATCTACACTTGCTGAAACAAACATTTTATGAAAATGGAGAGAAAGCTGATGCGCTGTTAGCAGCTAGACTCAGAGCACAACAGGCTGAAAGCAGGGTCCTAGAAATAACCGATGTAAGGCACCATCCAATGACAAACAAACCCACCATCCCTGAAGCCTTTGCCGCCTATTATGAAACTCTATATACCCCAGAGGCGGATCCAGATCCAAATGGCATAGAAATCTACCTTGCCAACATCAATATTTCTAAGATAACAGGCTTTGACTTGGAACATCTAGACTCTCCCATAACAGGAGAAGAAATACAGAACACAATAAAAAGGCTGACACTAGGCAAATCCCCAGGCGAAGACGGATACACAGCCGGTTTCTACAAATATTTTAGTACCCACTTAGTACCATTCTTGGTTGAATTATTTAATGAGATTCTAGATTCAGGTAGGGCCCTGGAATCCTTTGTTAGGGCACTCATAACGGTGATCCCCAAAGAGGGTAGAGACTCCAAAACCTGCGGATCATATCGCCCCATATCCTTGCTAAATGTTGATGCGAAAATATACACACGGGTACTTGCTGCTAGACTGGAGACACTCATGCCCCATCTCATTCATCCTGACCAAGTAGAATTTATACTCGGGAGACAAGGCGCCGAGACAATGCGTAAAACCCTGCACCTGGTTAATGCCTCCCAAAGTATGGACAATGAGCCCGCCCTGCTTTCCATAGTTGCAGGAAAGGCCTTCGACAGGGTGGAATGGGACTTCCTGACGGCAGTCTTGCACAAGGTGGGCATAGGACTGGAATTTAGAAGGGGGATTCGGGCAGTCTATACAGAACCTAAAGCTTCTGTATTTGTAAATGGGGAATATTCAAGATGGTTTAAATTAAAATGAGGTACCAGACAAGGATGCCCCCTCTCTGCTTTCCACTTTGCCCTCTCACTGGAACCACTGGCCCAAAAGATAAGGGAAGACATCCGGGTGGAGGGAATGCGATTGGGCCAGGATGAGTATAAGGTGGCACTATATGCCGACAACATACTCCTTCATGTGACTAGCCCAAAGACGTCTATCTCCAGAGCCCTGTGCCTCCTCGGTGAATACACACATATACCTGGCTTCAAAGTTAACAAAACAAAGTCTATCTTGTTTCCCCTACTAGGGTCCGCAGAGGCAAACAACGACGAATACTCTTCATTGGGTCTCATGATAGAGCATAGTAAACTGCAATACCTAGCAATACAAATAACCAAGAAAATAAGGGACCTATACAAAGCCAATTTTCCAATACTTCTGAAAAACTTTCATGAGGATTTTGCCAGGTGGGACAAGTTGACAATATCTTGGCTAGGGCACCTTAATGTGATAAAAATGATCTGTCTCCCACGGTTCCTGTATCCCTTTCAGATGCTCCCTATTAAAATGACGGAACACTTCTTCCGCGAAGTCAAGGAGGCGATCGTGAGATTTCTGTGGCAAGGGAAAAGTGCTAGAATTGCATATAATACCCTGACACTACCCAAGGGCAAGGGCGGGGTGGGTCTCCCTAACCTCAAGAAATATTATGAAGCGACCCAATTGCGAGTGCTTCTTCCCCATTTCCGTAACCAGAAAGAACCCCAGTGGATTTCGATGGACAACCATTATCTATTCCCAGCCACAGTCTCTGAACGGTTGTGGGCCCCCAGGAGAAAAATACTGAACAGAATAAGAACACATCCAGTATTAGAAACCATATGGGAAATTTGGAGGGAAGAAACACAAATGAGGAACATTACCACAAGGCCGTCACCACTGAGCCATTTGTGGTCCCCAGGTATCAATGACCATATCCCTAATGTGGGCAGATTTCAAGATTGGTATGAGGCGGGGCCAGAGAGAGTGTGACAGCTCTTGAAGAAGGACTCCGTCATTGCGCTCCCAGAGCTGGGGGAAGCCCAAGGAATAGGAGTATTGTCTACATTTCCATTCCTGCAGAACAAGGGTGTCTTAATGAAACCCGAGTGGAAGGATAAACTCAGGAGAGAACGTACCCCTTTGAAACCTTACTAAACTCCAGGACTGAGATGAAGGGCTAATATCAACAATGTACAAAATATTGATATAAGCAGGAAAGGGAACTACAGAGCCCCTCAGACTGAAATGGGAAAGAGACATGGGGGATGAAATTGATCCAGACATGTGGGGGAAACTATGCAGAGCAGCGCCTAAAACATTGTTATCATGCCAATATAAACTGCATGCTATTAAACTAATACATCAGTGGCAATACGACCCATATAGACTTTCCAGAATTATCAGTCTGTCAGTACACTGTGTTGGCGAGAATGTGGGGGTGTGGCAGACCACTGGCACATGTGGTGGGGATGCCCTCGAATCAGAGTGTACTGGAATGAGGTCCTGTGGTGGATCAAGAACCTAGATAGTATTCAAAGAACGGCAGACCCCTTCCTCATATTGTTTGGCTTTGAAAGGCACGAGGATGAATGGAGAAGAGCCAAAGGCTTGGTCACACAGCTGTTGTTAGCTGCTTTGCCCTGATAACCATGAAATGGAAATCCACAACAACCCCGACTGAGAAAGAATGGGTAAATGTAGCATCAAATATATGCACTATGGAAAAGATAACGTCATACCTACATGGGAAGTCCACGCAATGTGATATTCTTTTTAATCAATATATGCCAGGAACAATACAATGACACGCCGACAAATGTTGTGGAAACAGGACTTGCTAATAACTCCCTCTGTAATAATATGCCAACGATCCAGAATGTTTAACATGTGACCTAAGATATGATGTAGTAGTATGAGGATCAGTTTCCCAACAGAGGAGTCCCCCAGAGCCTGAAATATGATCACCCAAAAGGAACAGCACACATCCCTTGTAAGATAAAAGCCTTGCCTTAAAGGGTGGTGGGAGGGAGTAAGGGATGGGGGAGGAGAGGCAAGGTTTGAGTACGAGAACAGTCGTTTCCTCGGTGCACAGACTGAAGTGTGGAAATCTATGAGGTTTATGTCCAAAGCTGATCTATTATTGCAATTCTTCAATTCTGCTTGATAAGTGAAGACTGAATCTTGTTTTTCTTGTTATTCTCTGTATGACCTCCTTGCACTACAAAAATGATAAAAACAAGTTTACAAAAAGAAAACACCCCCAGGGTCTAAACATTTTCTTCTACTGCTATGGGAGAGTGTTTGATGTGGAAGTGTCTGTAATCATTCCCCAGCTTTGCTCTTGCCCCAGGGCTACCGAACAATAACTGTTCGGTTTTTGCTCCATTGAGGTAGAACCAGTTTTCTCTCATCCATTGTTCTATCACCCCATAAATTGTAGTTATGTTCCTGGTGTCCGTATCATAATCCCCGCTGATTTCTAGAATCAGCTGGGTATCATCTGCATAGTTGGTAAACGTGACTTCATAAGATTCTAACAGGCAGCAAAGAGGTCTAATGTACAGATTGAAAAGTTCTGGTGAAATGCAGGCTCCCTGTGGGACTCCACAAAAGATGGGAGCTGAGTGGGATGAGGCACTTTCCCAAGAGACCGAAGATTGTCTGCCATGCAGGAAAGATTTGATCCAATTCATGGATTTTGGGGCACAGTTCCCTTTGTCAGATAGTGTATCAATCAGGTGGTCATGATCCAGCAGATCAAAAGCTGCGGACAAGTTGAGGGACCAGAAGCCCATTCTTTCCTTGGTCTGCCAGTTCTAGCATATTGGTCTGTAAATAGAGGAGGGCTGTCTCCTTACTATGTTCTGAACCCAGATTGCTTGTTATGGAATATAGATGCTAACTCAAGGTAGGCTTGAATTTGTTTTGTAGACTCCTTACCTAGGATCTTCAGCATAAAATGTGTATTGGTAAAGGACCTTATGTTTTTTGCGTCATTGGGGTCCAGACCTACATTCTTCACCAGGGCGGTGATGGTAACAATCTTTATTTTATCCGAGACTGAGGTGTGATTGAAAGAGGAGATAACCAGTCTGGATAAAAAAGGAACAGACTCCTAACCATTCTCCAGGATACGTTTCACTGGGGTAATGTTCTCACAGCGCGAGGTAGGGTGCATTGGGGACAGTATGCACTCCATCTCAGGATTAGTTGCATTTCATCATGGACTTCTGGTTATGGGCATCCTCCAAGGTGCTGATGCAGCAGTCTCTTTCATCACATGGATAGACAATTTTTGCAATCCAGCCTGGGTGATGTTGATCAATATCTGGCATCTCTACTCTGCTCCAACATCGGTAAAAACTGCAGATAGTTCCATCATCAGCCCCCCACCATTTTGTTACCAACTTCCAATTTCTCCTTCTGCTTGCTAACAGTGGCGGTAACTTCTGGCAGAATATGTGACACCAATGTGATACTGGGGAGAAACACCAGGGGACTCATTACGAGTTGGGCGGTATTCCGGTGGTTACATTTACCAGTGGATTACAAGTGGTGGTGGCAATGTTCGTCCACATTAATTTAGATTCCATAGGACTCCATGGGGGATTTTGGCAGATTGACTGTGGCAGGAATTCCGTCAGTGGTAATTCTGCCGGTGGGCATTCTGCCGATTTTGCCAATGATTTGGAGGAAATTGGGAGGCTCTACTTCCAGCACTTTGCTGGAGTTCAATTACCCATTTCAGGGCCAAACTCGTAATATGGTGGAGTGGAAAAGTGGCGGTAATTCCATTACTGCCACTTTTTTCCTGCACTGCCATACTCGTAGTGAGGCCCCAGGTTTTGCTTATTTGTTTTCTTACGTCCCATTCTGAATGCAAATAATGACTAGTTCACTTATTCAGTGACTGCTAGTTCCATCCAGCCTGCCCCTAATATGTCAAATATAGCTGAAGAGGGTGCTTCAGATCCCGAACAATGAACGCCTTTAGTGGATTGGGAGTGGTTTCTTTAATACAAGGCAGTGTGTATTTCCTTAATCAGCACAACTTATTCCAAAATTATCAACACAGTACAGCTTCACTTAAATTTATAGGAGTGCAAGCAGAGCACACAACCCCCTCGACCAGACCGCCCATCCTGCAGCATCCGCGTGCCACCGTGCCCAACATCACCATCCATAAGAAGGTACTATTCTGGCGGGGTGTGGAAGAGAGGGAGCACTCAAAGCGGACACTCATTCCTGGTGTGTTGGCATGTCAGTTGACCACTTACTCTGCCATAGGTAGACTTTCCATCTGCTTACCAGGCCAGGCTGTCAGCACTCAGGCAGAGCCTCTGCAGAGGATCTGGAGGTGTGCAGATTTCAAAGTGTCAAGATGAAGGACACTCACGCTACAAGGAGAGGAGTTCCCTGAACAGCACCCTTCACTTTCTAGTAGTTACCTTGATAAGGCATAAAAAGGATCAACCAAAGGCTCAACCTAGGAGGATTTTGGCAGTTAGGGGAATACGTTATTTATGTGAATATCTTCCTTAGCAAAACAAAATAGGTGATGGCTGGAAGGTATGGAGTTAATCGTAACCTCTGGCATTGCCCTGGGCAGCCCTCCAGTCCATCGTTCTTCAGCCTGCCAAGCATTACAGAATGGGAAAGACTATGTGCAAATTAGTTTTGGTCCCACCCCAAAATGGGTAGTCCAGCCTGAACTGTTAGATCACATCAGTTCTCCACGAGACTACAAGCACCCCCTGACATGTTTTGGCCTTATTCAGAGTCACCTTCAGGAGGAGTCTGGGTCTCTAGGCATAGCAGGCTCGGGACCCATGCCTGGTCATACCTGTCCCCATCGGGATGACATGCAAAACATAACAGGTGATGGCTGGAAGGTTTGGAGTTAATCCTAACCTCTGGCATTGCTATGGGCAACCCTCCAGACCATCACTCTTCAGCCTGCCACCACCATTACAGAGGGGGAAAGACCTGAATCTGTTGGTTATCTTCATGACCAGCAGCCAAAGGCAAAAAAACTGCTCTCCTGAACACCTGTGAAGATCTGCTCACTTATCTCGACTCTAGCCTTCCTTCTGTCCTCATCCTTCTTGACCTTTCCTCTGCCTTTGACACAGTCAATCCCGCCATCCTGATCAAATGAATCTGTGAGAACCTAGGCATCACAGATCAGGCCCTGGAGTGGTTGGCCTCCTTCCTCCTGGTCCGACACTCCCAGGTCCAACTTGAGTCCTTTGTCTGCACCACCTCTCTCACCACATGTGGTATTCCCCAGGGCCCAACCTCTCACCCTGGTTCTTCAGTGTCTACATGGCCCCTTTGGCCCACATGATCTCTACCTTCTGCTCTAACTTTCAGTGTTATGTTCATGACACTCAACTCTCTTTCAAGGTCTCCTCAGCCTCCTCTTCGCTCTTGCTCATTCCTGACTGTCTATCTGCGATTCAGGATTGGTGCTCCTCCTTTGATCTCTGCCTTAATGCCAGTAAGACTGTCATGACCCTTGCCCCTGGCCCTCACTGGCAAGTCAGCCTTCCAGTTAGGGCCAGGTCAAAGGCATTAAAACCTCATCCAAGACTCTCTTGGAGACAGACCTGGCGCCAGGCTCATAACCATCATGAAGACCAACATTAGAATGGAACTATTTACTTGGGACTATTTAACTTGGGGGGTTCAGCCAACATGGAGGCACACACATAGCTCAGTTTCAAGGAACTGAGCTATGCGGTCTAGTCTTTTGGGGTGGCAGGCCTGGGACTATTTTACCTTGACTACTTTACCTGAGACTATTTAAACTGCACCCAAACAGCAGAACATGCTTTTTCGTTATTCTGCTGTGGGCAGCGTAACGCTCACTGTGTCCAATTCTTTGATGCCAGCTTACCTGAAACCAAGGACCTGCAGAGAGAGAAAGAACACTACGAAACTTACCTGGAACAGTATCCTGTCTTCAATCCATTGCTGACTTCAGTTCCACTCACCTGAAGGTGCGAACTCCATCATCCGGCACCGAATGCATCCTGGAATACCATAACCTGGAAAGAGGAGAAAGAAAGACGTTTACTCATGTTTCCTCCCGAATGAAGAAAGCCACACAATTCTTACCTGGGTAGTCATCTCCTGGTCAGTATTATTGCTGGAACATTACGGCGCTTGCCGAGAAACATCGCAACCTGCAAGGAGAGAAAAGACACAGGTTAGCAATATAGAAGGCGAAACAGTGCCACGCATCGTGCATTACTCACCAGACAGCATCGCGCACACCGCGCTTTCGCCTACCGCCCCATGCTCAACTTCAAACTGCATGACAACACCAAAATACCTTTCCATACCTAAAAGGAAGGAAGCAAGACATTATTATTCGAACTAAGATGAACATAAGAACTGCATATAAAGACTGTAAAGCAGCAAACCTACGGAGTCGCAGCAGGCCTGGATTCCCACAGGGGGGGCTTGCACCAGTGAAATAACTTGGTCGCTGCTCGCCCCCCACATCTACGCGCCCCTGCCACGAGGAGCAGGACAGAGAGTCCACCTTTTACAATATTAAGGTGAGGATAAGGCCCAAGGGGGAGGAAGGAGTTGGGGCCAAGGGAGGTGGGAAAACATAAAGACAATCTGGTATTGAATCCAGCTCTCCTATATTGCAGACCCATCTTTAACCAGAGGCCTTACCAAGGGACCGGGAGAGGGTTCGAGAGTCCAATCTCTTCTGCACGAGACCACAAGCATCCACAGAGATGTTTCGGCCTCATTGGGTGTGTTAGGCAAGAATTGATGTAGCAGCCCTGTGGAAGACTACACAGCCCCTGTCCTCTTGATTTTAGGTAACCCGCCTATTGGTATATGCCTGTACTACACAACTTGGTAGTGTGATTGAGCAGCCAGGCTTACCTCAAGAGGGGTAAATGCAAGCTGTAGAGCTGTAGCAATGAAATCCACAAATACAATTAGCCAAGTAACACTTACACTCAAGGTTTTTAGTTAAAATAATTATTTATTTATTTAACAGTCATTTTTAAATAAACATTATTTAAAAGGGGCAATATGTGTAGCAATCAAATACACTTTAAAATACTTTTCCAGAATCAACACAAAGCTAGTAGATACTCTTTAGAGATGTTTTCTACACACTTCCGACACCCAGTGGTGACTTCACTAACTAGGACAGTAATTGCATTTATATATCACTAGAATACTTTGTACATTCTGAGATTTGCAGAAAGGAAAGGTTAGAGAAAGCAACAAGGTTAAACAGGTTCTCAGAGCATGTGAGTACTTTCATTCGTCCAAGGAAGTCTAAATAAAAACCTTTCCCAGCAATATTAGTTTAAAACCAATGCATCACCTGTAGTACAGTAAATATAAAAGTCAAATGGAATGGAAGAGTCTGCAGGGAGGAGGACAGCCAAAGTCAACTGGAGCAAAGTCTATGGAGCTGAGGCCCTTCTAAGATAGTGAGATTATTGCACAAAGTTAGAGAGTTTGTTGAAGAAAAATCACTGTAGGGTCACACGCTGTTACACTTGTGAAGGGCAGAGCTAAAATCAACTCCAGCAAAGCATGCTACTGCAAGTCTCAACTGGGAAGAGCAAGCTACAGACACTGAGGTAAGTACCCCAAGTCAGAACAGTACCTTTGGTTACAAGAAGAGTTTTCCAGCTGGTTTTCTGTCTGGTTGCGGCAATGCAGATCCTGTCTTCCTGGGCCTCAGTCGTGGGGCAAGAGAGAGGACATCTGGGGACTCCTGCAGCAGCATATCAGAGGTCGGCGGCAGCTACATGCTCTTTTCAGATCAGCAGCACTTTGCGGTTTCATCGCTCGATAAACAGCACAGCCGCGTATCTTGGATACCGGTTGGGCTTCCTTCACTCCCTGAGTCCTGCACTCTGGTGAGGGGACTCAAGCTCGGGTTGTCCTGCTTCTGGAGGGTCCCGGGGAGACTCCTGGAGCTTCTGGCCGGATCACAGATGTTGCACTCGACTACGGATTTCTCGACCCCTGACACTTGGTTCCTGCAGAAGCAAAGAAGTACAGCTAGTCGGGGAAGGAGGTCCAGTGCAGTTCGTCTTGGGGTTAGTTGGTCCCAATAACCCAAGGGAAGAAGTCGTCTCTTCCAGAGCTTCTCTTGATCAGAAAAAGGAGTTTCAGCACAGCAGCAGAGCTACACCAGGCAGTTCAACGGTCCATGAGGATGCAGCAAGCTTCTTTCATGGTTTCTTCATCGGGTTGTTCTTCCCAGTGGTCGACTCTGTCTTCAGTCCCAAAACCCTTGTTTCTCCCATTCATGCACAGCATAGCTGTCACTCAAGCAGCAGGGTGGCAGTCCTGCAAAGACAGCCAGCCAGTCAATCAGGACTGGGTGCACTCGGGCATTCCTAAAGACAAAAGACAGGGGAGTTTCGGGAACCTCCCTCACTTCCTGCCCTGCCAGACACACTGGAGCCAGAGACAGGTTTGGCACACAGAGTAAAGCCCAAGAAAGACCTCACAAACAGAGCATGGTGAAAAAGAAGACCAGGACCATTTTCACAAAATGGACACCCATGGCTGGTATACTGCAGCTGAGGATTCAGCCTGCGGTAGAAAAGCACAATGGTAGGAAAATTTAAACAACTACCACCGGCCATTTAAAGTAGTGAGGGTAACATAAGAAACCTTACATGAGTAAGTATGAAAAGGGGTTTCTAGGTAACCCCCCAGAATTACACATAAGATGGTGTGTGCTGGACCTACAAAGAGAAACGCCAAGTAAAGTTAATTTCACTTTACTATTCTTGGGAATAGTAGTTCACACAAGAAAAGTTATTAAAACGGTATAAGAAATCTAAAAGATTCTCTGTGACACTGCACGGAATGTGCTGTGTGTCACCATACAAAAAGTAGATGCCTATGGAGTTTGTCAGACTCCAAAAACAAAGGAAACACATAATCCAAATCAGGTCAAAACATGAGAGTGAGAGAAAGGGCTCACTCACTCCAGGGTAAAAATTTTAAAGTTCTAGAGTCCAGCAAAAGAGCTGGGAGTCTCTAAGGTTGAAGGGAATTAGCACAGAAATGAGGATTCTCCCTAACAGGGTGTCATTAGTGACGAGTAGCTTGGGTCTCTAGGCCCAGCAGAGTCCGGACCCACATATGGGCATACCCGTCCCACTCGGGTTGACTTATGGAAAACAAAGCCATCTTTGATAGCAGCTGGTCACACTCCATGCACTCTAAATGACCACTTTCCTAACATCCAACTGGAGGACAATTGCAAAAAGCCTAAGTAAATAGACAGGTAGCTCATTGAAATGTGGAATGCTGCTGGCACTCATGTAACCCAGGAGCAGGTGCAGAGAGTTGTGTTATTTCATTATTTAGCAGAACAGTGGCAAATATGTGCATAATCTGATGATTTTGTTAACTTGTTGCAGACCTTTTCTGCCAGAATGGCTGGCACTTCATGCACGGAACCTCAGCAGAGGGCTGCATTCACAGAAGAAGCAAGAGCTTAGCAAAGGAAGCACTGAGTAAAACCTGCTTTAAATGATACAGCCAACAATTCTGACATTCTTGGCAAACAAAATTATGTGCTTGGTAATTTTCCAGCGTGGATTCTAAACAGTGTATATCTTAGGCTAGAATCAACAGGCCCTTGAGCACAGTGTTAACAGTTTAAAGCGGCTTAAGTACAATTTCCTTTTTTATTATCAAATTGGCAGCAACATTGCAAAGCGTAAATCTACTTGGTTTTCCTGAGTGTCTGAAATTGCCTTCCACTTTCAAACTGCTACACATAACAAAGCCACAAAAACATGAAAAAGGCATAAATACACCAAGACTATGCTGTTATGAACATTAATTAAATGCAGCAAAGGATTAGAATATACCCTGATTTGCTGTGGAGTGGATGTATTTAACACACTAATTTAAGCATGGCTGTGGACCTTTCATACATGTACATGTTTAAAGTAGCATTTAAATAACGTAGAACCTAAATACTGCACTGATATTGTCCATTGCTCACAAAGAAATACAGGCTGATTGTCTAGGGGCATGTTTCAAATACTACTCACACATTGAAATAAATAGCAACCGTATGCTCGTTCTTGCCATATTAAACTAGAGTATTGAGCTGGATCGGCGAGAGAATGAGTTCATAGGTATAACGAAGACGCGCATACATGATCGAATAACCACCCCTCCCCTCCCAAATTAGGCGGCCACAAAACATAGTGCACAGCAAAATCCCACTAAAGCTCAAACGTTATGGTCATTTCAAACGAGAAAAGTCTCTTGAACGATAGGTCTTTAAAAGAGTCTGGACCAGGGAGAGTGTTGGTCTTATAGCAGTGATCTGAGTGTTCCATGCCTTTGACCCGCACTTCAGAATGCGTGACTTCCTGCCATCCAGTGAAACACGCTTTTCACAGCAAGGCCTATTCACTCTGAAAATATTAGATTTGCATAGATACCCTCTAGCGCACAGCACAAGACTGCAGAAAGAGACCCCTTTCCCTGCAAAACGCTGAACAACTGGCACAGAAACAACCGGCAACCAGTGCAGTTCATGCTGAGTGAAGGCAACATGCTTCAAGTGCAAAACATGAGGCCTGTTAGGCATGCTAGACCTTTGTGGTGCTTTCTACTTCCTGTCCTTTGTCTGGTGATGAAATACAAGTTCTAGTGTAGAATGTGGTGCAAGTGCTTACTACTGAGTGATCAATGTTTGACAGTTGGAGAGAGGCTGACTGAATAAGAGGTTATTATAGTATGCCTTGTGTCCATGTATATTTGGGGCTGAACTATCCTGTTGCTCTAACCAAATAAATAAGCTTTCCTTTTGTAAAGCAGCTCCTGGTCATGTTGAGTGACTTCAATTCAGCAATCCCACTAAGTCAGTGCCTCGTCTGGGACACCCACGGGAAGCCCTTATTTATGTATTTTTATGACAAGTTATACTCTGGATGATAAACCCTTATGTAACGCCCCTCTCTTTGAATCCCCCTGACCTCATTGAGCCAAGAAGTAGGTGTGTTTGCAATTTACAGATCTATTGGAAAAATCAAACAATATATATATATCACACTTTTATAATAAATTAATATTTGATAGCACCCTTATGAATATAATGTTGATCAGCAATAGATAATCTGACACTAGCACACTTTTTCACAATCAATGAGGAGTTAGTATAGGAAGGATAAGGTAGCAGAAAATACTTTTATGGTTTCAAGGAAAAGCAATGAGGGAAAATGCAGCACAGAAATAAACTTGATATGATTTCAACAAAAGATAATATGATCACTTTTTCTTTGACAACTCCCTCCCCCCTATGCAAGATAAGGAGATGGAAGGGGAGCACACAATTCTCAGGAATACAAAGTGCAATACAAATGTCCACTTCCCCCCAGCGAGCTTAGAGGAAAACAGGTATGATTTTAAAGCAGGCAAGATCCTTTTAAATGTGGTGGCAATGAAGTGAAAAATATGCTGAAAATGCTTTTAATTCCCTCTAGAGGTTCAGGGTGAGTGAGAGATACTTTAAATCAGTTCAGGTCAGCCCTACCAATGATTCAGGGATGGATATCAGGTTGAAAACAGGATTCAGTAATGGAAGCAAAAGACAGATATTTTTACACGTGGTTGAAATGAAGGAAACTGTCAATTCGCTGCACTTTTTTCCGAGTGCGTCGATCGTGATTAGGGAGGAACTACAAGGATACAGACGATTTTATGAAGGTAGTTTTTCAGAAATGAAATAATGATTCAAAATGGCAAAATGACTCTTTTACAGGTTTAAAATTGGAGAAGGGACACACGATTCTATGATGCAGTTCTGGCCAGGTTAAAATGGTTTGGATCAGATTATTTTAGTCTAAGAGATTGGTTCTGGCACAGTTCTAGCTGAGTACTCACACTCTAAAGTTGAAATAGGCCGTCAAGGTCTGATCAGGTTTAGACTGGACTCCTGGCGGGTGGTTCTGAAGTCACAGCTCTCTGGGTCAGCTCTGCTCTGCACTTCACAGCGGTCTGGTCTGGGTCTCTCTGGTTCTGGTCTCTCTGGATACAGCACTGCTTTCTGGGTCTGCTACCGGTTATGGCAAAAGTTCTTGGCAAAGAATTCAACAGCTCGCCCGGCTGTAGAATAGTTTGGTTGGATTGCTGGATTCTGAAGGCCTGCTGAGAAGAGTTCTCAGCTTGTGGGTTAGGCCTTTGCTTTAAGTTCTGTAGTCTATCTGGAGTCTAAGTTCTGGATGTTCCTTCTAGATGTTGTGTGGTCCGGCAAAATGCTCCGCAAGAAAATGGAAAATGAATCCCCTGCCTGACCAAGCAGTCTCTTTTTATGTGTTCTGAAAGTTGGTGTGTGCGTGGGCATAACTAAGCCTGCCCCTCACAACTTATCATTGGCCAAGTCCTCCTCTCTCCCTTGATTGGGGGAAGGAATGGAGTGTCATCATGCATTAATTTTATGGCATACAGAAAGAACACTCCCCTTGTCAATTTGCCCACAAATCTATTTTTGATCCAAATACATATTTATCTATGTACCATTTTTCTAATATTATATGTCCAGTTAACATATTTTCTGTAGCACCAAACCATCCGATCCCTGTCTTTGTAAGATGTCGTGTCCATCTGTGACAGAATTCTGCCCTTTTCATCAAGAACACAACCTCTAAACTTTTCCAGAATTTACACAAACATGCACAAGGAATATGGGCATCAGATGATAAAGTGTCAGATTTTTAACATACAGACATTCGGAGTAATACCTTATTTTCTGCTACTACCCCCCGGAACATACCACAGAGTCCTAACACCTCTTAAAACGTGCACAGAAAAATCACAAGAATAATGATATTAATTGTATAATTTTGACAAGTCCGTACTATGAATTATCCATCTTTTTAAAATTATGCTCTGGCCGAGAGGGGTGTGGTTTCCCAAAGCACATGGTGGAATTTCTGGTTTGTCCACTTCCTCCAACTCAAGTTGCTCACAGAGGCACTGCCCCTCCCAGTTTCTCTCAAGAGGAAACCATTTATGACCCCCCCCTAATTTAACATTTGCCTGAGCCAAGGAAGGCTCATTGTTCTGTTTCCCTGCTCCCAGGCGCTCCTCCCCTGATTCAATCAGAGAGGTGTAACCTCCTTTTGGTGGGAACAGCAGAAGGCAGCCAGGCCTGGGAATGCAGTGGCTGAGCAAGTTTCAACTCCTGTCGGGGGTAGTTGCCGGGCAGAATTCACTCTCTTCAAGCCAGGCTTCAGCCAAATGTCACTTTTGTTCCAAGTTTTTCTTCATTCAAATCAAACTTACAATTTCTACACATGCAGCTAGAACGCTGATTCTAAGTTCAAAACTATGACCTTTAAACAGTTGCAACCTATGTGACACTCAAAAGTAGGTCACTCATTTATTTTAAACATTTCGATTTTAGTGGCTTTAAGTCCAATTTCACTTCAGCTGCTGACATCCACAGCTCATCCAGTTTTGTTATAAACATTGTTTTGGGCTCTTCATCTTTCCAGATTTTGTATGCACACAAGACTACATTCTGCCAAATGTCTGCTGGTGTTCAGTGAGATTTTTGAATATCTTGCAATGTTTAAAATAGATATTTTTAGCTTGCATTTCAGAGAAACAAAGGTGATTTCAAAGCGCTTTTGAGCTAACAGGCACTGCTGTTTTTCCTTTGGCACCACGTTTTACTCATGGCGCTTCTGGCCCATCACGCTCGCACTGGTGGGTGGTAGGTTAGGCGAGCATTTTGGTGTGCGCAAAAACTGCACGGTTTTCCTGGATTCTGGTGCAATGTGGGCTTTTTTGGCCATCTTGGATTTTCTGAGCCCACAGCCCCAAATGTTGCAGCATAATAACTCGAACATGGGTCAAAACCCCTGACAAGCCCCCCCGCCCGACTGCGCTTTGATTTCGAGTCGAGGGGGAGTCGGATGCAAAGGATGTTTTGATCCACGCGCTGGGATGTCCGCATCATCTTCTTCCAATTCCGCAGATGACAAAGTTCAGCCTCTTTTCTGCCATCAGGGTGGATCGATCGGTTCTCCTCGCCGGTCCTGATGGGTGTATTGAGCGGTACCCCGGGCCCCTCAGATCTTTGCTCCCGGTCCCCAGGTCGTCTTCCGTGGTCAGTCTCCAGGTTTTCTTTCTCCTAGGATGACAAAGCAAAGCGGCAATACCTATTCGTAGACATTTCTACCCCACTATTGATATAGTGGGGCGGCATATACATTTTATACATCAATAGACATTTACATTCTTATTTTTAAAAAAACAAGATATAATTAGAAGACATTTTCATTCAAGAATCATAATGTTTTAGAGACTATATGTGGGATATTTTAGGGTTGGAACTGAATTACTCTGCAGCGGCCCCCTCTGGTATTGCAGAGGACCCCTCCAGTTGCTGCACAGTGTGCCTGGGATGGCAACACTTTAACTGATTTATATGGACCCACTTATCTTCCCCTTCCGCCAAACTACCTTTGGGGAGGCGGATCTTGTAGGCAACTGGGGAGATCTTAACTACAATTTCAAACGGTCAATTCCATGTAGGCAAAAAGTTTCGCTGTTTGGCCTGGTTTCTTTGGAAATTGTATAGATAGACCCGGTCGCCCACATTGTATTCTTTCCGGGTGGTCTTCAAATTGTAATGGGTCTTCATGCTATCAGCTGATCTTTCTAGATTCCGCTGAGCATAGGCAAAAGCATGTTGAAGGTGTTTCCTTAAATTTTCCACATACTCATGAGTTGTGGAGGCATTTATCAATCTCTGCTCTTGGGTCCTGTAGAGCGAATGCTGGGGAAGCACCATCTTGCGTCCAGTCATCAGCTCAAATGGTGACATTTTGGTTGCAGATGAAGGGGTAGATCTGATGGCCATTAGGACTAGAGGTAATCGGGTATCCCAACTTGGCACAGAATCTGCCACAAACTTTTTTTAAGATGCTCACTATGGTTCTGTTGTATCTCTCCACTGCACCAGAAGAGGCTGGCCGGTAAGCAATATGTAGCTTCCTTTTAACCCCCAGTATCTCCCACATCTTAGTCATTACTTCGCTGGTAAAATGGCTACCTCTGCCTGACTCAATCCTTTGGGCTAGACCAAAACGCGAAAAGATGTGGTTGATCATCAGGGCAGCTGCTGTTTCTACCTTGCAGTTTGGAGCCGGAAGACATTCCACCCACTTGGTAAACAAGCATGTGACCGTCAGCATGTACTTGTTTCCCCTAGAGGAGCGAATCACTGGGCCTATGAAGTCGATTTGCAAATCTGGCCATGGCAGTGTCATCCCCATCTTTTGGAGAGGCGCCCGGTGTGTGAGGGATGTTGGCTGAAATTGTGCACACACAAGACACCCCTTCAAGTATTGGTCGAGGTCCTGCCCCATGTGTGGCCAGTATGCAACCTCTCTTAAGATCTCAAGTGTTGTATGAAACCCCCTATGACCGGCGTTGGCCGCATCATGGGCGTGACTTAACATCAGGCTTTGGAATGAGGTAGGGACCACCCACTGATCATGGCCATCTTGGGATTTCATTACCATCAAACCGTCTTGGATTCGGAACATTTTTGGACATTTCATCAACACTCTAAGGTCCTCTTTCCCAATGCAATTGGTATCCGTCAGGGGAAAGTTCTCAGAGTCCTCAATGTGTTGGTAAAACTTACCAATTATTGGATCCCCCTTTTGAGCCGTAATCAAATCAGCATCTGTGGTCTCCTTACTCCATTGTGCAGTTGCAAGATCATTGTGAGCATTTGTCTGCGACCTAGTGATAGCAGTGACCTGGATTTCCCCCAACAGGAACTCAATCTCTATTAGATTCCCTTGGATGGCCCCGGTTTTGGCCAGCTGATCAGCTAAGTCATTTCCAGTTTTGTCTGGTCCCTCTACTTTGGAATGACCCTTTATCTTCTTCCAATAGATGGTCATCCCATTGACGGTGACCAGATCATCAATATTTCGGATTAACTTTCCATGTTTCAAGGGTTTCTTATTAGCACATAACATGCCTCTGGTTTTCCAGTTAACCAGGTGCTCCACAAACCCGTTCCGTAGATAATCTGAATCTGTGATTATGACCAATTCGTGGAATTGATGTTGGACAGCAGTGAGGATGGCCTGATGCACAGCCATCAATTCTGCTCTCTGACTACTTCGGGGACCAATTTTGTACCCAGCGGAGGGTTCTGGAGACTCATTCACCCATGCATTCCCTACGCCGGCCACCAATTCTTTCTCCCCATTGTTGTCAACATGGTAAGAGCATCCATCTACATAGACAGTGGGCATTCCCTCACACTTGTCTTCTTCAAATACTTTGTGTGGGGAATTAAGGTATGCCTCCATGTTGTCCTTGATTTTCAGACTTTCGTCCTCGAGACAGTTTTCTCTGACACAATCATGCAAGTCAGCCAGACCTTGCGCGAGGGGGCTCTTCTTGTTTTGGCCATATCTGACCTCCACAGGGAAGCCTTGCATTGACAGGATCCAGGAAGTGATTCGGGAATTACTCACATTTCCGGCCCGGATTCGGTCACTTTGGAGATATTGCAGAGGCTGGTGTGGAGTCTCCGCTATGATGTGTTCCCCCTGGATGAATGGGCGGTAAATCTTCAATGTCCACACCGTTGCCAGGAGTGCCTTCTCACAATCGTTGAATTTTTCCTCCACAGAGGATAAAGTTTTGCTCACATAGGATATTACTTTATTGACCTTGTCATGCTTTTGGTATAATACTGCCGTCAAGCATGTATTAGAGAACCCTGTCTCCAGGAAAAATTCCTTGTTTCTGACAGGGTAAGCTAGGCAAGGAGCTTGTGAGAGGCTTCTTTTGAGCTGTCTTACTGCCTCGGATTGTTCTGGACCCCATTCCCACTTGCCCCCCCTTCAGAAGATGAATCAGGGGTCTAGTGATCTCTGCGTAGCCCTCAATGAACTTTCTGCTGTAATTAGTCAGTCCAAGGAGGCTCCTTAGTTCCCGCAGAGTTGTGGGGTCCTTCAATTTTTTGAGAGCTTCCACTTTCTTTTCCTGGGGACAGAGACCCTGAGGAGTAATCTCATGCCCCAAGAAATTAACACGGTTTCTACACCACTGTGCTTTCTGAAAGGAAAGTTTTGCTCTGGCGGCCCTCAACTGTGTCAGAAAATAACGGATCTCCGCTATGTGTTCTTCCACAGATGAAATTTTGATGAGGACATCATCTACATACGCCAGGTTACCCCTCGCACCCAGGTTGGGCACGGCCTTATGTAGGAAAATGTTGAATTCATTGCCGGAGTTGAGGTATCCGAAGGGAGTTCGGGTCCATGTGTACTGCTGGCCCCCAAAGGTAAAAGCCAGTTTGTATTGGTCCTCCCTACTGACAGGCACAGTCCAGTATCTATTGGTCAGGTCTATTGCAGTGAATACCTGTGACTCCTGAATCTGGGCCAGCCCTTGGTCAATGTAGGGCAGAGGCCATCGGGAAGTATGGACCCATTTGTTGAGCTCCCTAAGGTCGGCGCAGAGTCTCCACTGGCCGTTTGGCTTCAATATTCCCAGCACCAGATTATTGAAGGTGCTGTGGACTGGACAGATTATTCCCCGGGACTCAAGGTTCTTAATTATTTCAGTAAGGGACTCCACGGATGCGAGGGGCAAATGATATTGCTTCACAAACACTGGAGTCATGCCAGGGTCCGTGGGAACTGTTGTTGTGTGGATGTCGGTGCAACCACAGTCATATGAGTCTACCGCAAAGAGATCTTGGAAATCCAAGAAAACCTGTTTCAACTTTTGCTTCTGTTCGAGAGTCAGACAGGCATCAGCTAGGTTGACTCTCTCTTCCACCATCTGCCTGAAGCCTGGAAAGACTTCTGGTTTTGCTATCTCAGCGGCCTCCTCCAGCTGGGTGGAGAAGTCCCTGGTCAGATTGCTGATTTGGACTGGAGGCTTCAGGTGGGAAAGGCAGCCCTCATGGACCTGGAAAATCACCTCTTCCCTCCTGAAGTCACAAGTCACATCTTCCTTACCACAAGGGCAGGAAGTGTACACCAGGAAGTTCCCCCCATGCTGGGTAAAGATCCTGTCTGGTGTTGTATTGTCATCTCTGTCACTGTCAAAACAGTCCTTGGGGATTGGTCCTAACAGTTCATTTCCTAGATCAATGGAAAAATGTCGGTCATCAACCGCCGTTCCAATAATGGTGCCTGCGGCTAGAGTAATACTCTTTAAGTCGCTGTTATCCACCTCTATTGGAATGGTGTCATGTTCTATATTGACTAATGGTGTTGGGTTTACCCCCAACCCTTGCTGTTGGAGAGAAGAATTTAGATGAATATAAGCATCAGGGTTTTTCAATGTTTGTCCTCTTTTAACTTTCACTCCCAGGGAAAATTGTCAGGTCCTTTCTGGGATGGTGACTTCCTCTTTAATCTGAATTTCAACTGCATAAGGTAGCAATTGAGCTGACCTAAATGCTTTTTCTGGATCATCAAAGCCCATGGGATTATCCGCTAATCGGGACCAAGCTTTGAAGTTTATTATGTCCAAACTAATGGCAAAGCGATTGAGAATGTCACTGCCTAAGTAAAAGGCGGCAGTGACGTCTCGCATGACCCAACAATTATGGACTATGCTCTTGTTGCCAATGGAGATTTTGAGCATACACCTGCTTGGCAGGAGATGTTTGGAATTAGGTGCTTCCAGGTCCATTTCCCATTTGTCTATCAGTTTGATTGTGGGAATGGCTGGATCTTTTGGGAGTTGGCGGAACATGGCTTTGCTGATGAAGCTCTTACCATTGTTCACACACACTCGGGCGAGAACAGAGTCCTTCCCATCATTCAACTGAACATGGAGGAACAACTGCTCTCCAATTTCTGAACATCAGCCAGGGTCTGAGCTGATTTCACATCTTTCTGGACTATCGGAGTGGGAATGTCTGATTGTAGATTAGTAAAGAATTTCAGAGTGTTTCCTTCCAGTGTGGAATACCACCTTAAACTGGAAGGAAGGTTGATTTTCAGAAATAGAGAGGACCCCCCATCACCAGTCTGTTGTCCTACTGCTATAACTGTCACGTCTGGAATTTGGTTGTTCTGGAAGTGAAATTCTACTTGGTGAGATTTTTGTTCCACCATGTGGCACGTGCCGTTTAAACTAACATGGTTAACACTCTGCTTAAATTTTATTGGTCGGCTAGTCTGGGTCCAGAAGACCTTGTTTACACAATCTATTAGGGGTGACAACCTTCTCAGGAGGTCATTCCCTAGTAAACAAGGGGTGCCATCTGGAGTCACTACTATGACCGGGTGTTTCACCTTGTGTCGCCCAATTTTGATGTCCAAATCTGCAGTCCCCTCGACGGGAATCTCCTTCCCGTCAAAGTTCTGGAGTTGTCCAGGAAGAGAGCTGAGCGTAATTCGGTAATTCTCCCCCCTTCCTGCATTTAGTTCATCAAAGGCCCTTTTGGACAGAAGGGTAGCTTGGGATCCAGTGTCCACGAGTGCCAAAATTGTACCCTGCCCCTGTACTTGTACCGGGGCATAGTATCTTCCCTCCTTCTCCTCAAGGGGGCACAGATAATGCACATTTTTGGACAACTGGTGGGCTAATTTTCTGGTTTTGGACATTGAGAGAGAAGAGATCTGGGCAAAATTCTGTGGAGAGTCTCGGGAATCTGAAAGAAAAAGTTGGCAACTGGATATGGTTTTGGGTTCCCCTGGTTCCGGTTCTGGGCCGCCCCCCCCTTTTTGGAGGCAGTCACCAGGATGGGTTTGGACCAGGGGTTTTTGTTATTGTTGGTTCTGGAATAGGATGATGGGCGGCGACAGCTCGAGCACCACATCTACCCAGTCTATTGATTCAGTTTTAGGTTCCCCTGGTTCCGGTTCTGGGCCGCCCCCCCTTTTTGGAGGCAGTCACCAGGATGGGTGTGAACCAGGGCTTTTCGGTATTGTTGGTTCTGGGATAGAATGATGGGCGGCAACAGCTCAATCCCCACATCTACCCAGTCTATGGATGCGGTTTTGGGTTCCCCTGGTTCCGGTTCTGGGCCGCCCCCCCCTTTTTGGAGGCAGTCACCAGGATGGGTTTGAACCAGGGGTTTTCGGTCTTGTTGGTTCTGGGATAGAATGATGGGCGGCGACAGCTCAATCCCCACATCTATCCAGTCTGGGTTGGAACCCATTGGGACCCATTTTTCCTTGGGAGGAGTTCCCCTATCTCTGAAGGAGAAGATCCTTTTCCCAGGATCCTCTGTTGATCCCTCTCCCTCAAATTGGAAGACCTGTCCCTGCTCCACAAAATGGGTCTGTTTGGGTCCTTTGTTTCTCCTACCTCCTCTCTGCTCCTTGGGTGACAGACTTTCAGGGGTAGGAGATTTTGTTTCCGGTTCCTGGGTTTCCAGGGGCTGTTTGCAAGTGGGGAAGGAAGCTTCCTCCAAGGCTTTACACCCCCCTTCCCCTTGTGCCTCCTCCCTGGGAACCGGTGGGTTATTGGGGTTCTGCCCCCGTCATTGTTCTGGAGCACCAGGCCCAGAGTTTGGGGCATTCTGCGGTGGCATGCTCATCTGAGGGTTCTGTTGAGCCCTCAGTATGTGACCCAGCTCCTGTGCCATATTTTGGACCTGGCGCTCTAGTTGGGAAACCCGCTCAGGCTGATACGGGGTTCTGTTTTCTCCCCTGGGCTGATCCCAGGAAGGGTAGCTATCCCTTCTCTGGTAGTACCCCGGGTTGGGAAGATTTGGGTACCCCTCCACCCTTGGCCTCCCCACTCCCGGATTAGGTGGTCTGGGCTCAGGGAAGTGGGGAAAGAAGGATGGATGGATACCTAGGGAACAAGTTTTGCCCAGGATTTGGGGAATTTCTGCCCTCCTGTGGGAAGTTAGGAGGGAAGTTCCCTGGGTTGGGCGCTTGGTTGGATCCCCCCCTTGGGCCAGAGGAGTCCACACATAACCCAGGATTGAACTGTTTCCCTTATAGCAGGGAATTACATAGTCAGGGGAGCGAGGGACCCCATTTGTGGGACTACCTCCTTGACTCCCTGTCTGTGACTGGCTCAAGGGCCTTCTGGGCTTAGAATTATTTGGTGCCGGCAGGTTTTTAGGTCCCCCCATCTCCAAATCTAAAACGGGAGCAACCTTCACCTCTGCCACCTTGGCAGGAGCAGGGGTGCTGTTGGTTTTGGTGTTTTTGGGCTGATTCTTATTTTCCACTGGTTTCTGCACCTCATAGATGCCGGTGGCTTGCTCAATGACCCAGTCTAAAGATCTTTTCTCGTGAAAATCTCTCACGAGCTGGGTCATTATGTATTTGGGTAAGGCATGGAAAAACGTATTAACAAATTCTTTACTGTCCGTGCGTACCCTTTTTGTAGTCTGCGCAAAAGCACGCTTTAACTCCTGCACAAATTCTTGTGGGGCCTGATCCTCCCCACATTGCAAATTGTAGGCTGCCTTGCGAGCCTCTTGGGGATTTCTGTGAACAGAAAAATGTTTCAAGATGGCCACCCTGTAGGTGGACCATCTTGAATGATTTTGGTCCTCCAGCCCCTCAAAGAAACTGGAGTATTCTGGGGAGAATGTCCATTTTACATACTGAATGCGCTACTGCTGTCTTTCAAATGGAAAGTCTCCATCATTTGCTCATGAAGCTCCAAGTGTTACCAAACAGAATACTTGGCGTTCTTGTTATAAGGGGTGATGACACTCCTTATTGCCTTGATCTGCTCTAAGGGGTCCTTAAGCAAGGCCCTTTTTGCCTTATTGGCCTTTTTGGTTCGGGTAACCCTGATCCACTCATCCTCTGACTCAGAGGCACTGCTCCCAGAGGTGCCCGTCTGATCTTCCAGGTTTTCCTGGATTCTGCGAGCCTGGGAATGGCTGGCAGAATCTGGGGACCTGGTCTCCTTTGTCCTGTGACGTTCAGAGGAGTCTTCAGATTCCTCCTTGCTACCAGGATTTGATGAGTACCCCGCCCACTGACCTAACTGGGCAGAGGTTTTCAGGATGCCCTTAGTGGGCCTACTCTCCTGGGGTACCCCACTAAATTGCACTGTACGTAGGTGCCCATACCTGTATGCCCGCCCATCCATTCCTGGGTGGTACTGGCCTATGAGCCCCATACTTTTGGCTGGATAGTAATCTGCCATCCCTGTGTCCCTGTGCTCATGTGCGCCAGCGGTCATGGGGGTGGCAGAGTCCAGGGACTGGGAGAGAGGAAGGCCTCTGGTACTAGGGCTCCTGAGGTTATGCTCAGGTGTTTCTCTTTCCCAGCGAACTTCATCTCTGTCAGCCCCTGCTCCCTGTTGCAATGCAAGAGCCTGCGCTTTCAGTTCCTCAGTTAAGGCCTTACTAGACTCTATCAGTCTCTCCTGCATGGCTACCTGTTGCTGGAGCCTATCATTGTGCTGACAGAGAGCCTCATTCACTCTCTGTGCCTCCTGGTTGGTCCTGAAATACTGGGCCAGTCTTTGCTGCAGGAGGGTTACCTCCTGAGTCCCATCCCTACTGGCCTGTTCCTTTCTTTCCAGAGCATCTTCCACCCACCTGGTTTTCTCTAGCAAGTCCTGATGCTCTTTTTGGAGGTCACCCAGCCCTTGGAGGGCCAGGTGATTTTCTTCAATTTAATCTTTTAATTGGCAGACTTCCTGGTCTAAGATGTCCCTTTCCTGACTAAGAGCCTGCATCTGTGCCGCCAGGTCGTCCCTCTGCCTTTGAAAGCCACCAGCTTTCTGGCGTTCTTGATCAAACTCTGCCTGGGTATCCAGGTCTTTCAAAATCAATTTATTGCTTTCCTCTTTCTCTCTGTCTAGTCAGATTTGCAGGGTGGCTACCTGCTCTGCGCATGCCCTGTTAAAGTCTAGTTGTTGCTCCAGCTTTTTCTGGCTCTGCAGTAGGGAGTCCAAACCTTCTTGGTACTCCTTCTGCAAGGCCAGAAATCTGGTATCCTGGTCAGCCTTTTCATGTTGCAGGATATCCATATCCTCCTTTATTTTAATAATATACTGCCTACTATCATTTTCTGACTCCTGGCTTCTCTGCAGCCTCTGCTCAGAAGAGACCAGGTCAGATTGGGCCTTCTTTAATGTCATCAGTTGCCTATTTGCCAGATCTTGGCCCTCAGCACATTTGTCCTGTGTAAGCGGATTCAATTCAAAACTACAGCTAAGTCACTGCCTAGTGTGGGATGCTGAGGGAAACCCTTATTGATATATTTTTATGTCCAGTTCGTTTACTCTGGATGACAACCCTTATATAACACCCCTCTCTTAGAATCCCCCTGACCCCTCTGAGCCAAGAAGTAGGTTTGTTTTGCAAATTAAAAGGTTTATTTGAAAATTAAACAATATATCTATATATCACACTTTTATAAATAAATTGATAATTGATAGCACACTTGTGAATATGAGCAGTAATCAGCAATAGGTAATCCTACAGTAGCACAGTTCTTGGTCACTTATAAATAGGAGCAGAAGAACAAGGTGGCAGAGAATGCTTTATATGGTTCAAGGAAAGGCAAGGTGAGACAGAATGCAGCACAGAAATAATCTTGATATGACTTCAACAAAAGACAATGTAATCACTTTTCTTTGACAATTCACCCCCCCCCCCTTTATGTAAGGTAAAGAGATGGAAGGAAAGCACACAGTTCTCAGGAATGCAATCAAATATAATTCTGTTCCCCCCTAGCAAGCTTAGAGGAAAACAGGTAGAAATCTTAAACACAGGCAAGATACTTTGATGTGGTTGCAATTAAGTGAAAAATATGTGAAAAATGCTTTTAATTCCCTATAGGAGGTTCAGGGTAGGTGATGGATACTTTGAATCAGTTCAGGCCAGCCCTATCAATGATTCAGGGATGGTTATTAGGTTGAAAACCGATTTCAGGGATGGAAGCAAAGACAAGGTTCCTGGTCTAAGATGTCCCTTTCCTGACTAAGAGCCTGCATCTGTGCCGCCAGGTCGTCCCTCTGCCTTTGAAAGCCACCAGCTTTCTGGCGTTCTTGATCAAACTCTGCCTGGGTATCCAGGTCTTTCAAAATCAATTTATTGCTTTCCTCTTTCTCTCTGTCTAGTCAGATTTGCAGGGTGGCTACCTGCTCTGCGCATGCCCTGTTAAAGTCTAGTTGTTGCTCCAGCTTTTTCTGGCTCTGCAGTAGGGAGTCCAAACCTTCTTGGTACTCCTTCTGCAAGGCCAGAAATCTGGTATCCTGGTCAGCCTTTTCATGTTGCAGGATATCCATATCCTCCTTTATTTTAATAATATACTGCCTACTATCATTTTCTGACTCCTGGCTTCTCTGCAGCCTCTGCTCAGAAGAGACCAGGTCAGATTGGGCCTTCTTTAATGTCATCAGTTGCCTATTTGCCAGATCTTGGCCCTCAGCACATTTGTCCTGTGTAAGCGGATTCAATTCAAAACTACAGCTAAGTCACTGCCTAGTGTGGGATGCTGAGGGAAACCCTTATTGATATATTTTTATGTCCAGTTCGTTTACTCTGGATGACAACCCTTATATAACACCCCTCTCTTAGAATCCCCCTGACCCCTCTGAGCCAAGAAGTAGGTTTGTTTTGCAAATTAAAAGGTTTATTTGAAAATTAAACAATATATCTATATATCACACTTTTATAAATAAATTGATAATTGATAGCACACTTGTGAATATGAGCAGTAATCAGCAATAGGTAATCCTACAGTAGCACAGTTCTTGGTCACTTATAAATAGGAGCAGAAGAACAAGGTGGCAGAGAATGCTTTATATGGTTCAAGGAAAGGCAAGGTGAGACAGAATGCAGCACAGAAATAATCTTGATATGACTTCAACAAAAGACAATGTAATCACTTTTCTTTGACAATTCACCCCCCCCCTTTATGTAAGGTAAAGAGATGGAAGGAAAGCACACAGTTCTCAGGAATGCAATCAAATATAATTCTGTTCCCCCCTAGCAAGCTTAGAGGAAAACAGGTAGAAATCTTAAACACAGGCAAGATACTTTGATGTGGTTGCAATTAAGTGAAAAATATGTGAAAAATGCTTTTAATTCCCTATAGGAGGTTCAGGGTAGGTGATGGATACTTTGAATCAGTTCAGGCCAGCCCTATCAATGATTCAGGGATGGTTATTAGGTTGAAAACCGATTTCAGGGATGGAAGCAAAGACAAGGTTCTAGGTTCGTTGGAAAGCCTAGAATCTTAGCTTTAAGATGAAAGTTAAATCTCGTTCATAGCACAAACGGTTCCGGAGATACAGCCGATTTAGTAAAGGTAGTTTTTCAGATTTGAAATTTTAAACCTCAGAATGACAGATGACAGTTTTCAGTTTTAAAGATGACAGAATGACACGATTCTAGGAGGCAGTTCTAATAGGCTAAAATAGTTTGGATTAGATTATTTTAAACTAAGAGATTGGTTTTGGCACAGTGCTAGCTGGGTACTCACACTAGATTTTGGACAGGAATGCGACTTCGTCACAGATCGGTTCAACTGGTTGGACTGGACTCCTGGCGGTTCTTCACAGCGGTCTGGTCTCTGGTTCTGCTCTCAGCACTGCACAGTTCTGGTCTCTCTGGATCTCTGGTCTCTCTGGATCTCTGGTCTCTGGAGATTGATGGATTTGAAGTCTGGAGTCTCCCGGCAAAGCGTCCCGCAAGAAAGTGGAAAGTGAATGTGTCTACCTGGGTTTCAATGTTCCTTTTATGTGTTTTGAAAATGGGTGTGTGCCTGGGCCTAGCTAAGCCTGCCCCTCTCACTTATCATTGGCCAGTTCCTCCTCTATTCCTTGATTGGGGAACTGGGTTGTGAGTCAGAGTGATGAGGTAGGTTTATGGTCAGAGAATCCTCCCCTTGTCAAATTGCCCACAAATCTATTTCTGATCCAAATACATATTTATCTATGTACCATTTTTCTAATAGTATAGGTCCAGTTAACATATTTTCTGTAGCACCAAACCATTCGATCCCTGTCTTTGTACGATGTTGTGTCCACTTATGACAGAATTCTCCCCTTTTCATCCAGATAACGACCTCTAAACCTTTCCAGATCTTACACAAATGTGACCAGGGATATGGGTTTCAGATGATAAAGTGTCAGATTTTTAACATGCATACATTTGGAGTAACAACCTTTTTTTCCGCTACTATCCCCAAGAACATACCACAGGGTCCTTTACACCTCTTAAAATGTGCACAGAAAAATCACAAGAATGATGACGCTATTTATATAATTTTGACAAGTCCGCGCTATGAATTATCCATCTTTTTAAAATCATGCTCTGGCCCCAAAGGGGTGTGGTGTTCCAAAGCACATGGTGGAATTTCTGGTTTATCCACTTCCCCCAAGCTCAGCTTGCTCTCACAGGCACTGCCCCTCCCAGTTTCTCCCAAGAGGAAGCCATTTTACGATCCCCCCAATATAACATTTGCCTGAGCCAGGGACAGTGCTTTGTTTAGTTTCCTGTAGTCCCCAGGTGCCCCTCCCCTAATCCAATCAGAGAGGTGTCATCTCCTTTTGGCAGGGGCAGCAGGATGCAGCCAGGCCTGGGAACACAGCTGCTGAATTCCCTCTCCTGTCGGGGGTAGTTGTCAGGCAGAATTCAGCTAAATGTCACTTTAGTTCCCAGTTTTCTACATTCAAATCCAACTTACAATTTTTGCACATGCAGCTAGAATGCTGAGTCTAAGTTCAAAACTATGACATTTAAACAATTGCAACCTATGTGACACTCACAAGTAGGTCACTCATTTATTATAAACCTTTCGATTTTAGTGGCTTTAAACCCAAATTCACTTAAACTGCTGACATCCTCAGCTATTTTTTATATATACATTAAATAATTACTTCCTTCAAGTCATTTCAGAATATAGTTTTACATTGTATCCACCTCTTAGCAAGTCTTTCCTTGGCCTGGTTTGGGTTCATTTGTTCAGTGTTACACAAAAGTCTGGTGGTTTTAAAACGCCGGCTTTCTGATAGTGGTGAGCACCAGTATTGCATCCATTTTTGACATTAAGAAAATGAATTCCCCACAGTTCTGGGTTGCTTTTGGCAATCAGCATTGCCATTCCCAATGGTTTCAGGCTACTGTGTGTGTAGCCCAATGGTGGTTTTAGGCAGTGCCCTCCTGTGCTCACAACATAGGCAAAAATGGGTGGCAGCCTATTCTTCATGTTTTCCATGTGCACTCTCTGGGGAGTTCTGGCCATCATGATGTTTTCAATGCCAGTAATGCACAGTTTTATGGTAGGGTTTGGATGCATGGGTAAAAACATCCCACACCTGTATGGCTCCCATATATAAATATAAATAAGCCGCAACCCTGGCAATCTTGTTGTGCTCATCCTTGGCCTTAGGGGCCATATATAGTTCACTCAGGGCCACATGTAAGGGACCCTGATCTCTCCATGTATTTGACCCTGTTTCAGTGATCTGGGGTGCGATTGCCTGCAACCAGACCGCCTGGTCCTGATGAGCCCACTCACCTCTCACAAATAGCTTATGTAAGAAGTGCTCTCTGGTTATTTTGATGTCTACCAGTGTCGTCATTCTGGAAATTGATTTCCTTCCTGATTTACAGAAGTTTGTATTTTATTTTGCAAAACAGACCATCTCCTTAGAGCCTTCCTTTGAGGAGTGCTTTCACAGTGTAAAACAGCGTGGTGATCTAACCGGATTATGTATCCTGTCAGCTGGCACACTGTATTAATCTGCACAAGTGATAGATCTAATCCAGAATCCCCGGCTCGAGCCCCCAATCTGTTAAGTGACTCCAATTCAGCAATCCCACTAAGTCAGTGTCTCGTCTGGGACGCCCAAGGGAAGCCCTTATTTATGTATTTTTATGACAAGTTATACTCTGGATGATAAACCCCTATATAACGCCCCTCTCTTTAAATCCCCCACACCTCACTGAGCCAAGAAGTAGGTGTGTTTTGCAATTTAAAGATTTATTGGAAAAATCAAACAATATATATATATCACACTTTTATAATAAATTAATATTTGATAGCACCCTTATGAATATAATGTTGATCAGCAATAGATAATCTGACACGAGCACACTTTTTCACAATCAATGAGGAGTTAGTATAGGAAGGATAAGGTAGCAGAAAATACTTTTATGGTTTCAAGGAAAAGCATTGAGGGAAAATGCAGCACAGAAATAAACTTGATATGATTTCAACAAAAGATAATATGATCACTTTCTCTTTGACAACTCCCTCCCCACCTATGCAAGATAAGGAGATGGAAGGGGAGCACACAATTCTCAGGAATACAAAGTGCAATACAAATGTCCAGTTCCCCCCAGCGAGCTTAGAGGAAAACAGGTATGATTTTAAAGCAGGCAAGATCCTTTTAAATGTGGTGGCAATGAAGTGAAAAATATGTTGAAAATGCCTTTAATTCCCTCTAGAGGTTCAGGGTGAGTGAGAGATACTTTAAATCAGTTCAGGTCAGCCCTACCAATGATTCAGGGATGGTTATCAGGTTGAAAACGGGATTCAGTAATGGAAGCAAAAGACAGATATTTTTACACGTGGTTGAAATGAAGCAAACTGTCAATTCGCTGCATTTTTTTCCAAATGCGTCGATCGCGATTACGGATTATGGTTTTAGACTACTTGTTGGAAAGCTTAGAATCTTAGCTTTAAGATGAAAGTTAAACCACGTTCCTAGCACCTACGATTCCAAAGATACGGACGATTTTATGAAGGTAGTTTTTCAGAAATGAAATAATGATTCAAAATGGCAAAATGACACTTTTACAGGTTTAAAATTGGAGAAGGGACACACGATTCTATGATGCAGTTCTGGACAGGTTAAAATGGTTTGGATCAGATTATTTTAGACTAAGAGATTGGTTCTGGCACAGTTCTAGCTGAGTACTCACACTCTAAAGTTGAAATAGGCCGTCAAGGTCTGATCAGGTTTAGACTGGACTCCTGGCGGGTGGTTCTGAAGTCACAGCTCTCTGGGTCAGCTCTTCTCTGCACTTGACAGCGGTCTGGTCTGGGTCTCTCTTGTTCTGGTCTCTCTGGATACAGCACCGCTTTCTGGGTCTGCTACCGGTTCTGGCAAAAGTTCTTGGCAAAGAATTCAACAGCTCGCCGGCTATAGAATAGTTTGGTTGGATTGCTGGATTTGGGAGGCCTGCTGAGAAGAGTTCTCAGCTTGTGGGTTAGGCCTTTGCTTTAAGTTCTGTAGTCTATCTGGAGTCTAAGTTCTGGATGTTCCTTCTAGATGTTGTGTGGTCCGGCAAAATGCTCCGCAAGAAAATGGAAAATGAATCCCCTGCCTGTCCAAGCAGTCTCTTTTTATGTGTTCTGCAAGTGGCTGTGTACGTGGGCATAACTAAGCCTGCCCCTCACAACTTATCATTGGCCAAGTCCTCCTCTCTCCCTTGAGTGGGGGAAGGAATGGAGTGTCATCAGGCATTAATTTTATGGCATACAGAAAGAACACTCCCCTTGTCAATTTGCCCACAAATCTATTTTTGATCCAAATACATATTTATCTATGTACCATTTTTCTAATATTATATGTCCAGTTAACATATTTTCTGTAGCACCAAACCATCCGATCCCTTTCTTTGTAAGATGTCGTGTCCACCTAGGACAGAATTCTGCCCTTTTCATCAAGAATACAACCTCTAAACTGTTCCAGAATTTACACAAACATGCACAAGGAATATGGGCATCAGATGATAAAGTGTCAGATTTTTAACATACAGACATTCAGAGTAATACCTTATTTTCTGCTATTACCCCCAGAACATACCACATAGTCCTAACACCTCTTAAAATGTGCACAGAAAAATCACAAGAATAATGATATTAATTGTATAATTTTGACAAGTCCGTACTATCAATTATCCATCTTTTTAAAATTATGCTCTGGCCCAGAGGGGTGTGGTTTCCCAAAGCACTTGGAGGAATTTCTGGTTTGTCCACTTCCCCCAACTCAAGTTGCTCACAGAGGCACTGCCCCTCCCAGTTTCTCTCAAGAGGAAGGCATTTATGACCCCCCCTAATTTAACATTTGCCTGAGCCAAGGAAGGCTCATTGTTCTGTTTCCCTGCTCCCAGGTGCTCCTCCCCTGATTCAATCAGAGAGGTGTAACCTCCTTTTGGTGGGAACAGCAGAAGGGAGCCAGGCCTGGAAATGCAGTGGCTGAGCAAGTTTCAACTCCTGTCGGGGGTAGTTGCCGGGCAGAATTCACTCTCTTCAAGCCAGGCTTCAGCCAAATGTCACTTTTGTTCCCAGTTTTTCTTCATTCAAATCAAACTTACAATTTCTACACATGCAGCTAGAACGCTGATTCTAAGTTCAAAACTATGACCTTTAAACAGTTGCAACCTATGTGACACTCAAAAGTAGGTCACTCATTTATTTTAAACATTTTGAATTTAGTGGCTTTAAGTCCAATTTCACTTTAGCTGCTGACATCCACAGCTCAGCCAGTTTTGTTATAAACATTGTTTTGGGCTCTTCATCTTTCCAGATTTTGTATGCACACAAGACTACATTCTGCCATATGTCTGCTGGTGTTCAGTGAGATTTTTGAATATCTTGCAATGTTTAAAATAGGCAATTTTAGCTTGCATTTCAGAGAAACAAAGGTGATTTCAAAGCGCTTTTGAGCTAAGAGGCACTGCTGTTTTTCCTTTGGTACCACATTTCACTCATGGCGCTTCTGGCCCATCACGCTCGCACTGGTGGGTGGTAGGTCAGGCGACCATTTTGGTGTGCGCAAAAACTGCACGGTTTTCCTGGATTCTGGCGCAATGTGGGCTTTTTCGGCCATCTTGGATTTTCTGAGCCCACAGACCCAAATGTTGCAGTATAATAACTCGAACATGGGTCAAAACCCCTGACAGTCATCCAGGATCCTGATGGGAATTCAGAATATTAATGAGGGGTATTCTGAAATCTAGACATGGATCCGTCCCTCGAAGCCTGAAATTGGAAACCCTGGGATAGAGCATAACATGTTGACAAGGCAAACCTACTAAAGCAATAGAACCCTCAGAGGGGGCATTACCGGTGTGGTAATGCCCTTGGGGCGATAGTTACAAGCCTGAGTGAAGTGAGAGCAGTAACGTAGCCCCGGGGGCATTACTAGACCGGTAATGCCCACCACTGAGGGTTCTATTGCCATTTGTACCCTGACACAAGCATGTTTTCTCGAGCTTAGAAACAGCATTGAAAGCGTTTCACGACTCGAGAAAAAAAAAATGCACGCTGCCTGCGCTGCGCTAGGGGGACAGCCGGTGACATCCACGTACCCCCAACCAGAACAGCATCCTGCTCAATCATACTGCAAGCCCACCCGCTCTCCGCCATTATTTAGACACCATGACCTGGTTGTACGCGCATTCCAGGAAGGAGTCTGTAATGGGTAGTAACTGTTCACTTGTTTCAGTCCTGCAGTGGAAATCACCATTCAGCATTACAGTGGCGGAGCTCCATTTGAAGCAACAATGTTTTCGGTCTTGCAGACACCGTCACATTTCAGTATTGTAGAGGGTATGTTCTACCATGTGAGACATGATGCATGTGTTCCCGTCAGACTGAGTGTTGGTCACCTTTCAGTATTGCACTGGTGGGGCTCTGTCCTGCGTGGGTGCACATATTTCGATCTGTCAGTAATGGTCACCTTTCAATACAGCCGAGACAGGGCCTCATCACGAGTTGGGCGGTAGCCCTAAAATCCAGCGGTAACAGAGTTACCACTGCCTTTACCGCTCCGCCCAATCTCGAGTCTTGCGTGTTTACCCCCAGCTTAGAGCTGGGGGTAAACACATCAGAAAAATGACAATTTTCGGTGCAATTAACGCCAGCAGTATTACCGCGCAGTAATTGTGCCGAAAATTCCCCATTGGGTCTAATAAACCCAAAGGGGAAAGGGGAGTTTCGTTTAGCGCCCGAACCCTTGATCCGGCATTGATATCGCCAGACGGGTGGGCATCAACGCAAATAAAGTTGGGCGGTATCCCAATAGGGATACCGCCAAACTCGTGATGATGCCCACAGTGTTTTCTCATGTAAGAGATACACTTTTTGCATTCTTGGAGCAAGGGCAAAGGAAATGGAAACCAGCTTAAAATGGCTAGGCATTTTAATTCATCAAGCAATAAATAGGAAATGCCTTTGTCTTTACAATTTTTATTTTTACATAAATAAACATGAACATGAATAATCCAATAAACACACAGCCAATCAATTCAATGTAAATAAGCAACATATCACAACCAATTTAAAAATAATCATCGATGTACTAAAAATAGAACCGGTTGAAGAAGAAGAAAAGAAAGAGAAAAAAAAAAAGAAAAAGAAAGAAAAGAAGAAAAGAAAAAGAAAAAAAAAAAAAAAAAAAAAAGGGAAAGAAAAAGAAAGGAAAGAGAAAGGAAAAAAGAGAGCAAATGCAGGAAATAAGGACTAAGAATACTAATTGCATGAACTATACAACAAATTCAATAATAAAACAACCAATGCACATCCTATAGATGTCATACAACACAATAGTGTACAAGGATATGTATATATTGTCCCAGATCAAAGTTCTGCTTTACTCATAGGCATCAAGAAAGCAGCCCCAAATGTCCCAAAACTTGTCAATGTCATCAGTGAGTTTGTAAATAGCTCTTTCATATGTCGAAATTGTAAGAAGCTCCTCCACCCAATCATCAATGTTGAAAGAATTACTCGATTTCCAGGACCTCAAAATGAATTTTTTAGCAACCATACATGCACGTAGCAGCCAAACTTTCTTTCCAAAGTCAATTTCCTCCAGAAGAGAATCATCGCCTAAAATCAATAATGAAGCATTCATGGGGATTGCAATGTTTAAGACCAAGCTTAATCTCTCACATACCTTTTCCCAGAACTGCATCGTTTTAGGACAGGACCAAATCAAGTGACTCAGAGATCCTCTAGAACATTTACATTTCCAGCAAAGATTGTTGTCTAAAAGTTGTCTCCTGAATAGTTTCTCTGGCGTCCAATAGGCCCTAAACAACAACTTCGTTTGAGAAGCTCTGAGGGACCAATCCAAACTCACCAAACGAGTGTTCTCACAGCACCTTCGCCAACATCTGAAGTTCACATCTTCCCCCAATTCCTCCGCCCACAGAGCAGGTAATCTCGGATCACCTTTCCGAGTAGCTTTTATGATACTATTCATGGTAGAAGCAGGGTGAGATGCACTGAGGCATACAGTTATAGCTGCCCAGGCTGGACTCTGAACAGTCAATTGTGGCACCTCAATACAAGCCGAAATAATAATCTTCAACTTTCGATATTCGGCAAATGAGCATTCCGTCATATACACCTCTGGCCAAGCTGAGTGAACGTTAACCAGTTCTCCCCATCAAACAAATCTCCAATGTATTTGATACCAGCCACAAACCATTCCGTCCAAAACAGTGTTTTGCCCTGATACTTCAAGGCTGGATTATTCCATATGGAGGCATCTGGATGTAAATATGGATCTGCACTCATACGGATTGAGAGTTCACACCAGCAGTCTTGTAAGAATGAAGTAAGGGCGCTGATTTTTCTTGATTTATTCCTTCGAGTGGTTAGCAGAGCTCTCGGGTCTAATTGGGATACAGCACTGCATTCCCAAGATAAGAGGTCAAAATGCTCAGACTGTACATCTCCAGAGTCAATAACTTTGCACAAATGTCGAGTGGAAAAGGATAAATGGTAGTCTTAGAAATTAGGCAAATTCATTCCCCCCAATTTCAATGGGAGTTGAAGTTTCCAGATTGCAAGTCTCGGAGGCTTCCCATTCCAAATAAAGTTCTGCATAATCCTATTGACCTCCTTAAAGATGTTTCCTGGTATCTTAATGGGGAGCATGCTCAGGAAGTAATTTATCCGAGGAGCCAGGTTCATCTTCAAACAGTTGATTCTGCCCCATGTCGATAACTTCAAAAGACTCCACCTCATCAAATCTGATTTTAGAGTCGGAAGAATGCCTTTGTGGTGAAGCGTGGAATGGCCTATAGGCCAATGCCGAAGTAAAGGCAAAACCAGGCAGTTTTATGTGTGGTCGAAATAGGTCCGTTTTTTTACCAAAATGAGCCAGTGTGATGACTTACTTCATGATGCAGATAGCATATTCTATAAAAAAAAAAGTGCAATTTGCACAACATTGTACCAGAAAACTCCCCCTTCGGAATTACTGAAATAGTCTGTAAAAAGGAAGGCGTTTCCTTTTGCGACTGCGGGACACTTTTCCACTGGTGAACGAGCCAATTTTGTGTATGTTCAGCTGGATCACTGGGATGTAGGTATTTCAATCAACCTCTGTGTTACCAGCAGCCACTTTCCTGATATCGTTCTACCGATTTCACTTCAAGTACATATCACCAAAACTGCCTGTTTTTACCAGGATGGCATCTTTTCCAACTGTGCCAAAACCTGATCCCCCTTGAAAAGAATCTTGCGCAAATACCCTCCTTCTCCCTGGCATAATATCAGGTCTTTGCCCCAATGTACACGCTCTCTGCTATGCCAGCCAACCAGGGGTCAAGTACTAAAAAACAAAAGTAGGGGAATTCAATAACATACCAGAATCTTGATAAAGGTACAACTGGGTTGATTTAGCTTGATATTCTAGCTAGTACTCTGGCACACATGCTTGAGTTCGTGTTAGGAGCCCTGATTAGTTAACGATTGATATGACATTGCTGTTTTATTTATGAATTGTTTATATCTCTGTATTCTTAATTATTTTTATATGTATGTACCTCATATGTTATGTCTATAATTGTGACAAGATGATTAAGTTCGGTCTATGAGCTGCCATATTTATTGATCCTTGTTCTACTTGATTTTACCTGAGGCAATGCTAATTTTAAAAGTGTCTATTGATGTTGCTGCTATGGGTTTCATCCAAGCCCCAACAGATGTAACTGAAAGGCCAGGTTAGGCCTTACTGCAAAATGCATGTTGAATTGAATTGATTGTTTATTTGTATAGCGCCTATACACAACATGTTTCAAAGGGCTTCAAGGAGGGAGCATGGGAGAATACAATTACATTCTTGCAAGTCCTTGAAACAGTTCAGAATGTGAAAAATAACTATCATAATCAGCCTGGCGACATTTCTGATAGTGCAAGTGCAAGGAACAATTAAGGAGAAGAGGGGACAGGGAAAAAGCAGACAAAACCAGCAGTAACATTACTATGCCTGACGACAATTGATGTAGTGCATGAGTATACAAGAGGAGGAGGAGGAGGAGGACGAGGGGGGGTGGAGTGAGGGGGAAGGAGAGGAAAACAAGCAACTAACAAAAAGTTCAGGAGACGATTTAGAATAGTGCGAGGGAGGAGTGGGAGGAAAGAACACAGCGGGAAAGGGGGAGACAGACAAGCTGCTATCAATGGTCACGGGACAAATGATAAGAGTAAGTTCTAATGGACATAAAAAGAAAAGGGAGGGGGGAGGAGGCTGGAGGTTGCAAAAGACAGGCGGCTATGATTACTATGCCTGACAGCAATTGAGGCATTGCCAGACTTTAACAAGGCAAGGCAAGGGGAGGAAAGGAGGTGGAGAGGGCAAGAGGATGAGAAAGACAGGCAGCTACGATTACTATGCTTGACGACAATTGAGATAGTGCCAGACTTTAACAAGACAAGGGTAGGGAAAGAGGAGGAGAGGGCGGGTGTCAGTGAAAGACAGGCAGCTATGATAAATATGCCTGACAGCAATTAAGGTAGTGCCGGAGATATACAGGAGGAGGGAGGGGGGTGGGATGAAGTGGAGAAAGTAGGGGGAAAGGAGGGAAATGATGGTGATAAGGGGGTAACAAGGACAGTCACGGGGGCATGGGAGTGGGGTGAATGAAAAGCCTGCCTTAAAACTTCAATTCTGCTAAATGTGCCAAGCAAATCCAAATTCTGGTATTTCTGCAGTGGACACAAGGAACATTGGAACGGTACAACGTCCTTTCATCGCCTGCCTGTTCATCCCCAGGCTTTTTAACGTGCACATTCCATCGAATGTGCTCATCGAATTTTTTAGGGGGGTGGAAAAGGGGAGATAAGGGTTTGGGTGGGTGGGCAATAGCAAAAAAAAGAAAAGTGGGAGGGGTGCTTGGGGAGGTACCCCCCCAAAAAAAAAAAAAACAATGAGCACATTCGATGGAATCTGCACGTTAAAAAGCCTGGGGATGAACAGGCAGGCGATTAAATGACATGGAACCATTGGAACATGGAAAAGGCACATCACTGTGTTGGCTGAAAGACAACAGCAGCATTTAACTTCTATCAGCCACAGAAAAATAAAAGGCTCATTCTCCATGGGAAATGTGACATTCACCAGGCCCGAAATTGACTTCATGTAAAGGGCCTTACATGTGCGTTTGCAGTTAAATCAAGAAATGAAGAAAAATGTTGCCATGCTAAAATAAAAATATCCGGGAAAAGACTAGGTGTGTGATCGTGAGACACAATGTATTAAAATCAATAATGTGCAAGGAGTGTTTCGGTGTTCAGGACACATCTTGCATAATTCTGCTGCATTTAAGTCTGTCTAGGCTGCCTATTACGCTGGTTCTGTGGGAGAGGATGCCGGCTGCATCAACCCCAGTGGAAGCAGAGCGGGCAGAGTGCGATGAGTGTTTCGGTGTTTGGGACACATGCTGCACAATTCTGCTGCATTTAAGACTTTCTTTACTGCCTATTACATTGGTTCTGTGGGAGAGGATGCTGGCTACATAAACCCCAGTGGCAGTGGAGTGGGTGGAGTGCGAGGAGAGTTCCAGGGATTGGGTGTGCGGGCCTGCAGGTGGAAGAATGTTTGGACCCGCCCCCTTCCATCTGATTCGGCGTATTGTTCTGCTGAAGACTTCTATGGTAAGACTGTACACTACTACTCCACAACTTTGATTCCCCAGTCTGTATTGAGAAATTCTGACCTTGATTCTTTGGTGCTGGTGCCTCCTCTGTCATGCCTTTGAAAAGAAAGTAAACACTGCGCAGCGAAGCTCTCAAACCTGGCAAGTGTGTATGTAGTCTTACACGTGTCCCTAAAGCCTGGAGTCATGCGCCATGGGCTAAGAACGCAAATTGGACTATATATTTGACCAGGATGGTCCCATCCAACAAAGGAATACTGGCCTATGGGATCATTTGCTGCTTATGGGAAGGTCTGTGATGGCAGTCACTAAATCCCCTAACCTAGCTGCTTTGTCTGGATATGGTCAGGCAGCGTGCTGCGCAGGAATCGATAAGTAGTGGAAAAATGAGTGTCCCTATCTGGGTCTCAGCAGTCTCTTTTTATATGTTCTCAAAGGGCGTCTGGAGGCTGACTTTCTATGCCCAACCCTCTGAGGATCCTGATAGGTTAAAGGATTTACTGTCCTCTGACTGGAGAAGGGAGTAGTGAGTCTGAATGAGTCATCAGGTATCATCTTTATGGCTGAAGGAAAGAACACTCCCCTTTGGTTTCTCAAGAAAATCAATTTTTCATAATCAAACATGCTTCCCAGATACACAAGTTGTTGAGAATACATGTACATATCACATATTAATTAAGACAGGTCTCTGTTTAACCCTGATCTTTCTAAGAGCTTGGGTTCAGAAATGACAATATTGGTTTTTCACCAAATTTTACACGGATGTAGACAACCTTTCTGGGCATATTAAAGTAGGTTTTCATGTTTCTAGCAAAAACACAGTGTCTACAATATCAATAAATCCCGGGGTTGGTCTCAGAACATCACACAGCGTCCAGTTTAGTTTTAAACCGTGAGTGAAGGTGTCATTTTAAGAATCTCAAAATTGTACATTTCTGTCAGATTGATACAATATTTTAGAAGCATTTTCCTTAAACATATATTTGGTGCAATATGAAATCCACAACCCAGTCTGGCCCGCCCCTAGAAACTTGGTGAGTCAGATGGTCACATGCCTTGCTTCTCCCAGAGCAGTGTTCACAGTTACACCTCAAATCAGCATATTCTATTCATCCCAAAGCCCCCATTGTTGCTTCCTCCAGGCTGCATGGAAAATCTCCTCCCTCTTAATCAACAGGACAATGTGATATCCTGCCTTCGGTGTGGAGTCCCTAGGTGTGAAGGATTCCCGGGGACAGCAAGCCTTTTGAAGTCTTAGCTAACGCAGGTTACTGTTTAGCTTCTGAAATACAGGTCTCCTGTCAGAATTTAGATTACCAGAACCGGTCAGTGGCGAGCACCGGTATTGCACCCATTTTTGACAGCTGTCTTAAATTAAATGTCTTTAAAACAGGGATTTAGCTTGGTAGCATAGGATTCTCGCTGATACTGTATTGACGTGGATTCTGCAGTAAATGATGTGGATCACCCAACAAGAAGTTGTATCCTTTTGGTGGTTTTGTAAGCCATGATTTTAGCAATTTTGACGATCAAGAAAATGAATTCCCAAACAGCTCTGGGTTTCTTTTGGCAATCAGGATTGCTATTCCCAAGTGGTTTCAGGCTACTGTGTGTGTAGCCCAATGGTAGTTTTAGGCAGTGACCTCCCGTGCTCACTAATATAGGCAAAAGTGGGTGGCAGCCTATTTTTCAGATTTTTACTGTGCATTTTTGGATGATTTCTTTCCGGTAGCCACTCTAATGTTTCTGCTGCCAGCGATGTTGTAGGGCTTGGATGCGTGGGTGAAAACATCCCACAAGCCCCATCTTGCAATGGGCTTGATTTTCCATCAATGGGACTCGCAAGACTGGGATGTTAGCCTCATCTTCTTCTGATTCCGCAGATGGCAAAGTTCAACATCTTTTCCTCCATCAGGGTGGATCGATCGGTTCTCCTCGCCGGTCCTGATGGGAGTATTGGGCGGTACTCTGGGCCCCTTGGATCTTCGCTCCCGGTCCCCGGGTCGTCCTCCTTAGTCAGTCTCCATGGTTTATCTCTCCTAGGATGACAAAGCAAAGCGGCAGAAACATATTCGTAGACATTTCCCAACCACTATTAATGTAGTGGGGTGAACATATACATTGTATAAATCAGGAGACATTTGCATTCTTATTATTATATTTTATAGACTATATGTGGGATATTTTAAGGTTGCAACTTTTATTGTTCTGGAGCGGCTCCATCTGGGGTTCCAGAGGACTGCTCCAGTTGCTGCAGAGTGTGCCTGGGATGGCAACACTTTAGCTGATTAATATGGACCCGCTTGTCTTCCCCATCTTTTGGAGAGGCGCACGGTGTGTGATGGATGTTGGCTGAAATTGTGCCCACACAAGACATCCCTTCAAGTATTGGTCGAGGTCCTGCCCCATGTGTGGCCAGTATGCAACCTCTCTTAAGATTTCAAGTGTTGTCTGAAACCCCTGGGCGTGACTTAACATCAGGCTTCAGAATGAGGTAGGAACCACCCACTGATCATGACCAGCTTGGGATTTCCTTGCCAACAAACCGTCTTGGATTCGGAACATTTTTGGACATTTCATCAACACTCTGAGGTCCTCTTACCCAATGTAATCGGTATCCGTCCGGGGAAAGTTCTCAGGGTCCTCAATGTGTTGGTAAAACGTACTAATTATCGGATCCCCCTTCTGACCCGTAATCAAATCAGCATCTGGGGTCTCCTTACTCCATTGTGCAGTTGAAAGATCATTGTGAGCATTTGTCTGGGACCTAGTGAGGGCAGTGACCTGGATTTCCCCCAACAGGCACTCAATTTCTATTAGATCCCCTTGGATGGCCCCGGTTTTGGCCAGCTGATCAGCTAAGTAATTTCCAGTTTTGTCTGGTCCCTCTACTTTGGAATGACCCTTGATCTTTTTCCAGTTGATGGTCATCCCATTCGAGGTGACCAGATCATCAATATTTTAGATTAAGGGCTTGTTATTAGCACATAGCATGCCTCTGGTTTTCCAATTAACGAGGTGTTCCACGAACCCGTTCCGTACATAATCCGAATCTGTGATTATGACCAGTTCGTGGAGTTGATGTTGGACAGCAGTGAGGTTGGCTTGATGCACAGCCATCAACTCTGCCACCTTACTACTTCAGGGACCAATCTTGTACCCAGGGGAGGGTTCTGGGCACTCATTCACCCATGCATTCCCTACGCCGGCCACAAGTTTTTCTCCCCGTTGTTGTCATCATGGTAAGAGCATCCATCCACATAGACAGTGGGCATTCCCTCACACTTATCTTCTTCAAAGACTTTGTGTGGGGATTTAAAGTATGCCTCCATGTTGTCCTTGATTTTTAGACTTCCGTCCTTGAGACAGTTTTCTCTGGCACATTCATGCAAGTCGGCCAGACCGTGCGCGAGGGGACTCTTCTTGTTTTGGCCATATCTGACCTCCACAGGAAAGCCTTGCATTGACAGGATCCAGGAAGTAATTTGGGAATTACTCACATTTCCAGCCCGGATTCTGTCACTTTGCAGATATTACAGAGGCTGGTGTGGAGTCTCCACTATGATGTGTTCCCCCTGGATAAACGGGCGGTAGTTCTTCAATGCCCACACCGTTGCCAGAAGCGCCTTTTCACAATCGTTGAATTTTTCCTCCACACAGGATAAAGTTTTACTTGCATAGGAGATTACCTTATTGACCTTGTCATGCTTTTGATATAATACTGCAGTCAAGCATGTATTAGAGAACCCTGTCTCCAAGAAAAACTCCTTGTTTCTGACAGGGTAAACTAGGCAGGGCGCTTGTGAGAGGCTTCTTTTGAGTTGTCTTTCTGCCTCGGCTTGTTCTGGACCCCATTCCCACTGACCCCCCCTTTCAAAAGATGAATCAGGGGTCTGGTGATCTCTGCGTAGCCCTCAATGAACTTTCTGCTGTAATTAGGCAGTCCAAGGAGGCTCCTTAGTTCCCGCAGAGTTGTGGGGTCTTTCAGTTTCTGAAGGGCTTCCACTTTCTTTTCCTTGGGACAGAGATCCTGAGGAGTAATCTCACGCCCCAAGAAATTAACACGGGTTCTACACCACTGTGCTTTCTGAAAGGAAAGTTTTGCTCTGGAGGCCCTCAACTGTGTCACAACATAACAGATCTCTGCTATGTGTGCCTCCACAGATGAACTTTTGATCAGGACATCATCTACATAAGCCAGGTTACCCCTCGCACCCAGGTCGGGCATGGCCTTGTGTAGGAAAATGTTGAATTCATTGCCGGAGTTGAGGTATCCGAAGGTAGTCCGGGTCCATGTGTACTGCTGGCCCCCAAAGGTAAATGCCAGCTTGTATTGGTCCTCTCTACTGACAGGCACGGTCCAGTATCCATTGGTCAGGTCTATTGCAGTGAATACCTGTGACCCCTGGATCTGGGCCAGCCCTTGGTCAATGTAGGGAAGAGGCCATCAGGAAGTATGGACCCGTTTGTTGAGTTCCCTAAGGTCAGCGCAGAATCTCCACTGGCCGTTTGGCTTCAATATTCCCAGCACCGGATTATTGAAGGTGCTGTGTACTGGACGGATTATCCCCCGGGACTCAAGGTTCTTAATTATTTCAGTAAGGGACTCCATGAATGCGAGAGGCAAGCGATATTGCTTCACAAACACTGGAGTCATGCCAGGGTCCGTGGGAATGTTTGTTGTGTGGATGTCGGTGCAACCACAGCCATATGAGTCCACCGCAAAGAGATCTTGAAAATCCAAGAAAACTTGTTTCAACTTTTGCTTCTGCTCCAGAGTCACACAGGCATCAGCTAGGTTGACTCTCTCTTCAGCCATCTGCCTGAAGCCTGGAAAAACTTCTGGTTTCGCAATCTCAGCGGCCTCCTCCAGCTGGGTGGAGAAGTCCCTGGTCAGAGTGCTGATTTGGACTGGTGGCCTCAGGTGGGAAAGTCAGCCCTCATGGACCTGGAAAATCACCTCATCCCCTCTGAAGTCACAAGTCACATCTTCCTTACCATAAGGGCAGGAAGTGTACACCAGGAAGCTCCCCCCATGCCGGGTGTCTGGTGTTGTATTGTCATCACTGTCACTGTCAAAACAGTCCTTGGGGATTGGTCCTAACAGTTCATTTCCTAGAGCAATGGAAAAATGTTGGTCATCAACCGCCATTCCAATAATGGTGCCTGCGGCTATAGTAATACTCTTTAAGTCGCTGTTATCCACCTCTATTGGAATGGTGTCATGTTCTATATTGACTAATGGTGTTGGGTTCACCCCCAACCCTTGCTGTTGGAGGGAAGCATTTAGATGAATATAAGCATCAGGGTTTTTCGATGTTTGTCCTCTTTTAACTTTCACTTCCAGGGAGAATTGTCGTGTCCTTTCGGGGATGGTGACTTCTCTGGATTTCAACTGCATAAGGTAGCAATTGAGCTGACCTAAATGCTTTCTCTGGATCATCAAAGCCCATGGAATTATCCGCTAATCGGGGCCAAGCTTTGAGGTTTATTAGGTCCAAACTAATGGCAAAGCAATTGAGAATGTCACTGCCTAAGTAAAAGGCGGCAGTGACGTCTCGCACGACCCAACAATTATGGACTATGCCCTTGTTGCCAATGGAGATTTTGAGCATACACCTGCTTGGCAGGAGATGTTTGGAAATGGGTGTTTCCAGATCCATTTCCCATTTGTCTATCAGTTTGAATGTGGGAATGGCTGGTTCTTTTGGGAGTTGCCGGAACATGGCTTCGCTGATGAAGCTCTCAGCATTGTTCACACACACTCGAGCGAGAACATAGTCCTTCCCATCATTTAACTGAACAGGGATGAACAACTGCTCTCCAATTTGCTGAATATCAGCCAGGCTCTGAGCTGATTTCACATCTTTCTGGACTATAGGAGTGGGAATGTCTGATTGTGGATTGGTAAAGAATTTCAGAGTGTTTCCTTCCAGTGTGGGGTACCATCTTAAACTGGAAGGAAGGTTGATTTTCAGAAATAGAGAGGACCCCCCATCACCAGTCTGTTGTCCTACTGCTATTACTGTCACATCTGGAATTTGGTGGTTCTGGAAGTGAAATTCTACTTGGTCAGATTTTTGTTCAACCATGTGGCACGTGCCGTTTAAACTAACATGGTTGACACTCTGTTTTAATTTTATTGATCGGCTAGTCTGGGTCCAGAGGACCTTGTTTACGCAATCTATTAGGGGTGACAATCTTCTCAGGAGGTCATTCCCTAGTAAACAAGGGGTGCCCTCTGGAGTCACTACTATGTCCGGGTGTTTCAACTTGTGTCGACCAATTTTAATGTCCAAATCTGCAGTCCCCTTGATGGGAATTTTCTTCCCGTCAAAGTTCTGAAGTTGTCCAGGAAGAGAGGTGAGAGGAATTTGGTAGTTCTCCCCCCTTCCTGAATTTAGCTCATCGAAAGCCTTCTTGGACAGAAGGGTAGCTTGGGATCCCGTGTCCACCAGTGCCAAAATTGTACCCTGCCCCTGTACTTTTACCGGGGCATAGTATCTTCCCTCCTTCTCCTCAAGGGGGCACAGATAATGTACATTTTTTGGACAACTGGTGGGCCAATTTTCTGGTTTCTGGTTTTGGACATGCAAAGAGAAGAGATTTGGGCAGAATTCTGTGGAGAGTCTTGGGAAGCTGAAAGAGAAAGTTGACAACTAGAAACAGGAGAAGTTTTGGGTTCCCCTGGTTCCGGTTCTGGGCCGCCCCCCCTTCCTGGAGGCAGTCACCAGGATGGGTTTGAACCAGGGGATTTTCTTGCTGTTGGTTCCGGGATGAGATGATGGGCGGCGCTAGCTCACCCCACATCTACCCAGTCTGAATGTGAATCCATTGGGACCCATTTTTCTTTGGGAGGAGTTCCCCCATCTCTGAAGGAGAAGATCCTTTTCCCGGGATCCTCTGAGGATCCCTCTCCCTCAAATTGGAAGATCTGTACCTCCTCCTCAAAGTGGGTCTGTTTGGTTCCTTTGTTTCTCCTACCTCCTCACTGCTCCTTGGGTGGCAGACATTCAGGGTGAGGAGATTTTGTTTCCGGTTCCTGGGTTTCCAGGGGCTGTTTACAAGTGGGGAAGGAAGCTTCCTCCAAGGCTTTACACCCCCCTTCCCCTTGTGCCTCCTCCCTGGGAACATTGTTCTGGAGCACCAGGCCCAGAGTTTGGGGCATTCTGCGCCGGCATGCCCATCTGAGGGTTCTGCTGAGCCGTTAGCACGCAACCCAGCTCCTGTGCCATATTTTGGACCTGGCGCTCTAACTGCGAAACCCGCTCAGGCTGATACGGGTTCTGTTTTCTCCCCTGGGCTGATCCCGGGAAGGGTAGCTATCCCTTCACTGGTAATACCCCGGGTTGGGAAGATTTGGGCACCCCTCCACCCTTGTCCTCCCCTCTCCCGGATTAGGTGTTCTGGGCTCAGGGAAGTGGGGAAAGAAGGATGGATGATTTTGGGGTTGGAAATTGGGTGGATGCCTGGGGAAAAAGTTCTGCCCAGGGTTTGGTGAATTTCCCTTGTAGCAGGGACTTATATAGTCAGGGAAGTGAGGGACCCCATTTGTGGGACACCCTGTCTGTGACTGGCCCGAGGGCCTTCTGGGCTTGGAATTATTCTGTGCAGGCAATTTTTTAGGCCCCCCCCCATCTCCAAATCCAAAATGGGGGCAACCTTTACCTCTGCCACCTTAGCAGCAGCAGGGGTGCTGGTTGGTTTGGGGTTTTTCTGAACATTACTTTTATTTTCTATGGGCTTCTGCACCTCATAGATTCGGGTGGCCTGTTCAATGACCCAGTCTAGTGACCTTTTCTCATGAAAATCTCTCACTAGCTGGGTCATGATGTATTTGGGTAAGGCATGGAAAAACGTATTAACAAATTCTTTGCTATCCGTGCGCACCCTTTTGGTAGTCTGCGCAAAAGCATGCTTCAACTCCTGCACAAATTCTTGTGGGGCCTGATCCTCCCCACATTGCAAATTGTAGGCTGCCTTGCGAGCCTCTTGGGGATTTCGGTGAACAGAAAAGTGTTTCAAGATGGCCGCCTTATATGTGGACCATCTTGAATGATTCTGGTCCTCCAGCCCCACAAAGAAACTGGAGTATTCTGGGGAGAATGTCCATTTTACATACTGAATGCAGCTACTGCTGTCTTTCAAACGGAAAGTCTCCATCATTTGCAAAAAGAGCTCCAAGTGTTCCCAAACAGAATACTTGGCGTTCTTGTGATAAGGGGTGATGACACTCCTTATTGCCTTAATTTGTTTTAAGGGGTCCTTAAGCAAGGCCCTTATTGCCTTATTGGCCTTCTTGGTTCGGGTAACCCTGGTCCATTCATCCTCTGACTCATAAGCGCTGCTCCCAGAGGTGCCCGTCTGATCTTCCAGGTTTTCCCGGATTCTGCGAGCCTGGGAATGGCTGGCAGAATGTGGGGACCTGGTCCCCTGTGTCCTGTGATGTTCAGAGGAGTCTTCAGATTCCTCCTTGCTGACAGGATTAGATGGGTAACCCCCCCACTGACCTAACTGGGCAGAGGTTTTCAAAATGCCCTTAGAGGGCCTACTCTCTCGGGGTTCCCCATTAAATTGCACTGTACTTGGGTGCCCATATCCGGATGCCCGCCCATCCATTCCTGGGAGGCACTGGTTCATGAGTCCCATACTCCTAACTGGATAGTAATCTGCCATTCCTGTGACCCTGGGCTCATGTGCGCCAGGGGAAATGGGGGTGGCAGAGTCCAGGGACTGGGAGAGATGGAGGTCTCTGGTACTAGGACTCCTGAGGTTATGCTCAGGTGTTTCCCTTTCCCAGCGAACCTCATCTCTATCAGCCCCTGCTCCCTGTTGCCCTGCAAGAACCTCTGCTTTCGGTTCCTCAATCAAGGCCTTACTAGACTCTATCAGTCTCTCCTGCATGGCTACCTGTTGCTGGAGCCTATTATTGTGCTGGCAGAGAGCCTCATTCTCTCTCTGTGCTTCCTGGTTAGTCCTGGAGTACTGGGCCATTCTTTGCTGCAGGAGGGTTACCTCATGAGTCCCATCCCTACTGGCCTGCTCCTTTCTTGCCAGAGCATCTTCCACTCTCCTGGTGTGCGCTAACAAGTTCTGATGCTTCTTTTTGATGTCACCCAGTCCCTGGAGGGCCAGGTGATTTTCTTCCATTTTCTTTTTTAAGTGGCAGACTTCCTGGCCTAAGGTATCCCTTTCCTGAGTAAGAGCCTGCATCTGTGCCGCCAGGTCGTCCATCTGCCTTTGAAGGGCACCAGCTTTCTGGCGCTCTTCATCAAACTCTGCCTGGGTATCCAGGTCTTTCAAAATCAATTGATTGCTCTCCTCTTTTTCTCTATCCAATTGGCTTTGCAATGTGGCTACCTGCTTTGTGCGTGCCCTGTTGAAATCTATCTGTTGCTCCAGCTTTTTCTGGCTCTGCAGTAGGGAGTCCAAACCTTCTTGATGCTCCTTCTGCAAGGCCAGAATTCTGGTCTGCCTTTTCCTGTTGCAGGATACCCATGTCCTCTTTTATTTTAATGATATACTGTCTACTATCATTTTCTGACTCCTGGCTCCTGTACAGCCTCTGCTCAGAAGAGTCCAGGTCAGATTGGGCCTTCTCTAATGCCATCAGCTGCCTACTTGGCAGATCTTGGCCTTGAGGACATTTGTCCTGTATGGCTCCCACATATAAATATAAATATGCCTCTATCCTGACACTCTTGTTGTGCTCATCCATGGCCGTAGGGGCCATGTATAGCTCACTCAGGGCCACATATAAGGGACCATGATCTCTCCAGATATCTAACTCAATTGCAGTGACCTGTTGTGTGATTGCCTGCAACCACACATTCTGGTCCTGCTCCGTCCATTCGCCTCTCACAAATAGCTTATGTAAGAGGTGCTCTCTGATTATTTTAATATCTACCAATGTCGTCATTCTGTAAATTTATTTTTCCTGACTTAGAGAAGTTTGTATTTTATCTTGCAAAACAGACCATTTCCTGAGAGTGTTCCTTATTGAGGGGTGCTTTTACAGCGTAACACAGCGTGGTGATCCAACAGGATTTATGTATCATATCAGTTAGCACACTGCATTAAGCTGCACAAGTGGTAGATCTAATCCAGAAGTCCCGTTACGAGTCCCCACTCTGTAAGTGACTTCAATCCAGCAATCCAACTAAGTCAATTCCTAGTCTGGGATGCCCAATGGAAGCCCTTATTAATATATCTTTATGTCAAATTCTTTGAATCTGGATGATAAACCCTTATATAACGCCCCTCTCTTTGAATCCCCCTGACCTCACTGAGGCAAGAAGTAACTTTGTTTTGCAAATGAAAAGATTTATTGGAGGAATAAAACAATGTATATATCACACTTTTATGAATAAATTAATATTTGATAGCACACTTATGAAAATAACAGTGATCAGCAATGGATAATATTACAATAGCACAATTCTTTGATCACTTAGGAGTTGGTATAGAAAGAATAAGGTAGCAGAGAATGCTTTGTATGGTTTCAAGGAAATGCAAGATGGGAAAGAATGCAACACAGAAATAAACTTGATATGAATTCAATCAGAAGATAATACAATCACTTTTTCCCCTGTGACTACTCACTCCCCCCCTATGCAATATGGAGAGATGGAAAGGAGGGCACACAGGTTTCCAGAATACAATCAAATGCAGTTCAATTCCAGTTCCCCCCAGCAAGCTTATAGAAAACCGGTATGATTTTAAACAGGCAAAATACTTTTAAATGTGATTGCAATGAAGTGAAAAATATGCAAAAAAATTATTTTAATTCGCTAAAAGAGATTCAGGGTAGGTAATAGTTACTTTAGATTAGTTCAGGTCAACATTAGCAATGATTCATGAGTGATTATCAGGTTGAAAAGGAATTTCAGCAGTGGAAAGCAAGAAGCAGCTATTTTTACAAGTGGTGAAATGAAGCTAATTTTCAATTTGCTGCACTTTTTGCGCGTGCGTATATCGCGTATATCGCGATTACAGAAAAACTATAAGGAGTTGGAATGTCGTTTTCGGTTTGTTGGACAGCTTAGGATCAAAAGATACAGATGTTTTTGTGGAGGTAGATTTTCAGAATGACAGATGGCGCTTTTACAGATTTGAAATCACAGAATGGACACACGATTTCTATGCAGTTCTGGTCAGGTTGAAATGGTTTAAATAAGATTATTTTAACTAAGAGATTGGTTCTGTACAGTTCTAGGCTGAACACTCACTCCTAGTTTTGGACTGGAAGGGAAATGGGCCTCGTCACCGATCTGGTCAGGGTTGGACTTCACTCGCCACCGGACGGTCTCAGGCCCTCTAGGTTCTACTCACAGCACACTCTCTGGTCTACTATCGGCACTGCACAGCGGTCTGGTCTGGGTCGGATGGGTTCTGGATACAGCTCTGCTTTCTGGGTCTGGTTCTGGCACAGGGTTCAAGCCAGTAGCAAAACAGCTTTCCCGGCTGTTGAATAGTTTAGTTAGGTTGCTGGATTCTGAGGCCTGCTGAGAAGAGTTCAGCTTGTGGATTAGGTATCTCCTTCTCCAAGGTTCTAGAGTTTGGGTTCTAGAGTTTTGGTTCTGGAGTCTGTCTGGAATCTGGAGCCTCAGGAGTCTGGAGTGTTTGTCTGGATATGGTCAGGCAGCGTGCTGCGCAGAAATCGATGAGTAGTGGAAAAATGAGTGTCCCTATCTGGGTCTCAGCAGTCTCTTTTTATGTGTTCTCAAAGGGGGTGTGGAGACTGACTTTCTATGTCCAACCCTCTGAGGATCCTGATAGGTTAAAGGATTTACTGTCCCCTGACTGGAGAAGGGAGTAGTGAGTCCGAATGAGTCATCAGGTATCATCTTTATGGCTGAAGGAAAGAACACTCCCCTTTGGTTTCTCAAGAAAGTCAATTTTTCATAATCAAACATGCTTCCCAGATACACAAGTTGTTGAGAATACATGTACATATCACATATTAATTAAGACAGGTCTCTGTTTAACCCTGATCTTTCTAAGAGCTTGGGTTCAGAAATGACAACTTATCCGCGATTTTAGTGGGTTTCACAAAATTGGTTTTACACTGAATCTTACACGGATGTACACACCCTCACTGGGCATATTACAGTAGGTTTTAATTTTTCTAGCATAAACACAGTGTCTACAATATCAATAAATCCCGGGGTTTGGCCTCAGATCATCACACGGCGTCCAGCTTAGTCTTAAACCGTGAGTGAAGGTGTCATTTTAAGAATCTCAAAATTGTACATTTCTGTCAGCTTGATACAATATTTTAGAAGCATTTTCCTTAAACATATATTTGGTGCAATATGAAATCCACAACCCAGTCTGGCCGCCTCTAGAAGCTTGGTGTAATAACCTTATAATAATAAGCACTTGAAAGCAAATGATCTCTCGGCAATTGTAAATGACACCTACCTTCGCGATGGTCAGGCCTCTCGGGATAGAAGCAGGAGGGAATTACCTGAAAATCCCTCTCAACCCCAGCCAAAAGGCTAAGTTGGAGTGGAGTCTCCAGGGGAAACCCCGAAGGGAAAAAACCCTGTGATGTGCTGTTGGGGAGCGTGGATTCCTGCAGCGGCTGGTGGAGGATCACGCTATTTTGAATGTGGTCTGGAATCTTGTCAGGAAGGATTCTGAGTGAAACAGAGTAGAGGTTCAGGTAAGTAAGGATACGGAATCCCAAATCAGTTGGATGGTAGAGGATTTAGAAAAGAAGCTTACCCTGACAGGCCTATTCTCTTCTAGGCTTCTGTATTTCAATCTGATGGAAAATGCAGACAAGGTGCCTAATGCAAAATATAACAGATGAGAATATGTCCAAAGTTCAAGACACAAATGTGAATAGAATGCTGTAAGAATTGGGATCTTACCCAACGGAGTTAGCCCCAGAGAGGAATAGTAAAGAGCAGAATAAGGGGCTTGAACTTGAAGGAACAGAAGGCTGAATAGGAGGTATAAGGCTGATTCCTAAGTGGCCGTAAAAGGAAAACAAGATGAAGAGGGAGGAAATCCCGTGAGAGTCACAAACCCAAAAACTCGCTAGAAGGCGAAAACACTACCGGCAGGAGCAGCTGCGAATACTGGGAGGTGTCTTCCTGTTGATCCGCAGGGCAAAGAAAGTAATCGAGATTTCTACGGATCAAAGAAGGGGAAAGGAGAGAGAAAGGATTGATGATAATGAAGAGCGGAAACTCAGCGTAGCAGTAGTAGATCAATTTGGAAGTCAGAAAGGTAGCAAACTTACGGTGCGCAGCGCGACTCTGAAGAGAGAAGCAACGCGTAGGAACGAAGTTCCAGCTGCCGGATATTCCATTCTGGAAGTCGGGGGCGGAGCTAACCGCACGGTCCGGGGAGCGAGAACAACTAGTGCTCTGCTCACAGTCTCGGGCTCCTCCATGTTGATTGTCCCGATTCCGAGCCAAAAAGTGGGTATTGGTACCCGGAAATGGGAAGCAGCGGGATCCAACAGGACAGCTGTAACACTTGGTGAGTCAGATGGTCACATGTTTTGCTTCTCCCAGAGCAGTGTTGACAGTTACACCTCAAATCAGCATATTCTATTCATCTCAAAGCCCCCATTGTTCCTTCCTCCAGGCTGCAGGGAAAATCTCCTCCCTCTTAATCAACAGGACCATGTGATATCCTGCCTTCTTGTGTGGAGTCCCCAGGTGTGAAGGATTCCCGGGGACAGCAAGCCTTTTGAAGTCTTAGCTAACTCAGATTACTGTTTAGCTTCTGAAATACAGGTCTCCTGTCAGAATTTAGATCACCAGCGCCGGTCAGTGGCGAGCACCGGTATTGCACCCATTTTTGACAACTGTCTTAAATTAAATGTCTTTAAAACAGGGATTTAGCTTGGTAGCATAGGATTCTCGCTGATACTGTACTGACGTGGATTCTGCAGTAAATGATGTGGATCACCCAACAAGAAGTTGTATCCTTTTGGTGGTTTTGTGAGCCATGATTTTAGCAATTTTGACGATCAAGAAAATGAATTCCCAAACAGCTCTGGGTTGCTTTTGGCAATCAGGATTGCTATTCCCAAGTGGTTTCAGGCTACTGTGTGTGTAGCCCAATGGTGGTTTTACTAATCTATGCTCACTAATCTATGCAAAAGTGGGTGGCAGTCTATTTTTCAGATTTTTACTGTGCATTTTTGGATGATTTCTGGCAAGCAGCATGCTTTCCGGTGCCCACTCTAATGTTTCTGCTGCCAGCGATGTTGTAGGGCTTGGATGCGTGGGTGAAAACATCCCACATCGTGCAAAAACCTAAAAAGTGGGCCGACAGCACCCAGTGGAGGTTCCATCAAATTGCACTTCTGTTCAAAATATTTATTCCACTCCTGATCTCGAAGCGCTTGTGTCTCAGACCCAGGCGACTTATGAGTGCCTCAAGGACAAAGAAATGTCCATAGCTATTGCACACATTTTGTCTGAAAGGAGGCCCTCCATCTACTGGTCCAACAAGGTACTGGAGGAAAAAATGGAAGCAGTGCTGGTTCTGTGTGCCATATTGCATCAGAACAAAGGGAAATTAAACTATTACTGTCTAAAGTGGTAGGGCCACCAGTAAATGAAAGTCACCATATTTTGTCTGAAAGGAGGCCCTCCATATACCGCTCCAACAAGGTACTGGAGGCAAAAATAGAAGCAGTGCTGGTTCTGTGTGCCATATTGCATCAGAACAAAGGGAAATTAAACTATTACTGTATAAATTGGTAGGGCCACCAGTAAATGAGAGTCACGTGGCCACCCTGGTGGAAAAGGATATGCCTATATTTCTCTCTCAACCTATTAGGGGTACAGCTGGACCTCAGGAAAAGGGTTCAGTGCTATTGAAAAACCTTAATAATAACACACCTAATCAAGATGAGACGTTGAATATTGTGGCTGCATCACAGAGCAACGCTATGGATGCCCTTTGCAATGAGCTCTCTATGATCGACAGCCCTGAGATATATGTGGCTGAGAGCGAGGATAATATTAGCTGTACTAATAAAGGTGAGAGAAACAAGAAAAGGGTAGTTTTTTTTTAACTCATCTTTTAGCTCTCCAACTGAACCTTTGAACTCTGTGATATTGACATCCCCCCTTGGTGAATCTAGGCGAATCACTAAAGCCCAGGGAGATGGTTCTCATCAACAGGTTGTATTGCATGGTCTTATGGACAAATGAGTCGGTCCTATTGTCATCAAGAGTGCAACTTCTACCAATAGAACTTCGACTATGCCAAGACCAATGCCCTCAAATGCTAAAAGTACTATGAGGGATCCTGACCGGTCTTGCCCAGGGAAGTTTTTGCCTATCCCCTATGGTCTTCCAGACTTTGACCACCCTCAGGATCCACATTTATAAGTGGATTACACTGTACAACAGCAAGTGGATACATACTTCCTTTCCTCTATAGGGTGCATGGTCAAATTTGATGAAATTCATCCTAAGAGAGAGCGCCCATTTTTGAATCGCACCAACTTGCTTACCATATATAAATCTATCTCCTGCTTAGCCAGTATTATCAATCATTATATTTTATGGCTTGAACTGCCTAAATGATACAGCACGCTCAATTGGGTATTTATTGAATTCTGCTCATCAGTTGCTGCCTCCTTGTTATGGACATTTGCACAAGATCTAAATGCAAGGGGCCTTAAACGTACTATATATAACAATCAAAAATACCAATTATCCCCGCAGGCCGCCAGTACTAATATGTACTTGAGAGACGATGGTGTCAGTGGATAATGGATTGATTAATTCCGCAAAACAATGTATGTGATCTCAGCATGCCATCCATCGTTGCAGTGAGACATAAAGAAAGATACTTTAGTGCCCGGCACACTACTTGACTACAGCTGCATGAGGATGTAATGAAAGGGCTCAGCTGGAACACTCATTGTTTTCATTCTTTCTTTTTCATGCTGTTGGTATGGCATGTATTAGAGGTTGTGATATTTTTGTATTACAAGAGACTTTGGCTAGGAAGGCATTCTTTATAGATGGCTACAATATTTTATACACGGCAGCCAAAGGTGTTGATGGGGCAGACCCAGTGGGGGCCTTGCTATTGGTGCCTTGGTCAAGCAAAAACTTAAGGAATACAGCATGGCTAGGCCATCACCTTATCTTATGGCTGCCACTTGGTTAAATACTCGGTATCAGCTCCTTATTATGAACATATATGATCCTCTGGGCGGGGAAGAGACATTGAAGATACATTACTACTCTGGCAAGATGCTTGTCCTAGGGGTGGGATCATTATTCCTGGTAATTTGAATGCCCCTAGTTTGTTGCAGCAGTTTTATCGTGACCATCATGGGACGGATGGGAGCAATGAAGCAGACCTGAATCCTCGTACGGACACTGATTCTATGTGGCTGAATCTGGTTGTGACCCAGGTTCTCATCTGTCTTAATACAAATGGGCTCAATTATGGGAGTCAGAGAGGCACTTGGACTAACGGTTCAAGTTATTCCAACCTGGACTATATGTTTGAGGATAGGTATAATACTGAACATTGTGGGGCGTTTATCACTACGTTCAATACGGTTAGCGACCATACAACTTGGGTTGGACCAATAGAACACCATCTTTTCGATGCCCTAAATGTGTGCAGGCAATGGTCTCATTTAATCCTCACGGAAATCGTATAGTACTGAATAATAACAATTTTGTGGCAATCAGTAATTGTATCAAAGGTAGCCATTTTACACTTACAAAATTGGCTATTTTAACAAGTTTGGGATGTTTCAAAGTCCATGTGCTTTTTAAATAATTAGCTGCATCTGTCTCAAAAGGTGATTGTCCCATCTACCACACACTTCAACAGCATTGATGTTGTGATTCACCACAAGAAGGAAATATATCAGAAACGTTATAACCACATTAAGAAATCTGAGTACCGTAGCCCCATAGAGAAAAAGAGGTTGCTGGACCACTTATCAGCTAGGTATAACAACTGGCGTCGGCATCATACATTTTCTAACAATAATGCTGATTCGAAGGGGCTTTTCCAAATACGTTGTAGCAATGATGATAGGAAGTTTTGGTCATTGTTTAGATCTTTTGTCAGTGGCACTAGTGGTAATGAGAAAAAAATCCTATTAATGTGGAATGTTGGACTAATGCCATTTTGGCATTATAGAACAAACCCGAAATCAACCACATTTGCATATATTTTAGATGCAAAGTTCTGTAAGGGATTTGAGACAGATGATATTGTGATTATATTTAAAGCTTTAAATGGCTGAAGAGCCCTGGTTCCGGTCAGGATGGCAAATGTAATATTCAGAGTGTGAGGGAGTGTTCCTGGTGTGGAGCTATTCATCGTTGCTGGTGTACCTACAGTTTTTTTTCACTGTTTATTTTTCGAGGAGGAGCAAGAACATAAATACCCTCTCCGGACGCGGAGCATCGCGGATTGTGAGGGAGTATTCCTGGTGTTCCCCAACCATGGCAACCACAGAAAAAACAGCAGAGAAATCGACAAAACTAAAGTGTTTGAAGCCGCCGATGACGACGATGACGAGTGCACAACTCAGACGTTGCAACTCCATTCTAATCCCCCCCCGAAGCAGCAGCGTTGGCGAGAGAGGAGCTGAGGAAAGACTGGCTGACCGCCAACCAAGTAAGTGGGGGATTGACGAACGCATCATTTGAAATCTCACAGCAGCAGTTTAAAAGCCCAGCGAGATCCAATTACATGAGTGCGGGGAGCAGGGAGGAGGAGAGGTCGGAGTCCCACAGACAATGCCTATCTGGTACACAAGGGGCTCCTCCACACACCATATGCTCACCAGTAAAATTGACAATACTGCAGGAGACGTCCATGCGGGAGAAGGGAAGCAGGGAAAATGTTCATACGGTGAGGCAAGTTGTAGGGTGGAAAACAGAAACACGGTGCAGAAAGTTGACAAACACCAGAGAAAATTCCAGCCAAAGTACACAGACAACGCCAAACTCTAACACACAGGCGCTGTGCCCCTCCATTCAGCCCTGAGAGTGTCCCGGCTGTCCTCCCCCATTGGATTTCCCGGTCTCCTTGCTGTCACAAACACAAACACAACTCCCTCTAGCTCCTGGTCAATTAACTATGATAGTGGTAGCTTGTAACAAGATGATCAAATGTGACATTGGCGAGCTAAGAACAAGGAATCCGCTCAAATTGCGTGCCTTGGCAGGGCATGTAGTAGACACCTTGACTCAAGACTGGGAAAGCGAGGTAGAATTGCAGCAGAAGGAAATTCATTTGAAACACTCCCAAAAATCGCGTAGTGATCAATCTGCCATGGCCTGTGCAAAAGAAAAGGAATGCGGTCTAAACGAAAAAGAAAGTATGTCTGAAACATGTCAAAAATATGTAGATGGTTGGGAACTCGAGCAGATTGAACCTCACATAGACGCAAATCACATGATCTGTGGAATTTCATATAACGAGGTCTTTGCCCCAAACAAAGGCCAACATCCCGAAATGAATCCCCAAGGAGACTTGGAACCCTTAATGCTAACGCCAAAAGGTGAACCAAGATCACCTATGAATCGTCGTGACTCGTTGGCTGTTGCAGACCAGTTGATCAAGGACCTGATTCTATTAAATGCAAAAGTGTGTGCCAATACACAAGGTGGCGGCGTAAGTGAGGCAGCAGAAGCAGCAAAAGAACAGATGGAAAACCGATTGGTTAAGGAGAAAATAGGGGAAACTTCTTCAAATGACAACACGCCAAAATGCAACGCCTCCAACAAAGAAAGAGGGTTGATTATAGCCCCAAGTTAACGATTCAATGCTCGCAAAAAAGGCATTCAGTCAACAAACTACCATGGAACATAAAGAACCCGGCCTTCTTGCATGACAGAAAATGAGGTGGGAAACTGACACTCCCCCCCTTGTGATTCATCTGAGGATTCATCTTCCGATTCCTCGTTCATTCAAAGGGAGTTCCCTAAAGTGAGATGGGTGGGATTAGTCCAAAGCCCTAACGCTGCACCTGGAAATTATCTGAGGCCAAACATCATGTCTGCAATTGTGATTGCAATGGCACCCTTAACAAAAATATCCAAACAATTCTATGAAACTTATAGAGATCAAAACACCTTGCTCATAGTGATGAGCTCCAAGTTGACCAAAATAGAGATGGATATGGTGATACGTGAACAAGAATTGAAAAATGAAAAACAGAAAAACGATACGGCTGGCAAAATGATTAAAGATCTACTGAAAAATAATGGAGACAATAAGAGATTACTCGCTGAGGTTGCAAGGGATGCACTTGCAATCTTGAAGCGTGAACAATCAAGTAAAGATGAAAAAAGGGATGAGCCAGAAGGCCAAACAATCCCCATAGAAAAAAGGGTCACAAGCCCGCAAGTCGACAGGAAAGGCAGGGTGACCCAGGAGGCCCCTGTGCTCATAAGTGCACCAAAAGGAGATAGCATATTGCCCTCAAAAGCAATGACTTCACTAGACGCACATAGAAATCAAGTGCAAAGGCAAAAGCCACAAATAGAAAGTGCAGACAATGTACATACTGAAGACAGCCAAGATGAGATATTGCTGGCCATCCCATTGACTTCGGCTAATGCTGAGCGCCAATTCATGGATCCAAATCAAGACTCCAGCAAAGATGAAAACCAGACCATAAAAGCCAAAGAAATGTATGCAATGTTTGAAAAAGGTAACAACGACTCTCACAGCAAAGGAGATGCTGCGGGCCCAAATAAGGGAAATGTAAAAAGAAAACAAAAAACATGCCTCGCAACAAAAGCAAACTGGCAAAGGGGTCCTGCAAATTCTTAAGGAACATTAAGGCGTTGAATGTGACAATACAAACAGAAACCCTCCAAAATAAAGAGCATGCAGAACGATCAATAAAAACAAAACAACACAAGGTAATAAATGAAGTATCTCTGCAAAAGATAAAAGCAGAACTGAAGAGGTCGAAAAAGAGCAGATATCAGCAGAGGACTTACTAAATTTTTCCACATATGAGATAGAAGATGAGGAACCGTCGGATGAAACTGATCGACCGCGAGATGCTCGAACTGTGTTATGTTCTGAGTCTGAGATAGAGGAAAATTACTCTACGGAAAAAGAAACCATTCTAACTCCTCAAATAAGAACATACACATGAGTATGTGCCTTTGTTACCCCCTATTAAGATCGATCCCAGAGGATCTCGCCCTGATGTTGGAAAGGATCCAGGCCCCAAAAAATGTATGACAATTGAGTAAAGAAGTGAAAAAACCTTTCGACAATGTGGCAGAACAACAAACTGCAAACACAACAACCTAAATTCACAGTTAACAATCCACAGTTTTGTAGCGGAACCAAAAACATTGAAAAAAAAGCTGCAAATCAAGAAAACAGACAAAAGAGAGGGAACGCAGAAGTTTCTCCCAACGATTGTGTGGTTGACAAGAGAAAGCAAGAAAGGGAGAGACAGAGTGAAACTGTCATGGGTCTCAATGACAGGAGGCCAAACTGCCTCTCACTTAAGTTTTCAGGCATAATGCAATTATTACATCACGTTCCCCACTTGAAGACAATATCATCGAGTGACTTGAAGATAGTTGAATTTACAGAGGATTCGATATTAGATAAGGTGCAAATCCACCTATACTCAAAAACAATAATGGAGATCTTGCTAGAAAGTCGAGACCACTTGAATGCCTTAGGGTTTGATATAAGAGAGATCCAAGACGCTTGCGCCAACTCAGAAACTAAGAAGAGAAGTTTCAGAAAGAATCTTGACATTATGAAACAAGAAAAACTCAAGCGGAACTTGTTTGAGACAAGTCCAAAATGGAAACATTAGCTGAAGAAGAAAAAATGGAGCTGGTCCCGGATGACAACCTAGAGAGAGAAGAAGTGAGACTGAAAATGCAAATAAAAATAACATTCGCAGGCAATAGTTCGAATAAGAAAAGCTTAAATTATGAGAAATCTGTGATGGAACCCGAAAAGGAAGAAGAGAACTGGTTCTGGATGGCAAGAGCTCTAACATTGTCAAGATCAAGTTAATGTCAAAGGCTGACCAGAGCCAAATTGGAATGCTATTCCTGGAACACAAGGGGCCATGTGCATCTATTTAATAAAACGTCAGAAGCTCTCAAAAACATGGACCTCCTGTGTTTACAGGAGACGTGGTTGGAAAATCCACCAAGTGTGGAAGGATTCAAATTGCCTTTAATTCAGCAATTACCAACAAAAATGGTCGACCAATGTCAGGACTAATAACTCTAATTAAACGAAAAAATGGGCTTTGGATTATAAAAACAAACAATCCCAATCCCTACATCCAAGTAACATCCATAAACCTTCAAGAAACAAGCCCCAGAGTGGATCTATGCTTGCACATAATTAATATATACTGGCACCATCAATTAGCCGGGGAATTGTCTTGTGCAGATGAAATATGTGATATATTTGGACGAGATAAGGCTGCATAACACACAGCCTAAATAATTATCTGCGGAAACTTCAATTTGGAAATACTCACAAAAGTAGCAAAACACTCAGACAAAAAAATACGAAAGAACACAAGAAGTGATATAAAGACGGTGTGAATGGAAGAGATGGAGGTCAGAAATATGAGCCTGCTAAACGGAAACACTCAAGGTCACATCCCACCTAAAGTAATGTGGGAAAGAGGGGAACAAAGTTCGATCTTGGATTTCTTCTTCATTTCAGAACCTCTAGTGCGACAAACCTCAAATCTGGAAGTAGTAAAAACAACTGAAAGTGATCACAATCTAGTAAAAACTTGCATAGAAATGATATTGTCAGCATTGACAGCACACTGGAATCATGCAATAGAATCTGAACTGGGGCGTAACAGAGTAAGGATGAACAAGATGAACATCAAGGATTTAACGAATGAATTGAAAGGTGAAGGTCAGAAGGTGCCCGCTTGGATTATGATTCCATTTAGCAAAAATACACAAAAAAAGATAACAGATGTGGGAAGCAAGGGTTCAGGAAACATGTGTATGATCCAGCCATTGTGGCGAAAAAGAGAGAACTGAAACAGAAAATAAGAGCACTTGGAAACTGGAAGTACACAGAAAGAAGAAATGAGAAGAAGAAATTAAAGTCTGCTTATAACAATTTTATACATAGTCATAGACACACACTATAGCAGCAAGATACCGAACATATTATGGCAACTCTAAAAAACATAAACTTGAGAGATTTTTGGACCATCATAAATGACACTGACGCTTCTCAGGGAGCAATTATGATGAACATGATGCCAGAAAAGCAATGGCTCGAGCACTATACGTATCTATTTAAAAAACATGGGGCAAGTGCGGACTCAACTTTCCCCTGTTAACTAGTTGGGACATCGAAATATCAAAGGAAGATATAATGCAAACCATCAAGAACAATAGCACATCTCGGGTCCCCGGGCCCTGATGGCATAACAAACATAATGCTAAACGAACATCCAAACAAATGGGCTGGCTTCTGTGGGTTACTCTTTAAGAGAATAATGAAAGAAAGCAAAATTCCAACGTCATGTAAGTCAGCGATCATCTTGCCCATTTTTAAAAAGGGGCAAAGATCAGACCCCAAGAATTACCGGCCTATAGCCTTGCTAGATGTGGCTGGGAAACTATTCGCAACGCAAATACTTCACCATTTAACAGCATGGATTAAGCGATCTGGAGCCCTTGACTGCAGACAGACGTGCTTCGTGAGAGGAGTGGGCTGTAGACTGAATGTATTAATTCTAAATCTGTTAACGATGGAAGCCATACGGAAAGGTACCATAGTTTATTTTGCATTTATAGACTTAGCACATGCGTTTGATGGTATCGACAGGGAGTTGCTGTGGGAGAAGATGACAAAGATGAACTGTCAACCGAGCTTATTAATGGCAATAAAAGAACTACATTCAAACACAAATGCTAAAATACGACGGGACCTAGAAGGAAACCTGACACGCCCAATAAAAACATCCAGAGGCATAAAACAATGGTGTCCCTCTGGGATCCACTCTTTTTAACTTGTTAATCTCAGACGTAGGAGAGGCAATGGAGGAAGTGCCATCTTTTTCACCGAAAATAAACGGCAAGCAAGTAAGTTGGTTAATATATGCTGATGATATTGTCCTCTTAGACAGGACCCCTATAGGACTGCAGCAAAAATGGACGGCCTTGGAAGCATACATAGGAAAAAATGGTCTTGAAATAAATGCAAAAAAAACAGATATTCTTCAACTATCAAAAGGACAAAGAGGAACAACTAATTGTGAATTTCAATGGAAATTGGGGAATGAGACATTGAATTGTGCAAAGCATGTATCATATCTAGGAGTGCAAATCAGTCCAAATATTACGGATGAGCCAATGGTGCAAAGATCAAGTCTAAGTGCAGAGTCCTTGCTGTTCAGGGGGCAGCCCTGCACAAAAAATATGGGAAATTTTCCTATAAACCTGTGCTAGATTTTCATAAATCGAAAATAATGCCAGCACTAATCCATAGTGTGGAAGCAATGTTTGGGAGTCCATATACCATATGGTCGCAATGCAAAAACATCTTCTGGAAGAGGATCTTACAGTTGCCACAAAGCACTCCTACAGCGTGTATAAGATATGAATTAGGGCTACTTTCAATAAATGCCCGAGTGATGTGGAACACGCTGTCTCTGTACAGAAAAGTAATAGGAGCAGACAATTTACTGCAATTTGAAATCTTGAAATCAGGAGTCTCAAATAACCCAGATGAGGTCTTTGAGCTTTGGAAAAAAACCTGTGAAAAGATCATATCACAATTGATGACCAACGAACACACATTAGAAAAAAATCCAAATGCAGTGAAGAAAAAACTTTGGGA